>NC_139344.1:141929354-142169354 GCF_055883805.1 Amblyomma maculatum
AATTATGCACTAACATCCACATGCTAGTTTTTGATTATATTGTTGATACGGACATCAGGTGCTGGGGAAATTACTGTTCAACCGTATTTGCGCGAATACGACGCGAGGGGACTAATGAAGCCTAAAACTGTTCACGCTAACTATAGCCAAACGCCGTCTCGAAAAAGCAAACGGCGAGCTAGAATACAAAAGTAAGTTGATATTATTGAAAATGTAACTCTTCAGATGTGTACGCCATAATCGAGTGAACCCAAATTTCTGACACTTTAATGCGCGCTGCCTCCCATGCAGCAGTAGCCGCCGTCACCACCTTGGCGCCGCTACTCGGTGTTTCCAGCTACCCCCTTTTGTCCTTCATTGTTTTCCCTGTTTCCATGAAATCATTTCAGTGTATTTTACTTTTTTGGTGCCCCCAGACCCACGTTCCTTTTTTTTTATTATTATTATTCATAGCTACCTTCTCCTTTGTACTTGCACGCCACCTGCTTTTGCACCAAGTAATTGAAGAGTTGGCTTCTTCTAGCGATTTGCGGGCCCAGTGGGGAAAGTCACTTTAGCTACCTTGAAAAGCTCTAGATTAAAAAGAAAATGCACTATTCTGAATATAAAGCAGGGTGTGTGCAGCAGCGAAATTTCCCGGATTATTCGTTTTCAATCCGCAGAATTTATTATTTTCCGCCTTAGAAAGCTGAGGGCATTACCCATAAGCACGTGCGCAAGAATATGTAATGAGCTGATTCCAATATTTATACAAAGCAAGAGAATAGGCAATGTACTGGAAACAGCCTTACACAACACACGCAAAAAAAAAAAAAGAAAATACATGGAGTGATGACAGCATACAAAAGAAGATAAGTAAGCATACGACTGGGAACCCAATACGTACAAATTTGTATAAACGAAACGAACTGCTGTAAGAGCAGGATAGTCTTATAAATGGTGAAAGCGAAGGCTATTTTCCTAAGCCGTGCAGCCGCGATCGAAAGCCGAGCAGCAGGTCGAGCCGCGGCTCGTACCCATTTGAAGAAACCGGTGGGCACCCGAACCACTGGACTGCCGGAGCAATAACATCGGCTTTCTAGAGAGGCGTTGGATTCGATAACTAAAGCTACCTGGCACCCATCGGTTTTCCAAAACTGCACATGCATGGTTTTCTCAGCGTGTCGCTCGGCTCTTTTGAGGTAAAATACTTGGGAAAATAGGGGAGTCTTTGGCGAACCCACACTCACTGGCACCAACCTAATTTTCATAAACGGAGGCATGACCGTGAGTACCCCGTGCTTAATTAGTTTTAAAAGGTAATCTCAAATTACTATAATTAAAGTTTGTTCCACATATCAGTTGCCACAAGGAGCATGAAAAGTAGATGCACTATGGAAGCAGATTAGAATTTTTGTTTCTCGCGACTTGATCGCGGAGCAGGTTCATTTTTCAGTAGGCTTATGTTTGTTAAGCGAATGGTCCTTTCTGTGCTACCGATTTTTTTCTTTGCATTGCTAAGCGCTTCTACAACAGTGCCTTAAAGGCACTGAGTGTCGAACTTTAATGCAATTAGTCGCACTTACTGGAAAAAGAAAATAAATGTGAAAAAAAAAGGAAAAGGTACTAACCGTGCTCAGCGTCTATGTCTTGTTTTTTCATCCACGTCTTCAGGGTTATATTTTGGCCTAGATCATCTCACGTGACAGAGATACTTTTCCTTCTGACACTGTATATAAATGAATAAATGAATAAATAAATAAATATATATATATATATATATATATATGTGTGTGTGTGTGTGTGTGTGTGTGTGTGTGTGTGTGTGTGTGTGTGTGTGTGTGTGTGTGTGTGTGTGTGTGTGTGTGTGTGTGTGTGTGTGTGTGTGTGTGTGTGTGTGTGTGTGTGTGTGTGTGTGTGTGTGTGTGTGTGTGTGTGTGTGTGTGTGTGTGTTTTCACGGGTAATAGGGCCAGACGTGCCTAAATGACAGGGTGGAGCTGTACCAACAGCCAGAGTTCTGCACAGAGCACGCGAGCCGACTTCAGCGTCTTTTCTTCCTAAAGCGCCACCTAAGAATCTCGGGAACACCAGGTGGCATTACTCCTCCTCCTCCTAAAAAAAAAAAAAAAAAAAAAAAAAAAAAAAAAAAACACGAAAGCAGAGTTTGAGCGCGAGTGATGGGCGGTGAAAGCGAAAACAAAAGGATTTGCACAGAAACCAAATAGAAAACGGAAGCGGGGTAGGGTGCCCTACACGACAACGAAACAAGCGCATAGTTCACAATACCGCGTGAAATAGGGCTTCGTGCGGACAACGTGCACCACTTCAGGGCGTGGTTGCCGACGCGAGGGCTGCACAGTAACCGCTGGAAGGACTTCGTACTTCCGTGACACGGCGCAAAACTTCGTAAGGTCCAAAGTAACGCGACATTAATTTTTCAGACAAGCCGGGCTGGAGCAGCGGTGTCCACGCCCGAACTTGCTCTCCAGGTTGATATGTGACATGTCGATGACGGAGGTTGTAGCGACGCGTATCCTTGGCCTGCTGTTGCTGAATCTGAATGCGGGAAAGTTGACGCGCTTCCTCGGCGCGCTGAGCAAACTGTTCGGCGTCTGGCGTGAGAAGATGATCATCAGTGCAGCACGGAAGCATGGCATCCAACATCGTCTGAACGTCACGCCCGTATACAGCAGGCGAAATGGCGTAAAACGCGTCGTCTCTTGGATGGCAGTGTTGTAGGCATATGTGGCGTACGGGCCGGAGAATCTTGCCCCAGGTCTTGTGCTGGGAGTCTATGTACATATTGCAATCATGTTGGCGATCGTTTTATTGAGTCTCTCCGAGAGGCCATTCGTCTGTGGATGATAGCCAGTGGTTTTGCGATGGCTCGTGTGACTGAGCTCAAATACGTCGTGCATAAGTTGTGCCGTAAACGCCGTGCCTCGATCGGTGATGACTTAGGACGGTGCGCTATGGCGCAACACGATTTGCTGCATAAAAAGCTGGGCGACCTCAGATGACGTGCCACGCTTCACCGGCTTGGTTTCCGCATACCGTGTGAGATAATCGGTCGCGACTATAATCCATTTGTTACCGACGATGTTGGCAATATATATATATATATATATATATATATATATATATATATATATATATATATATTGTAGTGTGGTAATCTTCATCGATATAACCACTGACATGCGTCGCGTGCTGCCGCTCTCAAGGACGAAGAAGTTGTTCGCTGCCTTGCTCTTTCGCCACGCCTGACGCTTCGCTGCGAGTCTCCCCTGAGCGGCTGGAATCACCTGGGTTCACCGAATAAACACACCCCTACAATTGGTGCAGGTGCTGCTGGGTACGTTCCCATCCACCCTGGAACTTAGAAGCCGCACGTTGACCACTGCTTCCACCATGCCAGACGAGACCACCTCGACATCGGCGCCCCTACCAACCACGGTACTGTGTTCTGGCGTTCTACGGCAGCGTGATCCATGCCTCTTCAGTGGCACGGCTGACCAAGACGTCGACGACTGGTTGTCGGCGTATGAACGTGTCAGCAGTTATAACAGATGGGACGACACTATTAAGCTAGGTAACGTAATCTTTTACTTGACCGACGTGGCGAACCTCTGGTTTCGCAACCATGAGGCAGACCTGCCATCTTGGTCTGCATTTAAGAAGAATTTTTCGGAAGTGTTTGGCCGTCCTGCAGTTCGCAAACTCCGAGCAGAACAACGCTTGCGTGAGCGCACACAGCATGCCGAAGAGTCATTCACAAGTTATATAGAGGACATCGTTTACCAGTGCAAACGTGTCGACCCAGTAATGTCCGAAGCGGCTAAGATCGGACACATCTTGAAAGGTATCTCCGAGGACGCGTGTCAGATGCTCTGGCTGAAAAATCCTGCCTCCGTCAGTGAAGTGATTAAACTTTGCCAGAGCTACGACGAGCTTCGAAAGCAGCGCGCTTCTACCCGGCGGTCCGGTTTTAGAGACGACACCATTTCTACACTAGCACTGGGTGGTTCTACTTCATCTGAGGACAGCCCTTTGATTCAACAGATAAAAGCCTTCGTTCGCGAAGAGGTCGCCCGCCAGCTATCCCTGGTCCCTCAATTACAAGACACTGGTCGCCTTGTTCCTGACATGGCTCCGTCTTTGGCCCCTACCATACGGCGTGCCGTGCAAGACCATATCGCTGATGTCCTTTCGCCCAGTTCCGTGCTCTCGCCCAGCCCAGTGCTTCCGACCAGCCCCGTGCCACCGCAAGTAACGGCACCACTAACGTACGCCCAAGTTGCGGCCAGGCCGCTAATGCCAACCGCACCTGTTTCCTACCAGGCCGCCCCTTCCAACCATCCTTCACCATCGCCTGGGTCGGCGTTCCATGTCCGTATTCCAAGGGTACGCCAACGCCCTACGAACCCTTGGCGCACCGCAGACAACCGGCCAATTTGCTACTCTTGTGGGCTGCCGGGCCATGTAGCCCGTCTTTGCCGCCAACGCCTTCCACCTTCTTGCCCTGACCCCTGGAACTACACGTACGACGCCGACCAGCCCTCGCCGAGAACTCAACCCGGTTCCGAGTTCGTTCCTCGGGACAATCAAACGTATACCTCTCGCCGATCATCTTCCCCTCGTCGCCGTTCACCATCACCGCTTCCCCGACGTTCTACCGGCGCTGTTGAGGGAAACTAACAGTCGCAGTTCCCGGGGCAAGAACTGCGCTTGGTTCGAACTCTTCAAGTCTTCCGTCTTCTCCCGCTAACGTAATACAAGTGTTCGTCGACGGTGTCGCAATACTCGCTCTTGTTGACACGGGCGCTGCCGTATCCGTCATCAGTGAATCTCTTTGCCGTCGTCTTCGCAAGGTGACCACCGCACTACCCGACTTTTCGCTTCGCACCGCTTCATCCCAGCGCATTCATCCCTCAGCAGCGTGCACGGCCCGTGTTCTCATCGAAGACGTCTTATACACCATCGAGTTTATTGTACTGGCTCACTGCTCACACGACATCATCCTGGGCTACGATTTCCTTTCCGCTCATCATGCCGTTATTGACTGCGCCCGCGCGGAAGTTTCCTTTTTACCTCTTTGTGATACCGTCTTGTGTGACGTCCCTACCCGGCCTGCAAAACTCCTCGTCGCCAGTGACACAGACATTCCTCCATTTTCTGCTGCCCTCGTTCCACTCTCCTGTGAAAGCGTTATTAGTTCGACTGTCTTCTTCACACCTTCCGACGCCGCTTCACGCCATCCCTGCCTCCTGCTTCCATTTGCTGTCCTCAAGTTCGAAGATGGCCTTAGTGCAATGTATGTCTCAAATCCATTTTCGTGCCCGTCCGTCCTGCTACGCGGCGAGTGTCTCGGTCGTATTGAAGAACTTGATCCCGAGCTTGTAAATACTCTTCCTGCAACGCCTACTTCATTAGACGTTAATGTGCTCAGCTCTTGCGATACAGCGACCGCTTCGACACCACCCGATGTTCTTCAACAAGCTATTGACGCAGATCTCCCACCCGCACAACGCGATCAACTCGCTGCTCTTCTACAGAACTTCACTTCTGCCTTCGACCTTCCTCACACTGCTCTGGGTCGCACGTCTGTCGTTACGCACGCAATCGACACTGGTACAAACGCACCTTTACGACAGCGTCCTTATCGCGTGTCGGCCTCTGAGCGCCAAGTCATTGCTGACAACGTGGACGACATGCTTCGCCGGGGCGTCATACAACCATCTAGCAGCCCATGGGCTTCTCCGGTTGTTTTGGTCACCAAGAAAGATGGTTCCATCCGGTTTTGCGTCGATTACCGTAGGCTTAACAAAATCACGCGCAAAGATGTCTATCCTTTGCCGCGAATCGACGACGCCTTGGACTGTTTACAGGGAGCCGAGTATTTCTCCTCTTTGGATTTGCGCTCCGGCTACTGGCAAGTACCGATGGCTGATAATGACCGCTCGAAAACTGCCTTTATAACACCGGATGGATTATACGAGTTCAACGTTATGCCCTTTGGCCTCTGCAATGCCCCGGCTACTTTCGAGCGCCTGATGGACACTGTTCTTCGTGGACTCAAGTGGCAGACCTGTCTTTGTTATCTGGACGACATCGTAGTTTTTTCTGCCGACTTTTCTTCTCACCTTCTCCGCCTAAAGGATGTCCTCACGTGTCTCGCCGGCGCTGGGCTTCAGTTGAATTTGAAGAAGTGCCACTTTGCCGCACGAAAACTCACAATTTTAGGCCACGTAGTTTCTAAGGACGGCATTCTTCCCGACCCCACCAAACTTCGCGCAGTTGCAGAGTTCCCGAAGCCAACCTCCCTGAAGCAGCTTCGGAGCTTTATCGGCCTCTGCTCCTACTTTCGACGTTTCATCTTGAACTTCGCCTCTATCATCGCTCCTCTGACCCAGCTCCTTGCCGGCAGCTCCGACCTTTCCGCCTGGACTCCAGCCTGCGATAAAGCCTTCGACACTTTACGCCGCCTTTTGGTTTCGCCGCCCATTCTACGCCACTTTGATCCGGCTGCGCCTACGGAGATCCACACTGATGCCAGCGGTATTGGGCTTGGTGCCGTCCTTACCCAACGTAAGCCTGGTTACAGCGAGTATGTTGTGGCATACGCCAGCCGAACATTGACAAAGGCAGAATATAATTATTCAGTCACAGAAAGGGAATGTTTGGCCATTATTTGGGCTATCGGAAAATTTCGTCCTTATGTGTATGGTCGACCATTTTACGTTGTGACCGATCACCACGCTTTGTGCTGGCTTGCCTCTCTGAAAGACCCATCCGGTCGCCTTGCTCGCTGGGCTCTTCGTCTCGAGGAGTTTGACATTCATGTCATTTATCGATCAGGCCTAAAGCATACGGACGCGGATGCTCTTTCCCGCTCGCCATTGCCTAGAGATAATTCGTCTGACCACGTCTGTGCCTACGATTTGTCGACTCTTACAACTATCGACATGGCTACCGAGCAGCGGAATGACCCCTGGATCAATGCACTTTTGGATTTTCTCTCAAGTCCTACTCCCGGTCATTCATCCAAAGCGCTCGTCCGCCAAGCCCACCACTTCTCCATTCGTGACGGTCTTCTCTATCGCCGCAATTATTTGCTTGATGGACGGAAGTGGCTTCTAGTCATCCCGCGTCATCTCCGTGCCGACATTTGTGCTGCGTACCATGGTGACCCACAATGTGCTCACGGTGGCGTATTGAAAACCTACACGCGCCTACGTCTGCGATTTTACTGGCGTGGAATGTACCGCTTCGTAAGACATTTCGTGCGCGCTTGCGAATCTTGTCAACGCCGAAAAACTCCTCAGAAGTCCTCTGTTTCGTTGCAGCCGTTACCCTGCCCTGCTCGTCCGTTTGACCGCGTTGGCATAGATCTCTATGGCCCTCTTCCGACTACTCCTGCTGGAAACCGGTGGATTATTGTGGCAGTAGACCATCTGACTCGCTACACTGAAACATCACCGTTACCCTCTGCCTCTGCAAGAGACGTTGCTTTGTTCATTCTCAACAACTTGATTCTTCGCCACGGGACTCCGAAGGAACTGCTCAGTGACCGCGGACGCGTTTTCTTGTGCGACGCTCTCGAGGCCCTACTGAAAGAATGTCGCATCATTCATCGCACCGCTACTTCTTACCACCCTCAGACGAATGGCCTGACAGAACGCTTCAACCGTACTCTGAGTGACATGCTGGCCATGTACGTCAACGACGCTCATTCCAACTGGGACCACGTTCTTCCCTTCGTAACCTACGCGTACAACACTGCGATACAGACCACCACCGGATTTTCTCCCTTTTTTCTTCATTACGGGCGCGAGCCAACCTGCACAATGGACGCGCTTTTTCCCTACCGCCCTGATGTTTCTGAATCGACGCCACTCTCGGACGCCGCCCAGTACGCAGAAGAATGCCGTCAGCTCGCTCGTTCGCTTACAAAGGAAAATCAGTGGCAACAAAAACACCATCGTGACACTGGTGAGGCGCCTTCATATGCGCCCAACTCCCTGGTGTGGCTCTGGGTTCCTGCCACAACCGCCGGCCTGTCAAAGAAGCTTCTTGCTCGGTATCACGGTCCATACCGAGTCCTTCAAAAAACATCTCCTGTGAACTACGTAGTTGAGCCGGTTACGCCATCTGCGGACTTGCGTCGCCGTGGACGCGAAATAGTTCATGTGGACCGAATCAAGCCCTACTACGATCCGTCTGTCCTTTCGGCACCATGAGTCGCCAGGATGGCTCCTTCTCTGCCCGGGGGGAAACTGTAGTGTGGTAATCTTCATCGATATAACCACTGACATGCGTCGCGTGCTGCCGCTCTCAAGGACGAAGAAGTTGTTCGCTGCCTTGCTCTTTCGCCACGCCTGACGCTTCGCTGCGAGTCTCCCCTGAGCGGCTGGAATCACCTGGGTTCACCGAATAAACACACCCCTACAATATATATATTGAATAAAGGTAGTTTCAACTTTATCCTTGCTTTTGCGCACTTTATTGTGCTAAATCGCCTGCGGTACCGTAGGAGAATGTGGTGACAAGATCATCGCCCAACATTATTGCATGATACTTTTTCAGCAGCCGGTTCGTTATCGTTCGGTCACGGAGGGAACTTTCTTGCTAGCACCGGTGTTTGCCGTCTACTTAAGGTCCTCAAAACGGCACTGCTCGTTACATCTAAGGTTGTTCATTTTCGGGTCCTTTAATTTTGCACATTGGAGGGGGGGGGGGGGTGTAAATCGGGCGGTATTTTAAAACTTGATAATAGGGGAGAAATCAGGGTTTTAGTGAAAATATTCCGAAATTTGAGGGTTTTTTTTTTGTTTTTTTTTTGTGATAACGTTCACTAGCTGTAATAACTTATTAGCTTTTTTGTTTTATCACAGGGGAACAATTAGAGCTATGTTTCAGGCTGGTTAGCAGTCCTCAAGAAAATATTCCAGAATTCTGCGTTTATTTAGCAATTAATAATTACTGACAGTAAAGAGCCTGGACCAGTTTTGGAACATGAAACATGCTATTCCTACAAGCTGGTCATGGAATTTTTACACGTCCTTGTTAATATGCATAATCGTTTCCATTCGCAGCATTCGGTTTCCGTACGAGAGTTGTGCGGCTTTTGGAGGTATCCCAGCTGAGAGAACGTTATCTCAACATCGCAACTACCATTAGCCAGGCACAACAATGTCAACACGGCGTTTGCTAGCCCAGGGTAGCGCTAAGTTGAGTCGTACCAATAGTCCATGACGTCTATGCCTGCATTAGTGGGGCTTGCTTCCACCAAGTACTGGTTAAACACCTCGCGAAGTGAGTCTACATCGTCGATAATGGAAATCAGGAGAGGTTGGTAGTCATCAAACGACACACTCAGGAGCCGCTTCTTGAAAGGGTCCAGTACGAATCCAAAGTTTCATAACGTCAACTGGTTTAATTTTTTTTTTTTTCTGAGACGTTCCGTTTTATAGTGCAATACCATTTTGTGAAGATTTTCGCGGAAAACTTTTGATAACAAGCTTTCAGTAATGTGGTGCTGTTCTTCGGTAACATCGACAAAACACATCTTTCCTGAGGACATGTATGATATTACATGCAGGATATATAGGATACGCAGTATTCTTTGTCTGTCGGCTGACTCTCGCCTGCGCGAAAACTGGGGCAGAGCATTTCTGCGGGCACAGTTTTTTCAGAAATAGGGTAAAATCGGGCTTTACCCAAAACAAATAGCCCTAAAACTTACATCTCGTATTAAAAACAAAAACAAAAAAGAGCTGAATTACCTAGGACGTTACCGTTTGAAACAAGTAATCGAATAATTACAAGGCTATAAATGTAACTTATTACAAGCAAATGTTTTGCGAACAACTCTGCTTTCAGACGATGCACTCAGAAATGGAGCAACGGAAATACGTACAACTATTTTTCTATAAGCTCCTCAGTGGAAGTTATATTAAAGACCATTCTGAAAAATAGCGTTCCAAGCCGTCTCAAGGCAGCAACACTGTGAGAAAGGTGTTAACAAGAGAATAAAACCAAAAGGTTCAGACACACACGAACGCAAGGTATTTATTTCTGTGTACATCACAGAAATAAATACCTGAGGTGGGGGATGAACAGCTAGTGCACGTAATTCATCCCAATCATTTAGGATTGATCGTTCATTGAATAAGTCTTATGGTGCAGTTTATAAGGGCGGAGAAGTTAAGCACAACAGTTTTATTCGCCTGGAGCGGCTGTGAGACGGAAACGGGAGATTTAGCTAATGCCGATTTTTCACCCTATGCAACAGAGGAGTATCCACAAGGCGCCACAAATGTTGCTAGATATGTGCCGTCACATCCCGTCAGGATGTATGGGAAGGTCACTGGGAACAGTGACGTGTGTCCGATCGCAGGCAACTGCTCATTCATTGTGTCTGCCCATCCACTTCACGTGCCCCGTTACTCACACGTGAAGTGCGCTTTTCCTCAATTAACTTGCCACTGCAAAAAAGCTGCGCAGCTATCGCAAGGGGACGCGTCGTTAGAGCCCGCATCCACCCACGAGAGGACTGCCGCGCCAGCGCTTTCAAAAGAGGCTGAGCTCATGGATCACAATTCACACGTCCGTTCCGGGCATCATTCGCTTATTAGGCTTAGCCGTACAAGGCCCCCCGTGAGCCCTGTTCACCAAGTACCGAACAGTAGCCTTTTCGCTGTGGAGGCTGGTAGGGGCGCAGCCGAATTCCGATCTAGCTCTCGAAAGATCAACGACGAAGAGCAGTGCGGCTACGAGCGTGTCGTCGCCCGCAGGCGAGAGAGACCGCCGCGCTTGGAGCAGACTACCGAGGTTCAAACGTCATCCGATCGCCACGAAATTTCTGGACGAGAGAACGCACGGCGTGTACGCACCTTTTCTTCGACGAAGAAGTCCGGCAATATGTAGTCCAGCATGGCTGGACTGAGCGTTGGCCGGGCGTTATCGGGTAATCATGGTCGATTTTCATAAGTGCACCGATCACAGCTGACCCGCGGCCAGGGAGTGCGCGCTGGGCAATAGGCGTGCGCGGCCGGTGCGACCGGTGGAGCCATCTTGCAGGAGCCACCACAGCGTTCCCGGCATGGCGGCAAAATTCGAAACGGCGCGCATACAGCGAGAACCTTTGAAAGCTAGGCATTTCTTTTGAAGCGGAAGCTTCATTACGCTACCTCGGGAAGCCGTCGAAGACCTTGAAGTTTTCACCTTTAAGTGACCTTGACAGACACTGCGCCTTTCCTTTCTTGTAAACCCATTTACAATGGAGCGAAAGTTCTACGCTAGGCAGGTCTTCGTGCGACACTGAATTTAGCCTTCAATTAACCTTGACCTAATTAAGTTTGAGTGCCCAGGATTTCGTGGTGCTTGCCCAAATGTATACAGCGCCTTCCTTTCCCCAAAAACCTAACCTAAATGAAGACGCAGCCCTGGGTTGTGCGATGTCTGTGCACGTTAAAGGCCTAGAGGTGGTCATACTCATGACCTTCCACTACGGTGCCTATTTCTCTGCTTTCACTCTCACCTTCCTTCTCTCAGGCCTGACAGATACTGCGCCTTTCCTTTCTTGTAAACCAATGTACAATCACGGCCGGTCTCAATGCGCGCGCAGAGGGGAGGGAGCGCGATAATGGTCCGCAGGTTGCCGTCAATAAGAACGCCGTCATTGGTGTTATCTTGCTGCAGGCGGCACGACTGAAGTTCGTCCAGGCGTTGGCAGGTGGTGGTTATGTACGACACAGTGGAGGGGTTCTGAACCAGGATGGCGTTGAATGCGACGATTCCGATGCCCTTAACAATATGGCGAACGCGTTAAGCTTCCGTCATAGCAGCATCGACTCGGCGGCAAAGGGCTAAAACATCCTCGATATATGATGTGTAGGACTCACCAGACTGCTGAAGACGGGCGGCGAGTTTCCTCTTAGCCAGCTCAGAACGACCAGATAGCGTGCTGAAAATTTTCCGCAGCTGCTGGGTGCATGTTTACCAATCAGGTGTGGTCCTCGTGAGTGAGAAACCACGTTTTTGCGACGTCAGTCAAGTACAAGACAACGTTCAGTAGCTTGTGGGAGTCATGTCAGCGGTTGAACGAACTCATTCTGGTGTAGTTAGAAAGCCAGACTTCGACGTCGTCGCCGCGAAGGCCGGCAAAGAGCTGGGGATCACGCTGGCGGCTGGTGATGGTCCAGGTAGGGGTAGTGGCAACAGCAGGGGCAAATTCCGGGAACGGGCGGGTTCTATTGCCCTCGTTCATACCGAAGGGGTGTGAGGGCAAGCGAAGGCCGGAACGGAGCACCAGGGGGAACAGTAGACAGGTCGAAAGCGAGAGGCTTGAGATACTAAGGGCACCTCCGCCACTTGGCACAGCCCTTCTTTGCTCCGGTGCCGCTTCTGAAGTTGCCGAGTTTTTCCTGCGAGCGATCGTCTTGCGTCATGGTGCTCCCCGTACCTTGATTAGCGACCGTGGGAAGACATTTCTTTCCCAAGTCCTGGCGGAAGTACTCCACGCTGCCAACACCGTCCACAAGACATTTTCTAGTTATCATCTTCAGACCAATGGCCTCATCGAACGCTTTCACCGCACCTTGTCCGACATGATATCCATGTACGTCAGCCCTGACCATAAGAACTGGGACACCATTTTGCCTTTCGTTATATGCATATATAATTTCGCCGTTCAACGCACGACTGTCTGAGCCCATTCTTCTTAGTTTATGGCCGTCATCCAACAACTCTATTCGACACCACCTTCTTCTCAGCTCCTGTCTCCCCATCTGCATCATTGGGCGACCAGTTTTCTACGCGTATGGCACTTTACCGGCAAATTGCTCGTCGCAACACTGAAGCCGTCCAGCAAGAACGGAAGCACCGCTACGACCAGCACCACCGCACTGCCTCCTTCTTAACCGGTGATGAAGTGCTACTCCGGAAGCCGATCCGCACGCCTGGATTGTGCGAGAAATTCCTTCATCGTTATATCTGTCCATACACCGTGCTCCAGCAAACATCTCCCGTGAACTACCGCGTTGTCCCATCACATACCGTAGCCGGTCGGCGTCAGCGCTCAGAAGTTGTTCATGTTTCGCGCATGAAGCCGTACACCCGCCGACCCGCTTCAATCTAGACAGCGACCAGGATGGCCGCTTCCTTGCTGGGCGAATTTGTGTGAACGCGGTGTCAGAACTTTCACCTCTTTCACCTGTAACATACGCAGCATCGTCATTATTCACCGGTGTTCGCAAGATCACGCGCAGCGTTCCAGATTGTGGCTGGAATAAAGACGTTTGTTCGAGCGGCGGCTCACAATATTTATTTTATACATACCAAAATAAAAGGAAAGCTGTAATAAATACCAAAACAGCGTATGAAGCGAAATTAAATACTTCTCCTTTGTTTATCCAACCCGAAAGTATTTGAACATCCCGCGCTTACTGTCCATGACGCCCAACAACGCTTACTAAGCCTATCACCTGCCCGATTTCAGAAGCTATCTTAAAATTTCAGGCGTGTTGTCGCCAGATATCCGTGGTGCGGGCATCTTAAGACAAATAAAAAGCTTCGTGCACCACTCGTTTGCAGCGAACACGAGACACAGTGGAGCGGCAACGACGAATTGATGGTGAGGCAAGCGGCTGCCGCTTCGCCGGACGCCGCCATCTTGTCCTTAATGCGAAGCTACCGGATTTACATGCACGAGGAAAGTCGACTTACCCCTCTCTATCCAGCCCTGCCTGGCGCATTAATGCGATGCGCTTTCCTAGCGCATTATCCCTGTTTACATGAATGCGATGTGCTAGGAACCGGGTGCGAAGCGATGCGATGCGCTATACTGTCGCAATCATTTAAACACGGGTGGTGCAGCGTGAAAGAAGCGCGCGCGTGGTGGTTTGAAGAAACGTTTCCTTTTAAAACCGCGCGAGAATTGCGCGCATCGGCGTCACCCCCTCCTCATCACTCGCGGCGACAGTGACTCACCCGGTCGGAGAAGCAACCGGATCTCTCCAGAAGGTTCGGCGGAAGCTGACCAATGACGACGCACGTCTCGGCGGGAGGAGGAGAGGGCGCCGCAGAGCGAAAATTACGTGTATGTGCGCGCAGCTTTCGCGCGTTGTAACAGACAGACGCGGCGTGTCTTATTTACTGAGGTCGCTTCAGCCAGCAAGCCAGTTAACCAGTGTTGCAGAGAGTTATAATCGGGTGTTACTGCTCGGATCTTGTGGTCAACCCGCTGTTAGACAAGCCCACTGATCTGCGAGGAAGCAGCGCTCGTCTACGGGACATCCACATCGTGACTCTCCAGACGTTTGTCTCGACAGTGCCCGGTGAGCAATTTGTTGTTTGCTCTGACTCTCTCGTGTATTGTTCAGTTAAGCCTCTGTGTTTATTGAAGGCCTCTTTAGTTGTATGCTTTTCATTGCCTTTCTGTGACCCTCTTGTCTGTGTACCTTAAGTATTAGTGTGAATTCCTCTGTATCTTCTCTAGCTGTGTATTATATTTGTTTTTGTTTAATAATTTTGGCTCTGACCCTTACCCTGGCTTGAACAGGCGAAAGCTGCGCACCAAACGGCGATCCCTCTCTGTCACTACAGGTAGTTGACTTCCAGCTGAGCTTGCCACGGTAGTCGAGGGCATCTCCCTTGAGATCGAAACAGCTGCACCCCCCACACACACACACTCTAGGAGTGTGCGCACCAATAGTGGCGCATTGTTAATAAAATTATAATTATTAACGAGTAACAATTATTCTGGCGTCCGCGACAGGACGTTTGGTGCACTCAAGCTCAGAGAACGGAGAACGAGTCAAATTGGTTTACGAACAGGTCGCAAACAGTGTAGCAGCAGAGCGGTAGCGAGAGGTGGTGCCGAAGTTTGCTAAGCAGACTTTAGGCTGCGTCTAAACAGTTTGGACTTCAGATATGAATCGAAAGATCTGACTGAGGTTGGCGCCCAGCTGGGGTTGTCCGAAACCGAACTGCTAAGATGGATCAGTCAGAGAGAAGAGGGGAAAGAAAGAGAGCAGAAAAAGAACGGGAGAGAGCTCGAATTGAAGGCGAGGAAGAAGGAGAGAAAGCCGAGAAAGAACTGTAGAGGGCTCGAATGGAACCGAAAGCAGAAAAGGGACGGGAGGTAGCGCGAATTGAAGTCGAGAAAGGAAGAAATACAGTGGCCAAAGAGCGAGAAGCGGAATTTAAACGGAAAAAAGGAATTGCTTACTCTGAAACTTCAGCTCCAAAGTTCAGGGAAACGAAAAGGATATAGCGTCTTGCAGATAGACACAAGCAAGTAGCTTCGGAAATACGACGAGAGAAGAGACGATCTCGGCGCGTTCCTCAAGTTCTTCGAAAGGATCGCCACAAGCAGCACAGTATCGATGGGATGGAGGGATGTCGCCCATACAGAAAGAAGAAGGGAGAAAAACCTACGGTAGACTGTGTGGCAGTATTGTACTCGAACGTAATGTATACGAAAGAACCTGATCTCAGTTCGTGTGATTCGAGCTGACGAACATATATCGAGCATGTCACCCGGAGTGCGGTTAAAACATTCAGTTAGGCCGTTGGTCTGAAGGCGGTACACAGTGCATGTTCGATGAATAACGTTGCACTCTGGGAGCAGAACTTGGATAACGTCACATAAAAGACGCGGCCTCTATCGCTAAGCAGTTCACTGGGAGCGCCGTGTCGAAAGACGAACCGGCGCAGAAGAAATGATGCTACATCGTTGGCTGTCGCAGCAGGGAGTGAGGCGGTTTCATCATACCGCGTCAAGTGATCAATGGCAACAATAAACCATCGTTTTCTAGATGAAGTGTATGGGAGAGGCCCATATAAATCAATGTCAATGCTGTCGAAAGGGCGAGACAGACAAGGGAGCGGCTGTAACTCTCCAGATTTACGGAGAGTGGGTGTCTTGTGAAGCTGGTAGTCGAGGCACAAGCGCACGTACTTAAAACAAAGTTGCACATGCCATGAGTAGTACCGGAGGCGCAGGCGTGTGTACGTCTTGAAAAGGTCCGCGTGACCGCATTGCATGTAAGTGTGAAAAAATGAGCATATGTAGACCTGTAGGTGTCGAGGAATGATGAGTAGCCATATTCGTCCATCAGAATGTTAATTTCGGCGGTAGAGCAAATTGTCGCGTATTTCAAAATGTGAAGCTTGGCGGCGCTGGGCGCGCGATGGTGTAACCGCCAATGTGCGGGAGAGAAGGTCCAGGAGAGCCCGGATCCGAAGATCCTTACGCAGTTCAGAAGGCATGTGACTGGTTGCGGGAGACGGTGCAGGAATCTCGATTTCGCAGAGGCTGGCGATTTCGACTGCGAGCGTAGAGCGAGGCAAGGCATCGGCGTCCTGATGTTTGCGGCCTGACCGGTAGACGACGTGAATGTCATGTTCTTGGAAACACAGCACCTATCGGGCTAAGCAGCCGGAAGGGTCCTTTAACGAAGAAAGCCAGCAGGACGAAATTTGCCTATGGCCCACACAATGGCAAGGCACACTTTTCCGGTTAGGTAGTTGTGCTCAGCTTTGGTAAGTGTGCGACTGACATACATCATCATCATCATCATCATCATCATCATCATCATCATCATCATCATCAGCCTGACTATACCCATTGCAGGGCGAAGGCCTCTCCCATATTTCTCCACTTAACCCGGTTCTGTGCTAGCTGCATCCACTTGACCCTTGCGAACTTCTTAATCCCATCCGCCCACCTAACTTTCTGCCGCCCCCTGCTACGCTTTCCTTCCCTTGGAATACAGTTTGTTACCCTCAGCGACCATCGGTTATCCCCTCTTCGCACTACATGTCCTGCCCATGTCCATTTCTTCTTCTTAATTTCCACTAGAATGTCGGTAACCTGAGTTATTTCTCTGACCCACTCTGCACGCTTCCTATCTCTTAATGTTACCCCTATCATTTTTCATTCCATAGCCCTCTGGGTTGTCCTCAACTTAAGTAGAACTCTCTTGGTTAGCTTCCACGTTTCAGCCCCATAGGTGAGTACAGGTTAACTGTTGTATACATTCCTCTTGAGCGATACCGGTAAGCTGTGAGTCATAATTTTATTCTTCTTGTTATTTCCTTTACATGGTCCGGATCTGCGGTTACTACCTGTCCTAAGTAGACATATTCGCCTACTACTTCCAGTACTTCGCTACCTAATGTAAACTGCTGTTCCTTCCCGAGGCTGTTGAACATTAACTTAGTCATCTGCATATTGATTTCTGACATACGCAACTGCATATTCGTCGAAACCAAGTTTGCGCTGGGGCAAGCACTGAACCGAGACCAACATCAGTGGTGTCCGGGTGAACTTCAGTCAGAGCCGGCGCAAAATAGGAGGGGCCGTGAGAAAACGACGCAGGGTGTTGTACGCGTCGTCGCACGCAAGTGACCAAGCCGATAAAGCGGTATCGTTGCTGAGCAGATGAGTAAAAGGGGCAGCAATTGACGCGAAGCTGTGAATGAACCGCCTAAAATAAGAGTAAAGCCCAAGAAAACTTCACAGTTCCATAATGGAGGATGGCTTGCGAAACATCGTTACGGCACGAAGTTTAGCGGGTTCAAGGCGTACACCATCTTTCGAAACAACGTGACCTAGAATTGTGAGTTCACGAGCAACAAAAGTGCATTTTTTAAAGTTCAGCTGCTGGCTGGCGGCATGTTGAACGTGCTTCTGACGGCATGCATGCGTCTCAAAATTAGGTGAAAAGATGACGATATCGTCCACATAGCACAGGCACGTCTTCCACTTTAGGCCACGGAAAACTATGTCCATCATTCGCTCGAAAGTTGCCGGAGCGTTGCATGGTGGCAGCCACCAGGCAAGCGGGCTTAAAGCAGGTAGAAGGGGTTGTAGCTAGTTGTCTCATGTTGAGCTGTGTTGTATGCATGAGTAATAAACGGGAGGACGCCATCCCAGTCCTTATGATCTGCAGCGACGTACATAACCATCATGCTGGTGAGCGTCCGATTAGTGCGTTCTACCACACCGTTCGTTTGGGGATGATGAGGCGTCGAGTGACGAAAACTGCAGGCGCTGAGGTGAACTACTTCTACAACGTCTGCTGTGAATTGGCATCCACGGTCACTAATGAGGACTGCAGGAGGGCTGTGCCGAAGAATGACGAATCGAAGTAGGAAATGAGATGCTTCAGACGCAGTAGTGGATGGTATAGCAGCTGTCTCACAATAGCAGGTTAAATAATCTGCGCACACAAGAATCCATCGGTTTCCTTCAGAGGACAGTAGGAAAGGTCCAAGAAGGTCAATGCCAGCTTGCTCGAACGGGGCTGTTGCAGGTGTGATTGGCCGCAGTTTTGTCGGTGAGCTTGAAGTCGGCATCTTAAAACACTGGCATTGAATACAGCTGGCTACATAGCGCTGGACAGTTTAACGCATCCTCGGCCAGTAAAATCGCTGCTGTGTGCGGTGGAGTGTTCGGGCTACTCCCAAGTGCGCAGACGTGGCTTCGTCATGCATCATTTCAACAACAGTGATGCGTAAGCTTTTCGGCACGACAAGCAGCATGCGTGCTCCCCCAGAGGCGAAATTATTGTAAAGCAATTCCTCGCGAATGCAAAAAGTGTTTTTGTAGAATATTTGGCCACATCAAACAAAGAGATTAATGTCTGTTCTTTGCGTTGCTCAGTTCGGAAAACTCGAACATTGGGGAAGGTTGGTTGGTTGGTTGGTTTGTGGGGTTTAACGTCCCAAAGCGACTTGTGAAGGTGATGTCAAGTATTAATCGAAGCTGTCTGCGTCGCCATCAGTCGTTTGAAGCGGCAAACCAAAATACAATCAGCATCTGAGTGTTTATAGTCGCTTTTATTCACCACAGTAAAATTAAACTCTTTTAGGCGCAAAGCCCATCGATTGAGCCATCCACAGGGGTCACGAAAGCTCATGAGCCAGCAAAGGGAATGGTGGTCGATCATGACGGTGAAAGCATTCCCGTACAGATAGGAGTGGAAGCGCTGTACAGCGAGAACAACGGTGAGATATTCTTGCTCAGTAACCGTGTAATTTCTTTCGCACTTACTCAACGAGCGGCTGGCATATGCTATCACGTGTTGATCGCGGCCATGGCGTTGTAAAAGCACAGCGCCGATGCCGATACCACTTACGTCAGTGTGTACTTCAGTTGGTTATGAAGGACAGAAGTGGCGTAGGATGGGGCCCGATGTCAAAAGAAATTTCAGATGACGGAAAACTGTGTCACATTCGCTGGTCCAATTGAACGGTGGACCTTTCTGCAGTAGACACGTGAGTGGGTAAGCGATGTCTGCAAACCTTGGTAAAAAGCGTTGAAAGAACGAGCATAACCCTAAAAACTCTGCAGTTCTTTTACTGATTGGGGCACCGTAAAAATTTCGACAGCTACAATTTTTTGGAGATCTGGTCGAACACCTTCTTTATCAACTAAGTGATCGAGAACAATTGTTTCACGATCCCCGAAATGACATTTCTTTAAATTCAGTACAAGAACAGTTCGTTCCATGCAATCAAGCATGGCATCCAGATGGCTGTTGTGCCCACTAAATGTTTTGTCAAAAATTACGACGTCGTCTAAATAACTAACAAATTTGCCACTTTAGCCCCCGTAGGACTGTATTCATGAACCGCTCGAATGTGGCAGGCGCATTACATAATCCAAAATGCATAACGTTAAATTCATAAAGTCCGTCTGGCGTTACGAATGCCATCTTTTCTTTATTTGTAATGGGCATGAAGATTTGCCAGTAGCCTGATCGCAAGTCAATAGAAGAAAAGTATAAGGCTTAGTGCAGACAGTCAATTGCGTCATCTATACGAGGAAGCGGGTAGAGATCTTTCTTCGTGACCGTATTTAAGCGACGGTAGTCAACACAAAACCTCCATGTGCCATCTTTTTTTCTAAAAAGGATAACCAAAGCTTCCCAAGGACTAGAAGAGTCTCGAATAATGACGCGCTTTAGCATCTCTTGAACTTGCTTATCTATTACCTTATGTTCAGTTGCTGAGACTTGATAGGGTTTCTGACGTATCGCAGGTGCGGAGCCGGTGTTGACCGTATGATGAATACGACTGGTAGGCAGTGGTGTTGAGTCGTCCTTGGCAAAGTCGAGCACTGCAGTCACGTGCTTCAGAAGTAGTTCCCCTAGAATTCGACGCTCGAGTGTGGAAAGAGACATATTAATCATAGCCTTAATTTGAGTCTCCATACCTGTTTGTACGGACTGCTCGATGATAGAACTCTTTAAAGCCGCGACGGAACCTGACAAACCTTCCTCGAAACGGGCGAGTTTTAGGCCCCGAGGCAACACAGCTGGCTCTTTAGAGTGGTGGCCTTGTGGTAGAGCATCCGCCTCGCATTCGGGAAGTACCGAGTTCGATCCCTGGTGCCGCCGGTTACCCACCGGTTTTTAAATGGGTAGAAGCTTTCCCCCGGCCTGGTGCTCGGCTCTTCTGGAGTGAAATGCTTGGGAAAAGGGGTCACGGCCCAAATAGTTGCGCCGATGTGGCAGTGATTCGTTCCGCCATCGGACAACAATAAGTCCGCCTTGCGCGGCAACAGCCCATTATGTGGCCCTTTTTTTTTTCTTGAACCAACATTTTGGTTCATGGACCCTTTTCCTAAGCATTTCCCCCCAGAAGAGCCGAGCACCAGGCCGGGGGAAATCTTGTACTTATTGGAAACCGGTGGGTACCCGGCGGCACTCGGGATCGAACCCCGTACCTCCCGAATGCGAGGCGGATGCTCTACCACAAGGCCAGCTCAATGCGACCTCTGGTGACGGGAACGACGCAACGCGGCACGAGTATGTTCTTCTCAGAGCAGGTGAGTCTCTACTACTACTAAGATTCGCACTGACTGTGAATAGAGAAAACCCACTGGCCAGCTGGCCAAATTCTGTTTTCTTCCACCGCAAATGCTCCAAAATCAGGTGACGAGTCATTCACAAGAGCCGAAAGTAGTGAAGAATTAAATGCAATCTCTCCCATACAACCTTCTAAAGTTGCACCACATTCTTGCAGAAAATCAATCTCAAGAATCACATCATGCGTTGACCGAGGCAGCACTGTGAATTCTGTTCTAAATTTCAGGCCACCAATAACGTCTGAAGCACACACACCAAGTGGAACTAAAGGTTCACCACCGACACCACGGAATAACACTGCACGGTCACCACTAAACATTATTTTCCTACCTAAACGGTTCTTAAAACTTAAACTCATAACAGATACTGTAGCACCAGTGTAACAAGAACCATTGTTTTCACACCCTCAATAAACATTTCCAATTTGTTCTTTAACATTAACACGGGTAGAGGTATATGGACGTCATCGACTCGTCGACGACCTCACCTCCATCGGCCGCGCCTCCTAGTTTTCCTGAGGCGGAGGGGAAGAACGACGTCGAGGGGAAGGTGACCGCTGCTGGCGCTGAGGTGGCGGCGTCACACTGCAATCAGATGCAGGTGATAATCTCCTCAAATATGTCGAATGGTATGTGTCCCAAGCGGACATAGTCGGGGATCGCTACTGTTCGGTGTGCAGTTGTCCGTGAATGTTCACTGAAAGTCGGTAGTTTTGATTGGTTGGAAAACGGTGGCTGCAATATCTAGCGATATGTCCCTCAATGCCACACCTATAACACGCAGGTTGAGGGTGCCAGCGATCACCATAAGAGTCCTTACTAACAAATTCGCGACGTTGATTGTAGCCAGGCTCTCGATGCTGAAAACCACGTCCCCAGAGTAGGCGGACCTTCTTCAGGTCGGCTGGTGGGCATAACATTGAGTACAGTTACTCCGTTCGTCCATATGCGAAGCGCCGCTTCGGACGGAGTGGACAGGGCGACGACATCTTCCTGCGGTGCACAACTGTGCCGCCGATATTCTTCCCTGCAGATGATGTCCCTGGATCTTGATAATACCTTGCGCACAATCTCCGTTATCATTCAGCCATACAAAGTGAAAGACAGGCTTCAACACTGCCTATAGAGGTGAAATTGTCCAGTCTTCCGAATTTAGGGTTGATTCGACGCAGCCTGAGAGCTTCAAATGTTCTACGATGTTTTATAACGTCCGCGGTGGTGCTTCTTTTCAAATCAGGAATTTATAAACGTCTTCCGCAATTCCTTTCAGGAGGTGGCCTACTTTTCTTTTTCAAGCATAATGGGACTTACTAGCTGGCATAGCTTTAAGAGGGCTTTGATGTATGCAGGAAAAGAAAAGTAGAAAGGTAGGCTTGGAAATCAATATGCAGAAGACTAAGGTAGTGTTCAACAGCCTCGGGAAGGAACAGCAGTTTACATTAGGTAGCGATATACTGGAAGTAGTAGGCGAATATGTCTACTTAGGACAGGTAGTAACCGCAGATCCGGACCATGAAAAGGAAATAACAAGAAGCATAAGATTGGGATGGAGCGCATTTGGCAAGCACTCGCAGATTATGACTAGCAGCTTACCGGTATCGCTCAAGAGGAAAGTATACAACAGTTGCATCTTGCCTGTACTCACCTACGGGGCTGAAACGTGGAGGCTAACCAAGAGAGTTCTACTTAAGTTGAGGACAACCCAGAGGGCTATGGAACGAAAAATGGTAGGGGTAACATTAAGAGATAGAAAGCGTGCAGAGTGGGTCAGGGAAATAACTCAAGTTACCGACATTCTAGTGGAAATTAAGAAGAAGAAATGGACATGGGCAGGACATGTATATCGCCTCAAAATTTCAAGTTATTTCAGCAACACTAGCTCCTAATTATTAGGTTATCTATATCATACAGTCAAATCGACATTATCAAAAATATTATGTCACCTACAACGAATTCTGGCCAATCCCCCACTGTGGGTATGTGCCATTACAACGAGGGAGAAGAAGAAGAAGAAGAAGAAGAAGAAGAAGAAGAAGAAGAAGAAGAAGAAGAAGAAGAAGAAGAAGAAGAAGAAGAAGAAGAAGAAGAAGAAGAAGAAGAAGAAGAAGAAGAAGAAGAAGAAGAAGAAGAAGAAGAAGACATGTAGTGCGAAGAGAGGATAACCGATGGTCGCTGAGGGTAACAAACTGGATTCCAAGGGAAGGAAAGCGTAGCAGGGGGCGGCAGAAAGTTAGGTGGGCGGATGAGATTAAGAATTTCGCAGGGGTCAAGTGGATGCAGCTAGCACAGAACCGGGTTAAGTGGAGAAATATGGGAGAGGCCTTCGCCCTGCAGTGGGTATAATCAGGCTGATGATGATGATGATGTATGCAGTGCAAATTTCTCCGGGTACTTGCGCCCGATTAAGCAATGTCTGTTCCGCGCGCTTCTTCTTTGTAGATTTGTCCCCAAAAATTTTCATGATCTCGGTTGTAAAGATAGCCTATGTACTTAATGAATCCGCATGATTATCGATCCAATCGAAGGCAGTGGCGGCAAGGAAGAACTCCAAGTTAGCCAAGTCAGTTGCAGCGTTGCAGCGATTAGATTTACTCACTCCTTCGTAGTGTTTCAGCCACTCGTCAACGTCCTCCTCAGGTTTCCCAAAGATTGTCCGAGGATCTCGATAATGTGGCCAGTTTTTTTAATAATATTTATTGCCTCAAGGCATCAGTAGGGTATGAGATGAAAGATGAATAAATGATTAAATGAATGGAAAAAGTTTAGCTGGTTTTATGACGTCCAGGAGTGAGTGATGATGAGGTCTCTGCGTCTAAGCGATATATGAGGCAGGATTGGTTGCTGAAAGGCCAGCTATCGTCAGGTGACGAATTCGTGTCGGTTTCAGTGCTGGGCAGTCCCACAAGTGGTGAATTTTGGCTTCAACATTTTCGTTTTTACCGATAGGGCACCATGGTAGGGGATATAAGTGTCGGAAGTGAGCCCACGTCCTGGTGACAGCTGGTTTGAGGGCAACACCGACCCGAATCCTCCTAGGCGCAACCTCCTCTGCCCGGGTGAGACCGTGGAGAAGGGATACCGCACACGGAGGGATAAGTGCATGTGTGCGGCACCGGAGGTGTTCCTTTCTTGATAACAGGAGGGTAGCGTCGTCGACTTCAAGAAGCCGTGGCATTGATGCGTCTTGGTTTACGAGGCGAAGCGCTAAATCTGCTTGACGTTAGGAATGAAGCAGGTCCCGTGGGACCCACTCAAAACGTACTGACTGCGGGATGCGCGCCGCAAGCTGGTGGATGTTTTGACATATTTTGGGGCAGAGGCTGACACGTCGGAGTAAACGAACATCTCGAAGTGCGTCAGTGCGGATGAAAACGTGGCCAGCCAAGGAGCACAGTGCCTCCTGAACTGCCACGATCTCAGCGCAGAAAGATGTAAGTGGTTCTGAAAGTTGAAATGTAGAGGTCTGATTCAGGCTAGGTCTCCATGGACAGTAGATTGCTGTTTTTGATTCACAGCCTTGTATGCTTGCATCCACGTACGCTACAATGGACCCTTGAGGAAGGTGAATATCTTGCTCTTCAAATTTCTGACGAAGGGACGATGCCGAGTTGGCAGGCGTTGGTCTGCGGATATCAGGTGTCTTGTTGTCTCCTAACCGTACAAATTTCCAGGGAGGGAGAACTGGAGCAGGTGGCTGAAGAATAATGTGTGACGTTGCATACGCCCTCGGTGCTTGCGTGGAACGCGATATAGGCCTCAAGTCTGCGAGCATCACGGCGCTGCTGCACAAGCTCATCGATGGTGTTGAGCTGCGCATTCTTTTGTAACGCCACGACCGGTGTGAGTCGTGTAAGGCTTGTTATGGTCCTCATCGCATCTCCGTCTACGGCTTCAAGGCGATCCCATTGTGCTCTTGTAAGATGCTGGAACTGGGCTTGATAATCAATACGTGGCTGCAGAACCGCGCTCACTAACTGGCGTGCAACAGACGAGCCAGCGCCGCCCATTTTAGGCGCAATTCTTATCAAACTCATAGTCTGGATTGCTTGCTTGTTATGTCTGAGAAAGCCAAGCAGTCGCTGATCCTGATTGGTGAATCTTTAGGTCCAGAATTTTCATGCTCGGACTTTCTTGTAGTGGGGTGGCTGATAGAGAGAGACGAACTGGATTTGAAGTTTTCGAAGTCACTTTAGTAAAAGTAATTTCGAAAGGAATTAATTACATTTGCTGCGAAATTACTACCAAACATAATTCATTACATTACAAATTAGCGAAAAAGTAATTAAATTAGGACATCCTTTCAAAGGGTCGGTGCCGCCTCCCTCGAGAGCGTGCGCCATATTTCATTTCATTTTATTACCTTAAAAACCCCTCTAGTGGTATTAAGTAAGAGGCAGGTTAACAAATAAGTGAGATTTACAATGTTCGTATGTGTGAAGTTACAGTTGTCGCAAACGTCGATGGAAGTTACAGTTGTCGCAAACGTCGATGGGCAATTGATGACAGCACTGAGAAGGGGAAGGTCGTTCCAGTCGATGGCTGTTCGAGGAAGAAATGAGCCAGCAAATGAGGCTGTTCTACACAGTGGTCGTGCAATATGAAAAGGATACGCCATGCGGTGAGATATACGTGATGGCGGGGTTATGTTAATGGGTTGATTGAACGAACTATGAAAAGGTTTATGAAATAGGCAAAGGCTAGCGATGCGACGATGGGCGCTAAGGCTGGTAAAATCGGATTGAAGTTTTAATGCTGTTACGCTGGTATTAAACGAGTAATCAGAGTGAATGAAGCTTACAGTGCGATTCTGTAAAGCTTCAAGTGCGTTAGCTAGATAGGTTTGATGCGGGTGATTTATTGAGGATGCATATTCTACCCTAGGCCTGATTAGCGATTTATACGCGAGTAGCTTTACGTGCTGTGATGCATGCCTTAGATGACGTTTTGGAAAATCGAGAGATTTGTTAGCAGATAATATCACGTTAGAGATATGAGCGCGCCAGGTAAGATCACTGCTTAAGGTTACGCCAAGGTATTTATAAGATTGCATGTGTTTAATAGTGGAGGTGATGATAGTGTAGTTAGATACGAGGGGGGGGGGGGGGGTTCATAAGTCACTGGTCACGCCATAGCTGAATGTGCTTAAGGTCATTTTGGAGAGCTGCTTGGTGGGATATGTTAGTCACTGTGCGGTAGATGACGCAATCATCGGCAAACATGCGAATTTTACATGCTAGATGTGTTGGTAAGTCATTATTGTAGATCAGGAACAACAGCGGACCAAGAACAAAGCCTTGTGGGACGCCTGACGTTACATCAAGGAAGGTAGACGCTTGGTTGTTAACAAAAACAAACTATGAATGGTTAGTCAGAAATTCCTTGATCCATGCGAGAAAGTTAGGGAGCAAACTTAATTGCTTTAGCTTTAGTAGTAAACGTTCGTGGGGTACGGTATCAAAAGCTTTTGCAAAATCTAAAAAAAATACTATCAGTTTGCATATTACGATCGAGGTTAGCATGCAGATCACGGATGAAAAGTGTGAGCTGGGTTTCACAAGAGAAGCGCTTGCGGAAGCCATGTTGTGACGGATGAAAAAAATTGTTAGCATCTAGAAGATTTATTTGAGTATATAACTTGTTCTATGGCTTTACATGGCATGCTTGTTAAAGAAATAGGACGGTAATTAAGGGGAGATTGTCACCTGATTTGTATGCTGGAGCCACCTTCCCCACTTTCCAATATGATCCGGGAGGCTTCCTGCAGCGAGTGACTGCGTGAACAACAAGTATACAACAGAAATATGCTTAGTGTTTTTTTAGCAGTTTGGACTTAATTCCGTCGATTCCAGATGATGATGAGAGCCTCATATTTTCTATTGCATATAAAATACCACTAGAAAAGAACATTACCCAGGGTGTTAAGGATGGAGCAGCCGCAAAAAGCTACTGCTACCAGCAGCTTGACGAGGCGACTGCTTCAACTCCTGACAGCAGCAGAGGCATAATATGGAGAAATCTTACAGTCATAATAAAAAGGAGCGTTACAAATATACTGTCATACGAGGCAACGTATACAGTCTCACAAGAAGGAAACACGGGATTGACAGTATCAAGAGGAAAATGAAGCTGAGTTCACATTTCACATTGTTGAATTATATATACCCCAAGAACAAATGTTTCAAACATCTTTTAGGCATCCGATAGTAATATCGACGGACTGATGAGCATAATTGTTGAGGAGAACTGGCAGAGTATAGGTTAATGACTGAAGGACATAGTTGTTTTCCGGGGTTGGTGTATAGAACACATCTGACGTTTGTTATATTTCTGAACAGTTCACTTCAGTGTGGCGATGTTGTAAAAAAAGGTTATTCTTTTTTACAGCTGCGGCGTGCGATACGGTAAGACGGTAGTTATAATATTCACAAACCTCAATAAGTGTCAATTGTTTAAAAACTTCTGTGTGGGAATGATACTTCACGTAAGCTATAATTCTTCGCCTTAATGTGAGACGTCCTGTTGCTCTGCCATTACTGGGCCTCGGGTATCTCTCAAGCTATCGTTGTAGCTTTTCGCCCGAGGCCCATTTCCTGTATATTACTGGAAATCATTTTTTTTTTCAATTTCAATTCAATTTTCAATTACTTTCTTTTGCAACAACAATAATTTGTTTACGTTCGCTTTGGTTGCAGTTCCCCACACCAAGTGGGCATACGTCAGTTGGGGAAGAGTTAGCGAATTATAATGGAGGAGAAGGAGGAGGAGGAAAAAAAGGAGGGCGGAAGGCAGGGATGTTAACCAGAAAGAATGAATTCCGGTTGGCTACCCTGCACTGGGGAAGGGGAATGGGAGATTAAAAGGGAAGGGCAGAAGAGGAGAGGAGATGAAAAAGTCACAGTCCATCAATCAGGCTAGCATCTCTTAAAAAGCGAAGTGCCTTGTAGGCTTTGAGCGCAGATGACGTTTGTGGCCATGGCCCCAAGATCTTCCATTCTGTTAAGGGGTGAGCGTCCAGACGATCCAATGCAGTACGCAACGTATGTCGTTCAGTTGCAAAAGCAGGACAATCACAAAGGAGGTGCTCAATCGTTTCATCAACGCCACATCGTTCACAAGCAGGGCTGTCAGCCATCCCGATAAGGAAGGCGTATTTGTTTGCGAAAGCAACGCCAAGCCATAGGCGGCACAGTAACGTTGTTTCACGACGTTTTGTGTGGTGAGGAATACGCAGGCGCAGTCCGGGGTCCAATGCCTTGAGGCGACGGTTGGAAAGCTCTCCGGTGTTCCACGCTGAATGTGTCAGCTCCACAGCCAAACTCCGAAGCCCGCTCGCTGCGTCGGCTCTCGTTAACGGAATTTGGACTGGAAGTCCGTCGTCGTGGGCAGGACGGGCAGCGTCGTCCGCCTGGTTATTTCCTGCAATGCCGCAGTGTCCTGGCAACCACTGGTAGATGATGTCGTGGCCTTTGGATATTGTGGCGTGGTGCAGCGTGCAGATCTCTGCAATTTGAGCCGTGACGTAGTGCCGCTTGCATGGATGGAGCGGATTATAAAGCAGTAGCTTTATCTTCCGTTGTACACATGCCTGTATTTGTTTATTATACCAATAGCTCTGCAGACTTTCTTGCGGGTGCCATCAACATGTTGATCCCAAGTTAGGTTACTGAAAAAATGAACACCCAGAACCTCCATATTCTCTACAATTTCAATCGGACTGTTACCAAGCGCTATTTTAGGTGAGGAAACACATTTGTTTTTGGGCCAGAATAGGACCGCCCTAGATTTTTCTGCATTTACATATCGTGAATTATGCTTCGTCCATGTTGTGAACAGCCGTAGTGACTCATTACTGGCTGCTTTTATGTCTTGGGTTGTTTTTCCTGTGATTAATAAACTTGTATCATCGGCATAACAGATCAAAGAAACCCGTGGGTTTGGAAACAAGCAATGCAAATAGATGACATATAAGCAGAATAAAAGTGGCCCTAGAATACTTCCCTGGGGAGCTCCTGTTTTTATATCTTTAATGTCTGAAACAAAATTGCCAATTGATACAAACTGCTTACGTCGACTTAAGTAAGACTCTAGTAACTGATGCGAAACACCACGAAGACAGTATGACCTTAGTTTAAGAAGGAGGTTTTCATGTCGCAAAGAATCGAAAGCTTTAGAGAGGTCGATATATATTCCTAGTGTTCAATTCTTTTCCAACAAGCTTTTTAATATTATTTCATTTTGCATCAGTAGCGCTGTTTCGGTAGAGCGATACTTGCGAAACACGTGCTGGAAATCATTAAGCACTGAATGTTTAGTGAAGTAGCTGGATAACCTCGAGTGTATAAGCTTTTCTAACACCTTGGAAAAGATAGGCGAAATCGAGCTTGTAGTTTTTCATTGTGTTTCTATTCCCACCTTTGAATACCAAAGTCACTTTGGTAGTTTGCATTTACTCAGGAAAAATGCCGGTTGACAGGACTAAACTGAAAACAAGCGTTAATAGGGCTTTTATAATTCCTACCACGTATTTAAAGGGCTTTATTTGTAAATTTTCAGCGTCGCACGTGTTGCTGTTATTTAAATTCATTATTGTGGAAGTGACTTCGCCTACATCTGTAGGAGATAAACACAGTACTTTCGTTTGGTGAAATATCCGGCAGTGCCCCCAGTAGCACAAGGTGTCGGGTCTATGCGGGCCCAATATAGGCAATGAGGGCAAGGGGCTCCCCTAAATAAACCTACGTGGACCCCGCGTGGGTATAGTGCTGGCAAAAAACAATTGGGCTGCCCGTTTATGCTTGCGTGGGCCCCTCATCGGCTATGCGTGGGCTAAAACATACTGTACAGCCTACGCGGGTCCCTCAAAAGGTACATGCGGGCAAAGATGCGGGCTATATAATGATCAAGCGCAGGAAGCCCTAAAAAGGGCTGCCCATGCAGCACCGTAATGGAGCCATGCGAGTTCTGCGTGGGCAAGAATCTTGTATGGCCGCCTTCGACCTATGGGACCTGAATAGAAAATGCAAGGGCTAAGTTATCGGCTTCACAGTGGCAAAGCGTGGGCATGAACAAACTTTGGGCTGTCGAGATATGGCGTCACGAACATAGGAGCTGGCATTAACGGTGGGAGGCAGTACGCTGTCAAACGGAAGGGGAGGGTTGCGGCCGTATAGAAGATAGAAGGGGGAGTAGCCCATTGTGTCGTGACGGGAGGGATTATATGCGAACGTTACAAACGGCAAAGTAACATCCCAGTCACGGTGATCATCCGATACATACATTGACAACATGTCCGTGAGCGTGCGGTTGAGGCGTTCGGTGAGGCCGTTCGTTTGTAGATGGTACGTGGTGGTGAAATAGTGCTTAATGGAGCAGAACCGGAGAATTTCGTCGACTACTCGAGCAAGAAAGCAACGGCCACGGTCAGTGAGCAGCTGGCGTGAAGCACCATGGAGCAGGATGACGTCGTGGAGAAGAAACGCAGCCACGTCAGTTGCACAGCTGGTAGGTATCGCGCGGGTGACAGCGTAGCGCGTAGTATAATCCGTGGCCACCGCAATCCATTTATTCCCCGACGAAGAGAGTGGGAAAAGCCCGAGGAGATCAAGGCCAACTCGGGAAAACGGGTCTACTGGAATGTCGATCGGCTGCAGGTATCCAGCAGGCACCACCGATGGCTTCTTCCGTCGCTGACACCGGTCACAAGAAGCCACGTACGTAACGACGAACAGAGCGATAGAGGCCCGGCTAAAAGAAACGGCGGCGGACGCTGTCGTACGTGCGAGATAGACCAAGATGACCCGCAGTGGGCACATCGTGCAGTTGCTGTAGAACGGTGGCACGCAGGTGTACGGGGACTACGAGCAGAAGCTCGGCGCCATCTGGTCGCATATTCCGCCGGTATAAGGTGCCGTTGTGGAGCACGAACAAAGCAAGGGTTGCATCAAGGTGATTAGTGCTGAGGCGATTGATAATACTACAAAGCTTGGGATCTAAGCGCTGTTCATGGCGAATGTTTAAAAGGTCAGAGATGGCCAACACACATGTGTCATCGCCACACTTGCTGGTGGGTGGTGGATCTACCGGGTTGCGGGAGAGGCAGTCGGCGTCAGCGTGCAATCGGCCGGACTTGTGGACGACAGAAAAAGTGTATTCCTGAAGGCGGAGGGCCCAACGCCCCAGGCGACCAGTAGGGTCCTTCAGCGTAGAAAGCCAACATAAGGCGTGGTGGTCGGTGATGACGGAGAACGGGCGGCCAAACAAGTAAGAGCGAAACTTTGTAATGGCCCACACGAGGGCTAAGCAGTCACGTTCTGTGATCGAGTAATTCCTCTCAGCCGCAGAACGGAGGCGACTGGCATAAGCAATGACGCGAGTGCGACCCATCTGCTGTTGGGCAAGAATGGCACCAATACCGTGACCACTGGCGTCGGTGCGTACCTCCGTTGGTGCAGAGGGATTGAAGTGTGCCAGGATGGGTGGGGTGAGGGCCGCAATGAGCGCAGAAAATGCTTGAGATTGTTCTTGGTCCCAGCAAAATGGAGCGTCTTTCTTCAGAAGATTGGTGATTGGACGAGCCGTCTCCGCAAAGTTGGGGACAAGCCGCCGAAAATAGGAGCAAAGGCCTAGAAAACTACGCACGTCACTGGTACAGCGGAGTGTAGGAAATGCACTTACAGCACGTATTTTGTCTGGGTCGGGTCGAACGCCACGTGCGTCGACCACGTGACCGAGCACCTTGAGTTCACGTCGGCCGAAGCTACACTTCTTCGAGTTAAGCTGAAGGCCAGCTCTTCGGAAGACTCCAAGAATGGCCTCAAGGCGATGGAGATGACTCTCGAAGGTCGAGGAAAAGACAATAACGTCATCGAGATAACATAAACACGTCGTCCATTTGAAACCGCGCAAAACAGAATCCATCATGCGCTCGAATGTTGCGGGCGCATTACACAGACCAAATGGCATCACCTTGAATTGGTACAGGCCATCAGGCGTAACGAAAGCGGTCTTCTCTCGATCCCGTTCGTCAACAGCAATCTGCCAATAACCATAACGGAGATCAATCGAAGAAAAATAGCTGGCACCGTGCAAGCAGTCAAGGGCATCATCTATCCTAAGGAGCAGGTAAACGTCCTTCTTTGTAATTTTGTTGAGATGTCGGTAATCAACGCAGAACCTCCAGGTACTGTCCTTCTTTTTAACAAGCACGACAGGTGATGCCCAGGGACTGCTGGAAGGCTCTATAATGTTCCTTGCCAACATCTTGTCGACTTCATCTTGTATGAGGCGACGTTCAGAAATGGCGACTCGGTAAGGTCGTCTGTGAATTGGGCTGGCGTCTCCGGTATCGATGCGATGTGTAACGAGGGACGTTTGACCCAAGGGTCGGTCACCAAAATCAAAAATGTCACTGTACGATGTCAGTAGGGTCGTAAGTGCTTTAGCACGATCAGGGCGCAAGTCAGGAGCAACCATGCCGGATATACGGACCTCCTGAGGTGGGAACGGTGCAGGTCGTGTCGGCACTGCGGCAATAGGGTCACATAAAAGAGCAGCCACAATAAACTCTGACAATGGGGTCAGTTCGACGAGAGAAATGCCCTCAGGAAGAACTTGCACAAAAGAGCTGAAGTTAAGGACTGGAATACAAGTGCTGTTATTCGCCACATGCACTATATTGTGAGGTAGAGCGATGCTACGCTCAAGTGTCACGTCAGTTATGGGGCAAACAACGTAGTCGCCATCCGGTACGGAGGGAAAAGGCGACATCAGCACATACACTACGGCTTCTGGTGGTAGGCGACTAAATGTAGCGGAGCGGAGACGAAGCGTTGAAGTTTCAGAAGCTTTGTTGCCAGGGCAGAGCGGCACGTCTAGATGAATCAGTCCAGAAGAACAGTCAATGAGAGCGGAGTGTTCTGTTAAAAAGTCGAGTCCTAATATAACTTCATGAGGGCAACTGCCGAGGACTGTAAATAGCACAGGGATGTGGCGGTCGGCAATGGTAACTCTCGCAGTACACATACCAATGACAGTAGTTGTGTTGCCATCAGCAACACGAACGGTAGACGAGGAAGCAGGTGTGAGGACTTTGTTGAGGCGTCGACGGAGCGAGGAACTGAGAACAGAAATGTGGGCTCCAGTGTCAATAAGGGCAGAAACGGAGACTCGATCCGTCCACAAGAATATCAATGAGGTTTCGTCTAGGTGCGGGGGTCAGTTCCGAGTTGACAGTCCGGGTCGGGAATGCAGCGTCACTCCAGGGCGCTGCACTCTCTAGTTTCCCGAGTAGGTACCGGCGTGTGATGGGGAGGAGTTGCGGCGAGATATCGGTGAACGGGATCGACGAGCCAGTGGGGATGGAGATCGGCTGGTGCGACGGGCAGGGGGGACGGTTTCGTTTCGAGTCTCATCTTGTTGAGAAAGATAATGTCCTGGTCCATCGTAGACGGGACGGAGCTCCTCTGGTTGGACAGGGAAGCGTCGAGGTCATTGGTAGTATCGGCGGTCGGCGTTGTAATAGGATCGAGGAGCGAAGAAGGTACGGCTACGGCAATAACGCGATGTGTGACCGGCGCGACAGCAAATGAAGCAAATTGGCCTGTCATCTGAGGTGCGCCACTCTGCAGGATTGCGACTAAGGTAGCGACGTGGGGAAGGTGGGCTGACAGTAGCAGCAGCCACTACAGGAACAGAGTGGGATGGTGGCGTGGGCGACACGGGGCTGGAGGAGAGGCCGACGTTTGCAAGTTCTTGGCGAACTACGGCCTGTATCATGGACACGGTGTCGGGTAGCGGAGACATGAGTGGTGTAGGAGCTAAGGCCTCGAGTTCTCTCCGGACGATACGAGTCATGTTCGTGGGATGAGAAGGCTGTTGCAAAGGGGCCAGATCATCGCAGGATGATGTAGCTGCGGTGTTTGGAAGGCGCTCGAAGCGATGTACGAGGCGTTGTTGTTTAGCCTGCTCGAATTTTCGACAGACTTGAAGCACCGAGTCGACGGTGGAGCAATCCATGCAGAACAGGATGTTGAACGCATCATCCGCAATGCCCTTGAGGAGGCCTACCTTGTCATTTTCCGTCATTGAGCAGTTGACCTTGCGACACAACGCAAGCACGTCTTGAATATACGCAAGGTAGGACTCCGTGGAGGATTGGATGCGAGATGAAAGTTATGTTTTTGCTGCGACAGCTCGACCAATGGGCTTCCCGAACAGGTCCTGAAGCTTTTGCTTACAGATTGCCCACGTCATCAGCTCTTGTTCGTGATTTTGGAACCACGTGCGAGCGGTTCCCGCCAAATAGAAAATGATGTTGGCCAGCATAATGGTCGCGTCCCAGTGGCTGTTCTTGCTGCAACGCTCGTACTCATCCAGCCAATCTTCCACGTCTGTCTTGTCTTCGCCATTAAATATGGGAGGGTGGCGGATGTTTGTGAGCACGACTGGCTGAGCCGAAGTTGCCGCAGTGGTAGGGGCTGCCTCGGAGGTCATAGTGGCAGTTGTTGACGTCGTTGAAAGCTCAGGTAGATGACGGCCACTGCGCAAATCCAGGTTTTGGCAGCGCAAGGGGTAATCTGTGCGCACGGGGATCTTTGGTCACCTCCACCAAGATGATACGGGGCAGAAGGCTAGCACAGGAAACCACAGCAGGTAATGGTTCGTACTTCTGATGGTTTCCGAAGTTTCTCGGTTCCCCAACGAAGTGCAGAATAAGATGCAGCCGGTTCACCAAAGTTAGACGAGATAGACACAATTTATTTAGATAATTACTGGTCAGGATCCAGATTGAGGATCAGGATCGAGGATCACGATGAGAATCAAGATGTCTGAAGACTTTTTAGAGGTTCATTTTAAGGCTTCCGAATTGCGAGTGAAAAATTGGCTGTATTGTAATCAACCAATCACATCCGTTGAAGAAAACCCGCCCACGATAAGGCGGTGCCTTCACACTCTCGCCGGTCCTCCCACCAAGCGTCTGGTCGATTGATCACTCCTTGGACTGGCAAATTATTCGGAGCCGACGAAAGTGATCCATGCTTCTCCGCTGTCAGCCCGCTGTCCAAGTGAACTTGAGCTTTCAAACGGCCGCGTCTCGGCAGACTGTCGATTTATGGGCCTCCGGCCCCGCAATCCTGTCGCCCACTTCTTTTTACGCCGCCGCCGTTTTCCCAGGCAGCGGTAGTGGCGATGGTGCGGTCCGCGAGCAGCCTCTCCCAATCAAGTGGAGGCGGTCTCGTCGCCGCAAAGCGGGCGCCAGCCGCTTCCGGACCGCAAGAAGGGGGGTTCGCAGGCAGCCTCTGGACCTCAAAGAAACTGGCCATCGTTCGGGAACACGTGCGCGCGACGAAAACACTACTCCGAACGGGATGCCGGAGAGTAAACACGCACACACACTCTGTTCTGCAGCAACAGGCCGCTTTTCCCATAACTCAGTTGGTTTGGCGCCAACTGTCCAAATTCCTGACCAGTCGAGCCCAACACACACACACACACACACACACACACACACACACACACACACACACACACACACACACACACACACACACACACACACACACACACACACACACACACACACACACACACACACACACACACACACACACACACACACACACACGCACACATATATATATATATATATATATATATATATATATATATATATATATATATATATATATATATATATATATATATATATATATATCAACTGCTGCCTAATGTAAACTGCTGTTCCTTCCCGAGGCTGTTGAACGTTACCTTAGTCTTCTGCATATTGATTTTTAAACCTACATTTCTACTTTTCTTGTCTAGGTCATCAATCATTATTTGCAGTTCATCCCCCGAGTTGCTTAGCAAGGCAATGTCATCAGCAAATCGCAGATTACTGAGGTATTCTCCATTTACCCTTATCCCAAATACAATAATAATGCATTTATTTTTATCATAATGACGGAAATAAACATTGCGCATAAAGTATATATAGCGACAAAAATGAACGGCATTAGGCAAGGAAAAGGCAGCGTGTCCAACAGATATATTCACAAAGCACGTTATATAGACTGCGTTCGTCGAGAAATGTTTGGTAGGCTTGCATTTTTCGTAATTAATGAAAAGCTGGTGTTGGTCATCCACTAACACGTACGGTTTTCGGATAGGCTAGGTGCGCAGCCGAAACGGTGAGCACGTACCCTGCCGGTCGTAGAAGCCACCGACATCTGTCTCGGCGGGTGGGCAATTTGTTCGTTTCTTTTTTGTTTGTTTTTTGAAAATGTGTTGTTTTGTTTGCTTGTTATAAATGAAGCGGAAGGATGCGACGCTTAAACAAATCTTTCTAAGATCAATAAGGAGTCCAGATCCGGTAAGGGTGACAAGTACTGCTTCCGTGAAGAAGGAAAACTCCTATACCGTTATTACTCCACAGCGACTGGAAGAATAATCAAACAGGTTGTTGTGCACCTGGCATTCAGGCATCAAATTCTACGAATGGCGCATGAACGTGGTACGTCCGAACACCAAAGAATCAGGCGCACAACTGATCGCGTCCGCGAGGTGTTTTATTGGCCTAACATACTCGGAGATGCCAGGAGACTTGTTAGGGCCTGTGATAAGTGCCAAGGTATGGCACCAACGACACCAACTCATGACTGATTATCACGGCGGAAACAAAAGCAGGAAAAGTATTACAATAGCAAACAGCCTTCGACTACAACGGAATTAGAGCGCACCTCGGTGGACCTGGAGAAATCCGACGGTGACTACACTAGCAACTTCCTGCATTTCTGGTCTGCGTCGTACGATTCTGTCAAGAGCGTCGAGGAAGGCCAAGTCACCACTAAGTTGTCACCACAACCAGATGGCAGCTGTGCTCATGCAAGGTTCACATACCCTCATGAAGTACATCGTTGCAAGTTTGGTGAGCTTTGTGTGAAGTGTGAAATAGTGCGTTTCTGGTGACAAAAAGGAGTCATTTAAAAACGAATTCGTGTGTTTGGGTGTGAACGAGTTTTATGTGCTTCTGATTTGTGGTTATTGTTTGTGTAGTTTATACTCCCGCCGCCAAGTCTTCCCTCTCCCCGGCGCCAGAATAGTTGAAAGAAAATGTCTTGAAACGAGGGGAGGTTGTGATGATGGTGATCGTGCGTGCGAGTGCGCGGGTTGCTCGTGGAAAAAGAAGTGAAGTGCGGCCGCGTGCGGGTCGAGCCAGTGCGCGTGAATTTGTTCGAGGCAGGGGAGCGGGACGGGTGTTCCAGAGCGTCGCTGGGCGGTTGACTTGACCGTTGTGGGCCTGGCGTCAAAGGCCGGCTCGCCAGCTCCTGCCGGGCACCTGGTCCGTGGTCTGGTGCCATCCTGTGGACAACTCCCGGAGGTAGCTCGACTGCACCATTGCGCCTGACCGCCGCACATGTTCCACCGCAGTACCTGGGCGTGACCCGCTGCAATACCTGGGTGTGACCCGCCGCAGTACCCCCTGGCACTTGCAATACCCGGGTTAACACACTGCAGTACGAGCACTGGGATGCCTAGACGTGGCCTGCCGCAGAACCCGGTACTTGGCCGCTTGGTGTGAACAGGGCCAGCGTCATACCCCGGCCGCTGGTCTCTAGGCACCAGATCCAGGGCCTGATTTCTGCACAGCATGACAGGAGGGGGAGCGTTTACCGTTGGCCGGCCAGCACCTCAACTGGACTGCAGGGCACCGCCGGGGTCGCCTACTCCGGCATCGACTCAACCAGGGACTAAACTACAGTAGGACGTATTTTGGACATGCCCATTAGACCTATAGGCTAGGCTGTGTGCGTGTGGTAGTGTTCTAGTGGTAAAGAAAAGAAAAGCGTGCGTGTGTCCGTGAGCCTGATCTCGTACCTGTCCAAAGCTCCTGAACGAACCTGGGCCCACTAACAACATACACGTGGCAAGACATTCTTTTTCAGTCAAATAATTTGGTTCGGCTTTCGACAGGGAACGGCTAGCATAGGCGATAACTTCTCCTGTCCGGCACTCTTCTGAACGAGAACAGCGCCTAGGCCCAAACTGCTTGCGTCGGTGTGAATTTCGGTATATGGGCGTTTTCATCAAAGTGGCCCAGGACAGGAGTGGACTAAAGGCGGCGCTTAAGTTCGGCGAAGGCTTCTTGCGGCGATTCCCATCGAAAAGCTACGTCTCTTTGTAAGCTGCGTCAACGGTTCGGTAATGTGCGAAAAGTTTCTGACGAATCGTCGATAATAAGCACACAGGCCAAGGAACCTGCGCACGGCTTTCTTGTCTGCGGGCGGTGAAAAGTGCGCGATCGTAGCCATTTTCCCAGGGGCAGGGCGAACACCATCCTTGCTAACGATATGACCCAGGAACCGCAGTTCTTCGTAGGCAAAGTGGCATTTCTCTGCTTTCAAAGTTAGCCCTGATAACTTGATAGTTTCTAGGACTGTCCGAAGCTTTTTTAGGTGGTCTTCAAAGCTAGCTAGAGGAGAAGACAACGACATCACCCAAGTATAACAGAAAAATCTGCCACTTGAAGTCCGCGAGCACAGTGTCCATTACTCGTTGAAACGTCGCTGGTGCGAAGCAGAGGCCAAATGGTATCGCCTAGAACTTGCAAAGGTCATCCGGTGTGATGAATGCTGTCTTCTCGCGATCTCTTTCGTCGACCACAACTTGCCAATATCCCCTCTTCAGGTCCATCGATGAGAAGTACCTTGCATTGCAGAGCCGGTCGAGTGTGTCGTCGATGCGAGGAAGAGGGTAAACATCTTTCTTCGTTATGCTGTTTAGGCGGCAATAATCGACGCAGAAGCGAAGTGTCCCGTCTCTGCTCTTCACCAGAACGACTGGTGCCGTCCAGGGGCTCTTTGATCGCTGGATAACGTTGTCACGAAGCATTTCATCGACTTGCTCGCGGATGGCTTGGCGTTCTCGCGGCGATACGCGGTAGTGGCATTGGCGCAGAGGTCGGGCGTGTTCGTCCGTTATAATGCGGTGCTTGACCAGTGGTGTTTGTCGAACCTTCTATGATGACGAGAAGCACTCACTGTAGCTTCGAAGAAGACTGCGAATCTGGTCTTTTCTGCAGTGAGTTATTGCCGGGTTGATGTCAAATATGGGCTGATAAAATTGGTCAGATGCGTCTTCCAGGGGTTGGTATTGGATGGCGAATACAAATCTCGGAGGTCAGCTAATTCGTCGAGAAAAGCGATCGTCGTGCCATGTTGAAATTTCGGTTTTCTTCGGTGAAGTTTGTTACCAGCACCTGAGCTTGTCCTCTCCGGAATTTCGCGATGCCTCTTGCGATGCCGACACCTCGTTCCAAGAGCGATTGGATATTTCCTTCGACGATGCCTTCAGCGCTTTCGATGTCTGAGCTACCCACGCAGACTACAACGCTTAATCGGGGCAGCACGGTCAATTCTCCGTCGAGGACGTTTAAAGCAACGTGTTGCGCCGAAGTCGTCGTAACAGATATGGCTTTGTCTGCAGAGAGCTTGATGAGCTTGGATCGCAGGTCGATGATAGCCATATGTTCATTTAAGACGTCCATGCCTAAAAGCACGTCGCGGGAACACTGCTGCAGGACCACAAAGTTGGTGGGGTAAGTACGCCCTTTTACGGTTACTCTTGATGTGCATCGTCCCGATGGAGTAATCAGGTTACCACCTGCGATGCGAATGAGCGGGCCATCCCAAGCGGCCGTAACTTTCCTGAGCTGAGAGACTAACGGTCCACTGATGACTGAATAGTCAGGTCCGGTGTTTACTAGGGCAGTGACTCTGCGACCGTCGACAGCAACTTCAAGGTCGCTTGTTGGCGTCATCGCGTTGCGCGTGGGCCTTGGTGGGCGATCTCAGCTCTGTCGTTTCTTCAGGTCACAGCCGGGGCATATCGTTGCTTCGCTGGGCGGCGGTGTCGGCTTGCACTCTGGTCGTGTTGTCCTCGATTCTGTGCTAGCTGCATCCACTTGACCCCTGCGAACTTCTTAACCTCATCCGCCCACCTAACTTTCTGCCGCCCTCTGCTACGCTTCTTTCCTTTCCTTGGAATCCAGTTTATTACCCTATGCGACCATCGGTTATCCTCTTTTCGCACTGCATGTCCTGCCCATGCCCATTTTTTCTTCTTGATTTCCACTAGAATGTCAGTAACTTGAGTTATTTCTCTGACCCACTCTGCATGCTTCCTATCTCTTAATGTTATCCTATCTCTTAATCCTGTTCATATCTCTTAATAGCAGTAATCTGCGATTTGCTGATGACATTGCCTTGCTAAGTAAGTCGGGGGATGAACTGCAAATAATAATTGATGACCTAGACAGGAAAAGTAGAAAGGTAGGCTTGAAAATCAATATGCAGAAGACTAAGGTAATGTTCAACAGCCTCGGGAAGAAGCGGCAGTTTAAGTTAGGTAGCGACCGATTAGAATATGCTATGGAAGTGAGGAATCGATTTCAAGAATTAGATGTAGAAGACAGAGAGCCCGAAGAGATGTGGACCGATGTTCGTGATATAATACAAGAAGTTGCTACTAAGGTAGTTCCAAAGCAAAAGAAATGCAAGAAAGCAAACTGGTTATCTGAAGAGGCTTTGCAAATAGCTGAGGAAAGGAGGATGGCAAAATTTATGGGGGAAAGAGAAAGATACAAGGTTCTCAATGCGGATTTTAAGAAAATAGCAAGGAGAGATAAGAATGCCTTCCTGAACATACAGTGCCAAGCAGTTGAGGACAACAGCCAATTAAGGAACACAAGAGCTCTGTATAAGACAAAGATATCAAAGGAAGCTTCTGTGCTAAGCTGGGCGTGATAAAGGACAAACGAGGCAAGGACCTCACTGAAGTCTCAGAGATAAAGAAGAGGTGGCAGGAATACACAGAAGAACTGTACAAGAAGGACCCGAAAGTGCAAACCCAACATAAGCCGGTTGTGATTACTGATCTCGAGCCGGGCATCCTGAAGAGTGAAGTTGAATGGGCCTTAGCCAGCCTTGCTAAGAATAAAGCTAGCGGAATTGATGGCATTCCAGCTGAGTTGCTTCAAAACCTCAACCATGACGTTGTTAACATACTGCATACATTATGTCAGAAGATTTGGGCAACCATGCAGTGGCCACAGGATTGGAGGAGGTCAGTTTACATCCCCATCCCAAAGAAAGGCAGTGCCAAAGATTGTTCCAACTACCGCACGATCGCGCTTATTTCGCATGCTAGCAAGGTGATGTTGAAAATCCTGCAAGGTAGGCTGCAGCAGTATGTGGATCGGGAGCTTCCGGACGTGCAAGCTGGGTTTCGCAAGGGCAGAGGAACTAGAGACCAAATTGCCAACCTTCGCTGGATCATGGAAGAAGCAAGAGAGTTCCAGAAACCCATCTACTTCTGCTTTATTGATTATGCAAAAGCGTTTGACTGCGTAGATCACAGCAGATCGTGGCAAGCTCTCCAAGAGATGGGAGTTCCAATTCACCTCATCTGTCTCCTCAGGAACCTGTATGAAGGGCAAGAGGCCACAGTCAGAACTGGGCATGGTCTTACTGATTGGTTTCCGATCGAGAAAGGAGTGAGGCAAGGCTGCATACTATCGCCCTGCCTATTTAACCTATATGCAGAGTGCATCATGAGGAAGGCCGGTCTGGACGAGTCTTCAGCTGGAGTGAAGATTGCTGGAAAACGTATCAACAACCTTAGATATACGGATGATACCACTTTAATGGCAGAAAGTGAAGTGGAACTCAAGAGACTTCTGATGCGCGTACAAGAAGAGAGTGAGAAGTTTGGGCTTAAACTGAACATTAAAAAGACAAAGATCATGGCGTCTTGCCCTATCAAGTCCTGGAGCATCAATGGACAAGAAGTGGAAGCTGTGACAGATTTTCTCTTCTTGGGCTCCAAAATTACCTCGGAAGGAGACTGCAGCCATGAAATTAGGAGACGCCTGCTTCTGGGAAAGAGAGCAATGGTTAGCCTTGACCGCCTAGTAAAGAGCAGAGACCTTAGTCTGCCAACCAAGATCCGTATAACTCGTGTTATGGTCTTTCCAGTTGTGATGTATGGATGCGAGAGTTGGACTGTGAAAAAGGCTGACCGCCGAAGAATTGACGCATTTGAATTGTGGTGCTGGCGAAGACTCTTGAGAGTTCCTTGGACTGCCAGAAGATCAAATCAGTCGATATTGTCGACCATAAACCCTGACTGCTCATTGGAGGGTCAAATTCTAAAGTTAAAGCTCAGCTACTTTGGTCATCTGATGAGAAGAGAGGAGTCGCTGGAGAAAGATTTGATGTTGGGAAAGGTTGAGGGTCGCCGGAGAAGGGGTAGGCAGCGAACGCGATGGTTAGATGGCATCCTCGAGGCACTGCAGATGAAGTTATGTGATGTTAGGAAGATGGTGAAAGACCGGAAAGCGTGGCGTGACATGGTCCATAGGGTCACGAAGAGTCGGACACGACTGAACGACTGAACTGAACTGAGCGACCGATGCGGACCGCGCTGCCGACTCTGAAGCCCTTCCGCGATGCTCTGGAGAGAGATCCAGGGAGCGCTGACACCCGCTTGCTTATAAAACACCTGTATCCTTCGAAAAGTACTGCTATAGTACTGCCATTATTAGATCTTTCCGCCACCGCTCTCTCCCCAGATTTTCCTCCTCGCCGCTTCCTGCCTCCCCAGCCTCCTCCGCTCACCCATTGGCCAGTGCGTGTCACGTGTAATCGCGTGTTGTGCTTTTGCATATTTTTTTCTTTTCCGGCGCACACTGGTCGCCATTTTCGAACGAGCGCGACGAAACTGTTGCACGTGAAAGCTTCATCGCGATGCCGTGCTACTGCGCCTTCGTTTGCCGCAACCGACAAGGCGAAGGCAAAACGTCTTTTTTGTTTCCCATCCGACCAGTGCAACGCAAAAAGAAAAAAAGTTTGACTGTAGAGAATCGGGTGGGCTGAGTTCAAGGAAATTGAAAAAAAAAATTCATGGTTTTGTGAAGTGCCATGGTTTATTAGTATTGATTTTTTTTAACCTTGGTGACTCCTGCCTCTTTAAAAAAGCGTTTGCATATGCCTACGCTGTGCTCGGGCTTTAGCGCATTTGATTGGACCTTTCTCTCATGAGAGCTGTGACATAAAAGCGATTTTATTCAGGCCGATTTGAGCTCCATTATCGACACGATTGCAAGGCTCGGCTTATGAATACACTTGATTAGCTTCCGCGTACACTCACACGTATTAATTTGGTTTGTGGTCCCGAAGCGACTTAAGCTATGAGGGAGGCTGTAGTGGACGGCTCCAGATTATTTAGGTCACCTGGGGTATTTCACGGGCACTTTGGTTGTATCATTGTCTCCTTTATACACTCCGTGCCTGGCGACTCCGCGCTCCGAGGCCGTCGCCGCCGCTCCTCCTCCGTTGAAAACTTAAGTCTGGTTCACATGCAAGCGAAAACGCTAGCGATTTCTGCCGCGGCGACGCAAAAACCTGTTAGCTATCGCGGCGGCTCGAGCGGCGAGAGCGACGTAGTTCCAACTCGTTGGAAATTTTTCGCTCTTGTCGCAGCCGCTCGCCGCTCAGTTCGCTCAATCGCTTGCATGTGAACCAGCCTTTACGCCGCTGACTGCCGAGAGATGGCGACTGCGACGTAGAGTCACCCGCGACAGGCGAGTGCCGGGTGCGCCGTGTTGCAAATGGTCCGGATAGACACACGCTGCCGCTTTTTCGCTGTTTCGTGGACTGTTTTGCAGTGTGCAAGGTCATGCTTCTACTTTAATCGGCCTTCAGGTGCTGCAGGAATACAGCATTACACCAACTGGTAAGTGCCAGCTTTGCTTTGTGCTTCAGGTGATCGCTGCGTAGTGTTCAGCTGCTTTGAGGCTTGTAAAAAATAGTGACAACACCAAACACTCTCTTTATTAAGCGTCAATACTGCAGTAGTAATGTTAGATGTGCACGTGTGCTTTCTGGACTGAAATGCTAATTGCTTCCCTGCCTAGCTCGTCTGCGTAGTACTGTTGGATGTGCTCCTGCGAAGTTTTTTTTTTTTTTTTTTTTTTTTTTTTGCAGTAAACGCTAATTACGAAATATTGTCATAAAATAGAAACACAAGATTTACCTATTGTGAAGATGACTACTTTAAAGTGAGTTAAACCGAATCGTGCAAAGCCTATATTAGTTTTCCTTGTCAACTAAATCGCTGTTCCTTCTTTTTTTTTTATTTCAGTACCCTCAGGGCCCGAGGGCATTACAGAGGGGAGTGGGGTACAATAAAAGAAAAAAAAAAGGAAAAGAACAGCAATCAGTATTAAAACAAATTTGAACAGTAGTATGGTTGAAACACATAAGCAAGTTACAGCAAAATAAGAATACAAATTATTAGCTATTGACATAGACGTATGAGCGAATTGTATAAGCACACAAAATATACCACGTGAGCAAAACAAACAATTTTACTAGCAGGCAGGAAACAAAGTTGCTGAAATATACCATCATACACGTAACCAGCAGCACAATTCGGGGGGAAAAAGGGAAAACAAAAGTTTATAAAAACAGCAGATGAACTAAAAACAATAAACAAATGGCAGTGTGGGAGAATTCAATGTTCTATGTTAACATCAGATTAGCTAAAGCAGATTTAAACGCAGAATGGTCACTCACTTCAACAACCGATGGGGGAAGGCGATTCCATTGTGCCGATGTGCTGGGGATGAATGAGTTGTAGAAGTGCTTTGTTCGGCACGAAGGAATACCAACCTTATGACGGTGATCGATCCGAGCAGACATGTAGCAAGGAGGCGTAATGAATTTTCTCTTAAGGATGGGGTTATTATAGTAGATCTTATGAAATAGACAAAGACGGAATATATTTCTACGTTGAGACAGTAGTGGCAGTGATAAGCTTGATTTCATAGCAGTGACACTAGAATTACGATGATAGTTAGAGAGAATGAAATGGGCCGCACGGTTCTGAATAGATTCGAGTTCATAGATTAGTGTCACTTGATAAGGGTCCCAGATGGATGAAGCATACTCCAGTTTACTACGAACCAACGATTTGTAAAGGAGCAATTTTACGGAACTGGAGGAAAGACTAAAGTTACGACGTATGTAGCCTAGCATGCGATTAGCGTTGTTGGTTATGTGATCTATATGAGCCTTCCAGTTAAGATTATGGGAAATAAATACACCTAAATATGTATAACAAGGCACAGACTCAAGGCTACTATTATTAAGAAGGTATGAGGGTAATAAAGTGTTACGACGAGAGACACGCATATACTTGCATTTGTTAATATTTAGTTCCATGTTCCACCTGTTAGTCCATTCAAGGGCATGATTAATATCGGATTGAAGGAGAGCAACGTCAGAATCACTGTTAATTTCACGGTATATGACACAGTCATCCGCGAAAAGATTTATTGTTGAGCATAAGTTATCAGGTAAGTCATTGATATATACTATAAGAAAAAGAAGAGGCCCTAGCACAGAGCCTTGTGGCACGCCTGATCCAACTGGAGAAGTGAAGGATGATGTGTTATTAGCAGTGACAAACTATGAACGATCTGTAAGAAAAGAATGCAGCCACCTGAGAACGTTAGGGTCAAGGTTAAGTTTACTTAGTTTCAGAAAAAGCAGTTGATGAGAGACCTTGTCAAAAGCCTTTGAAAAATCAAGAAATATGCAGTCGACAACGAAACCACTGTCAAGGAATGAATTTAGATCATGCGTGAAGGTTAAAAGCTGCGTTTCACAAGAAAACAACTTTCGAAACCCATGTTGACTGTCAGTAAAAAAATTATTAGAATCAAGGAATGATGCAAGGTGAGAGTAAATAACATGCTCCATGATTTTACACGGAATGCTTGGTCGATAATTATGTGGGGAATGTTTATCTCCGGACTTATGCAACGGAATCACCTTCCCGACCTTCCAGTCCCCCGGTATGCAGGCTAGCATACCGGGGGACTGGAAGGTCTTCTAGCATCGGAAACCGCAAAACTCGTGCTCAACCGTATTAAGGCCTGTGAAAAATAATGACTGCACCAGAAGTGTGTTTATTATGCGTCAGTAAGGTAATAATATTATTAAATATGCACGTGTATTTTCTGGACTGCGGTGCTAACTTCCTGTCTGGTTAGCTCGTCTCTGTGGTGTGTTGCATGTGCTCCATGCAGAGCAGTATTTTTGTTTCGCTAACTGGGGGAGGGGGGGGGGGGGGTCAGTGAAAAAATAAAAACACAAGCTTTGCCTATTGTGACGTTACTTTGGAGTGAGCGAAACAAAGATGCAACGCGTATATTTGTCTTTCCTTGTTTTCTCAAGTTAAAAAAAAAAAGAACGTTTGTACGACACGCTGAATCATTGAAAGTAACAGCTGATACCACAATTGTTCTCCTTACAGATCTCAGTGGCATTCTGCGATACTGTGATGCAGTTCTTCCAATCATCTGTAAATCAAGCTGGCTTCTGAAGTGCTATCAGTGCCAGCAGTCACTGCGAACATTTTTTCCCTACTTGTGGCAACTATTCATCGCACCACTTCTACATGGTACTCTTGTAACACAACTGCTGTTGTGAAATGTGTAAATAAATACTGGTGCCTTTCTTAAATTTTGTTTTACTGCAGCGTAGACTAGCATTGTAATTTTTCTATTACCATTGGCGCTAGCGGAGCAGTCATGCAGTTTTTCGAACCATGCGCAATTTCTTGAAACTGCCTCACATAAAATGTCATATATAGCGTTGGTGTTGTTGCCTAACAAGTATCATAATCACTTGATATGCTTAGAGAATGTCGGCCTTACGAGTAAATATGCTGGACATGCACGAATCATGCCTATGAACAGTTATCCCGCGAGCGAATAACAGCGCTCCCGCCCCGCGCCGATGTTGTACCCGTGCGCCTCGACACCTACGTCAGTGGCGCCCTCAGCGACAGGAGCGGCAGCGCCGCGCAACTTTACCCGACGGCGCCGCTCTATAGTTCGCGCGGCGCGTTGACAGGCACAGATAGTATAAACGAGGCTATGGTTGTATTATAGTGCCTAGAATATACTGGCTAGTGTGTCGAGCGCGCCGGCTGGGATGGCTCGGAGAGCAATGAAAGCCGCCGGCGGCCGCATAGCGGCGCTGTGGTGCGAGAGGGTGCGAGCCGGTTTCTCGCGCACATTGCGCCGCGCTGCTGAGAGTTGGAAAGGGAGCTGCGCGTTGCTTTGGCTCACGTTTAATACTTTGTTTTAGAGCTCTTTCAGGAGCTTAGGATTGATATAACGTTTTAGCATGCTAATGTTAATATCGAATTGCTTTGTGCAGATTGCTCGAACTTGAAAGCTCAGTCGGTACGTGAGCCACACGCTAACCCGGTAAACGCACATGAGAGCTTTCGCGTTTGGAGGAATTCAAACTCAAAGAATACAAGTCACGAAACACAGATTCGGTTTAATAGAACGAAGGCAGCATGTTTAATCAAAGGTGACAATGCGAGTGGAAGGCAATGCTGGCATGTTCTTCCCACTTGTCCAGATATCCTAAAAAGTCTTCCAAGAAACGCATGTCTGGGCTACCCGGCTTAAGTGCACGCTTGGTTATCCTGGAGGTCATTACTCGTATCAGGCGATTGATTAGCGTGACGAAGTCTTCTGTTGGTTGCACCCGAGTGTATATAGTCTCCACATGCCGCCATTGCAAAAAAAGTCCTTTAATAACCTCATCTCCAAAAAGTTGGAATGCAAGGTCAACCTTCATCTTTTCAAAGTTATTGGGTCTTAAGCATAAGCTAGGCTGTCATCCACGGAAGGTATCCGCATCCATGTAACCGGAATGAGAATGTCCTCAAACGAATGACGGCCTCCGTGGTGGTTAGGTGTGTGCAGTATAGCCTGGCTGCCACTCTGTTCACCCACAATGCCCGCTTCACTAGAGCCGGAGGAGTCGTTGCAGTCTTGAAAGCCAGCTTCGAGAAAACAGGAGCCCTCGTTGATTTCCGAGCCCGAATCGCCGGGTCCAGTCCCTGCGTCCCGCTTATGGCGTTTACGAGGTGGTTGCTGCTCGCATATGTTTCTTTCCTTCCTTTTTGGTGCCGTCTTGGGCACAAGGTGTGGAGGGTATAATGTTAACGGTTTGAAAATAACGATGTTAAAATAACCATCTTCTACATGCTTCTGTTTCGCACCCCAGTTATGTAACCCCCCTCACATATTACTCCAATCGGAGCCCGTGAGGTATTTGAATAAAAAGAAAAAAAAAACAGCAGAACACAAACGAGGAACCTTTACTTACAGCGGCTAATTAAGGTACATCGCGGCCTGCGATTGCACAAGGTTTTGCCGAAGTCACCATCTTTTGAGTGAAGAAGCTGACGAAGTTTTTTTTTTTTTTTTTTTTTTTTCTCAGATACGCAATATGCACGAGACGCGGCCGGTTAATCGCGATGAAGCTCGTTGGTAATGCCGCGCTTACGGTGAAACATGCGCCTAATATATAACTGCATCCATATGACATATGTGTAGCGCAAAATGACAATCGAGGGACACAGAAAAGGTACACAACACAGGTGCTGTCTGTAGCGCCTGTGTACACTCTTTGCGCTACACACTGCCATGGAGCACCGTTACCGACTCGCCCAGGTTTGCATCCTTGTGAATATAAGTGCATGCTCTAAAAATGTTTCTCGCCAACAAAAGCAGTTGCCGTTTACCTTCCGTCATTTCTATCGATGCTTCGTTCCCATTGTACAGAATGCGTACTTACGTAGCATCAGAAAGCGCAGTAATACGTACGCTCCTTGTTCTAGCGGTAGCCCCGTTTGCCAAAAAAGAAAGTCTTCTCTGTGCACCACCGCTTTCTCTTTGGCATTTTTCTCTGCAGTTTAGTTAGAGGCACTGGGGAAACAACAATCGGGAACCGCGCTTCACCACTGGCGACACAGTAAAAAAAGAAGGGATACAGGCGAGCACAGAACGCGCGCACAAAACGAGGAAAAAAAAAACCGATGCAATCGTCGCCGAGCAGGTAGAAGTGCGGAACGACTCGCATGAGCAAACACCTACTCCGTAAATAAACTACTGCACCTTCGTGAAAGCAAAAGAGGCGCAGAAGCAGGTTTAACACGCACGCACAACACCAACAGATTGCCGTATTCTGAAGAGAGAAAACTGCGTCGTCTGCTCAGGTGGCACCCTCTTGACAAGCAGCGCCCTCTGCCGCTAACGATTGGCTTTCATTGCAAATAGCGCCATCCTCGCCCATAGGGAAGCGCGGGCGCTCGTCACACTAGCCAGTATATTCTAGGCACTATAGTTGTATATAGTACGTGGGAATGTTGCACTTCGTTCCATCACACTACTTCGTGACGCGACCTTGAATCGGAGGGATGAGCGGCTGCTCGCACGTTTTGTGTGTGGGTATATCATAACAGAGAAATGCTGTTAATTACCACAGGTCATTGGTATGAATTAACAGCTTTGCTGTAATCTAAAACTTTTGCTGCTTTTCTTTCATTGTCGTTTTTTTACAGATTACTTTAGAATGCGCCTGATTAAGCAAATGGGTTTCTATACGCCATATGCGCTTATGCTGTCTTGCATTATGGGATGAATTCTCTCACTGTGACAGCTTGCCACAGTAGATTTATCGTTTTTTATTATGATGTGCGGATGGAGTCGCTGTGGGAGCTGCGCGCACAGCAGTCATGTCGTTTTTTCAATGCAGTATTATTTTTTTTCCTTCTGTTTTCATTACCTGGATCCTTTGCAGTTCAGGCAGCTATTTTGGCAGTCAAATTTACTGCTTGCATTGACAGATCAATCAGCCCCTTATGAAAATTTGAGCGTCTACTCTAATCTGCGCTATTAAAAATAATCTTTTATTAACTCACTTGCTGTGATTTCTTATCTTTCTCATTTGTCTTCTTTACAATCAATAAATAATGATACATCTGTTAATTAGCTTTGGTTTATTTTTTATCGCAAGCCTATCATCAGTTTTTCACATTCACTGCTACATGTTTTGAGTCGTCGGACTATGGTGGCTAGAAGGGGGAGGTGGCGCCAGCGCCGGCGTATCCGCTGAGAAAGTGCGATCCTCTGGTTCAAGCGCTGCCGCGAAGGCCGCCGTGGCGCTGCGGTCAGCTTGGCGATTCAGTCACGCGATCGCGCGCGTGTGCAGGTTCGCGCGCGGTGTATGGGCGGTGCGGCAGCGTTCCTGTCTGTTCGCGGCTGCCAGCGTGATCTCTCGTTTATGACCAGATGTGTTGCGCTGCTGACATGTTAATGTGAGGGCCTAATTTCGCCGAACAGATGAACTCCAGCGAAAAAAAAAAAAAAATCACAGTACGTCCCTCCCAAGCAAAATTATCCAATTTTATGTTCTTACCAGGCAGCACTTCTATGTTAAGGCCCAGAACTGTAAGCGCAACGCTAAGCAGGGAAGAATGAAAGTGCTGAAACTTAGGAGGGTTCTCTAAGTTGCATGTTTATTCAAGGTCGAATGTAATATATATTTTTTTATTTAACGGGAAGTGATATCCTTGCCTCCCCATTTCTTAGTGCCAAGCGATGGATGCAGTGTTGATAATCAATGTTTAATGTTTTTTTTTTCTTTCCAATGCACAGAAGCATGTGTAAATGTACCTGTTATTTTTAATTACCCTGAATGTTATGATGTGCAGTACATTGCTATTACTACGATGTGCAATAAATTTTTGCTATGCTTCGTTTTGCTTGTTTGGATCCCCAATCACATTTTTTAGGAGTAATGCTGACGCTTCGTATCCTTGAAACTGAAGGAGGTGGAAAACATCGACCAAAGAACAGCCAACCTTTTTTCTTTCATTTATTACCCCTTTTAATTTTCTTCTTACATATTATTTTATGCCTTGGGGCAAACAACGTTGTGGAAAAAAAAATGCGACCGCACGGGGCCGAAACATCCTTCCATCCTCATTCTCTTGAAATAGTGCGTAGTTGGGCGAGTTGGTCAGACATATCTTCAAGGTATACTGCGCGCACACAAAACAAGGAGAAATGTACACAACAAGCGCAACAGCTGCGCTTGTTGTGTACCTTTCTCGTCTTTGTGTTTTGTGTGCGCAGTATACCTTGAAGACTCATTCTCTTGGTCTGTCTTCTACTTTCGACATGCACTATCTCGATCCGACGGGACTCATTCAAGACCTTTCAACTCCTGGAACTGAAAGGATAGATATGCCCGTATTCTACACACCAGAAGTATTGGAGTACCAGCCGATCGATTTTAATTGTTTTGTTTGTTGGGTTTCATGTGCCAAAATTACTCGGGCTATGAGAGACACCGTAGTGGAGGACTCCTAAATTTTGACCACCTGGAGTTCTTTAACTTGTACTACCATCGCACAGGACACGAGCGCCTTGCTTTTCGCATTCAGTGAAAAGCGGTCGCCGCGGCCGGGATGCGATCCCTCATCCTTGGGCACAACAGCCGAACGCCCTAACCACTGCACCACCACGGCTTAAAATTGAATTCTGTAAAACACGTTGTTGGGCTAGTTGGTGCATTGCATGAAGTAAGACTAACCGGCCAAGAAGACTCACACAGGAAAAATCGACACAGAAAGAAAGAGACTGGACTTTCTGTGTCGATTTTTCCTGTGTGCGTCTTCTTGGCCGGTTAGTCTTACTTCATGCAATTGAATTCTGTCAGCCGTAATCAGGTTCGATTCGAGTTTAATGAGCTAAACCATTACCTGCAACAACATCACTGAAAGGCCGACGCGTTGCACACACGGCGGGCATACGTATGTTCAAGTACCGTGGCTGAAGGCGAGCGGCGCGTACCATGCATCGCACTACGGCCAACAGCGCCACCTACACCCGGCTTGAAATGGAGGAGCGGCTTCCGTCCGCCGTTGGCGTCACCTCCCCCTTCTAGCCACCATACGTCGGACGTTTCAGACGACAATGTTTCGAACGCACATTGCGCTTCCAGGTGCCGTGGTGGTTAGCGCGATATATATCGAGCGCGTGATTTTTCCTTTCATTAAAACCATTCTTTGTCTCTATCATTTCGAAAACGGTGTTATAAATATGGGGACGCTGCTTCTCGGCGAAAATTTACATTGGGAAAGAATGCAAACGCCCGCGGAGTACAGATATAAAATTAGCACTTCAACAAAGAGTTACTGGTGCTATTGGGGAGATCATTTTTTTTAAACTTCCGTCGTTTTCTTTTTTTCACCAGATCGTCCTTGTTATCAAATTCTAATCACTTGCAATGTAAATAAATAAGCAATATCTTGCGCTGCGAGAACAGCCTGTGTATTGTTCGCATTATCGATGCCGTCCACGAGTGAAAACATTGTTCATGGTGTGATGATGGTGATCGTGTGTGGGAGTGCTCGATTCGAGAAGTGAAGTGCGGCCGCGTGCGGGGCGAGCCAATGCGCGAGAGTTTGTTCGGGCAAGAGAACGGGACGGAAGTTCCTGGGCGTCGCTGGCAGCTGAGTTCATCTTCCTGGGCCTGGCGTACAAGGCCGGCTCGCCAGCACCTGCCGGGCACCTGGTCCGGGGTCTGGTGCCGCCCAGCGCTTCGCCAGCCTGCGAACGTCTTCCGGAGGCAGCTCGACTGCTCCATCGTGCCTGGCCGCCGCACTGGTGCCTTTGCAGTACCCGGGCGTGACCACCGCAGTACCCTGGACTGCGAAGCAGACGCCGGACACAGACGCCGGAGCGTGGCCTGCCGCGCTACCGAGTCCTCGGGCGACTTGGCGTGAACAGAGCCCGCGTCACACCCCGGCCGCTGGTCTTGCCTCAACCGGACGCCGAGCACCGGCGGACTCGCCTGCACCGGCATCGAGTGCACGAGCGGACAAACAGAAGCAGGACGGTTTTGTGTTTGGATATGTCCCACTAGGTAGCAGGCTAGGTTGTATGCATGTGTGTTGCCCGTGATACGTTGGTCAAGAAAAGAAAAGCGTGCGTGTGTATGTGAACCTGCTCTGTTACCTGCCGGAGTTCCTGAACGGACCTGGGCCCATAACATCACACATGGTCGCCAGAACTCGTGCGTCAACTTTACATCTGTAAAAGTCACAGAGCAGCAGCGGCGCAACTGCTGTAGGAATTACCCAGGAAAGTTAACATTTCACGCGCCGGGCGAGCAAAATTCTGCTTGTACAACAGGCAAGCAAATAAGCCTTCCCAACCACATTTACCTACTGCCATGCAGTCACAACTTGAAACTGATAATTTTGCAACATTACGCGCGTGTTTGAGCATACCGCGAGCATGCGTCGTGCTTCAACAACGTGCCCTCTGAATTTGCAGACACTTTACGCCTTAAATGATGGCCCTTTTCACAAGTTTTCATGTGCAATTCTTATAAGGCATCATTAAGGCCAGAGGAATAAAATGTCGCTTCAAAAATATCGGCGCAAGGCTTCAAGAAAGTTTTCCGCGTTTTCTTTCCGGTGATGATGGTGGTGGTGGTGACTATGGTTTATTTTTGGGGTGGGGATACTGGTCACGTCTTATGTTAGCCATCTTTGTGGCATCACTCTTGGTGACCAGGGGGAAGGGGAAGTTGGAATTAGGGGAAGGGGGGGGGGGAGGTTGCTGACGCCGCAGATGACGCCGCCATTTCCGCACGGCCCATGCAGGCCTACAGAATAGAGCTGAGGCCAGTCTCCTCCATAAATCAAGAGGAGCCGGTGAGCAGAAAGTTGGTTCCGAGCTGGGAAGAGCAACTGTCCTTCCGTATCAGCAGGGAGGCCAAGATTCCGGTAGCCAGTCAGAGATTTCTGGCGATGGCCAGCGGAGGCTGGACAGACAAGGAGCAAATGTCCCAGTGTGCTAGTGTTGCCGCAAGAGGGACATGCTGGGCTGGGAGCTCGGCCACAGGCATACATACGGGACGGAGTCCACGTGCAGCCTATTCGAAGTCGTAGGGGGAGGGATTTGTCCTTCCGTGAATGTTTGTCAGAGAGCCGTTGGAGATGTTCACCAGCGGCGATACGACGGTCAGGATGGAGCGACCTTATCGACCTTCTCAAGAGGGGTCTTGAAAAGTCGAAAGGTGTGACATCCTCAGTGACTGGGGCGCCGTTGTCGTGCGCCGCTTTGGCCAGGGCATCCGCCTCTTCATTGCCCTGGACTCCAGTATGTCCTGGAACCCAATGAAGGGCCAGTTGATATCCCGGGTCCTGAAGGGCTAGGAGGCGGGCTCTGAGAATGTTCACCGAGAGGGTGGTGCCGTGGTGGATAGTCAGCAGCTGCAGAGCGGATCTGGAGTCACACAGAACATTCACAGGTCCAAGAGGGACACTGGAAGCGAGGAACAGTGCGGCTAGATGAAGACCGGCTAGCTCAGCAGCTGTTGAACTGGCAGGAAATGACAGGCGGCAGGACCTAGACTGGTCTAGCTGCGGTGCTGTCATGGCAGCAGCTGCTTGCAAGGCAGCGGGACGAACCGAGCCATCCGTAAAGAGGAGTGTAGAATCTCTACACTCCTCTAGGAGGGCTGCAGTTGTCTGCTGGAAGGCACCTGCAGGGGTATGACGTTTGGTGTGGCCTTCCGTATCCAAAAAGACAGGAATTGGGGGTCGATTGGGTGGAGGGGGTAGGACTGAGAAACCTGGGACAAGGCCAATGATTTCTCTGTACACTGTATACAGCTTACCCATACGAGAATGGGATTTGCTGTGCAGCCGTGCTAGGAGTGAGGCACCATCTGGAGCATGGCTGAGACGATCAATGTGGGTCAGTCCCCTCTGGGCGAGGAGAAGATCCAGAGGGTAGATACCAGCTTCCGCGAGGGTAGCAGGAATCTGTGAAGACTGAGGGACTCCGAGGAATCTTCTAATCCAGCGCCTTCGAATCGTGTCGAGACGGATGACTCGAGTCGACCGAAGGGAGACGAAGGGAAGGGCATACAGGATGACCGATGTCGCCGCTGCTTCAAAGAGCTTGATTGCCCAAGTGGATGAGCAACCATTGCCATTTGCAAGGAGACGCTGGACTGCTCTTCCCACGCGGTCAAGATGGGGAATGAGGGCTTTGTCCGCATGGATCCAGGTGAGACGGTCGTGAATTGTGAGACCTAGGTATCTCACCTGGCGTTTCCATGGAAGTGGGGTTCCTTCTATATGCAAAGTTGCAAGACGGCGGGAACTCCTTGCTCCTCTGGGATGGTAGACAAGGGCCTAGACTTGGTAGCCGAAAGGGTCAATCCCTTGGATGATAGGAAGTGCTGGACGCCGTCCAGTGCCTGTTGCATGGCCTTCCTAGCGGAGACAATACGTCTCTTTGGAGCTCGGATCCAAAGGGCTATGTCATCTGCATAGAAGGAGCAGGAAACCTTGCGGATTTTGATCTGCTGAACGAAGTTCGGCAGGCAAGCTAGAACGAGGTTGAACAGCCAAGGGCTGAGGACTGATACTTGGGGAACCCCAGATGTAACAGGACGAGGAGAGCTAAGTGTTTGCCCAACTCGAATTGGAAGGAACGATTGGAAAGGAATGCCGAGACAAAGCGGCGCAGTTTCCCAGTCACTCCAAGGGCATCCAGAGCCTGCTCGAGGGAGAAGTCTCGAGGGAGAGCGCGCTCTCCTTCGAGACCGGCCGTGGCGCTACTTTTTACTTGCTTACAAATCCGCTCCCTGCGTGTCGCCTGCTCGCCGCGCGGTTAATTGGCCGCGTTTGAGAACCCCTTCAAGATCCGATGCTTGCTTTCTGCTCTTACTGCGACTTCTACTTTTATACCGCATTTTTATTTATTGGCCAAATATCTAAGTAATGCCAGTGTAAATTTATAATTCTTTACAATGGTCTTTTTTTGAGCGGAAGAATTACAACCTGCAATGTGGCAAGGCGTGGTAGAACAAAGCTATAGGGAGCAATACTTTTCTAAACATGGGCTGTAAACATTGCACGTATATCCATGCTTAGCCAAGGTAAGCCACCGCCGATTTTTTTTTTCACCTTGAGTCATGGAGAAAGAAAAGAACTTAGGAGAGGCCCTGACGTCATTTTTTTGAAGCCGGCGCGGCCGGTGCAACGTCTCTCCTCCTCCTTTACCCTCCGCATTCTCTTTTTCCTCGACGCTCACGTACCTAGGGCCCTTAGCAACGCTGTTGCCAGCGGCCCGAGTTTTCATAGCAACAGCGTTGCCGTTGCTAATGGCCCGAACCCAAAATTTTGGCGTCACATCCGCCACACTTTCTTCAATGCATTGGGAATGGCAAGGTCCTCTCCTAAGTTGTTCCTTCCTCCAAGCCTTGAGTTTTCTTTTCCGGGTAGCTAGATGAGCGGCTTAGGAATTACAACTTAGGGATACCTAAGTTGTAATTCCTAAGCCACTAATCTAGCTACCCGAAAGCACGGCCATAAGAGCGACGACGTATAGAACTTATCCACGTGACGTCATTGATGCAATTTACTGGCAACCATGCCAGGCACACCGCAACATGAGAGGGGGAAAGAAAGATAGAGAGGGCCTACGGCGAATTATGACACGGCTTCGGTGAAATCCGAGCTCTGGTTGGGCGGCGTTCCGAAGAGCGTCTCAAGTGTCCCACGTACAAATGAGCTTCGCGCAGCAGGGAGGAGGCAGGTGCCGATGCGTCGGAACATTCTTTTGTTTGCTTTTAGTTTCGAATCGCCCAACGTTATGGTGTCTCCACAATACAGGGTCGCTACAACTGCCGCCAGCTAAACCTGATAGTGAATAGGGTGTATAATGATCAAGGCGCTGCGGCCACTGCCTTATGTGAGGAGTGTGATACCACTCGACGGCCAGTTCTGAGCATAGACTTTGTTTTAATCACATGCATGCACACATGGACTTTTCTGTCACGTCATAAAGCTTCATGAGATCATTGGAGTGTCACTGAACGTAGCGAGCAGTGTGCTCCTAATCGCAGATCTGGATCTCCTGGGCGCCGGTTGAGGAACGTGTTGTTCGCTATGTAACAGGTCGACAGGGCAAATGTTTCAGAAGGTTGAGTTAAACTATTGAAGAACCCTGGCAACGGCCTTGCATTCTGAAGTAGTTTATATGCACCTGTGTTCAGGGGCAGACGCTTTGAAGTGTCACAGGATATCTAGCTTGACAGCATAGAACGTGAACTCGAAGCATCTCAATTCCCAAGGTTTTACCGATTAATTTAATGCCGCTGAAGGACTGAAACAAAATAAAAACAAATGACTGTAATTTAGAAATTTTTTCAATGCTTGAGTGCATTTTAATCAATTGTGGAATGAAACTCTTCTGCAGCAGATCTGCTTTTTGCTCACAGAATAACAGCCAAATTAAAAGGCCCAAGCAAAATCAGCAGCGAAGCAATACATTAATCCCGAAAACAAAATTACAACTATCGATAGTCGTAATGTTGTTTTCGAAATTAATGTCTTCGCTGCTGATTAAGTAAAACCCCTTGATACTTTGAAAGTTACGCCAACGATTGAACTTTGCCGCCGCCGCGCTACCTCCTCGCCCCTTGCGCGCCCCTTCGCTGAAGGCCGGCTCTCCGCCGATTTCCTGAGCGACGATTGGTCTCTCTGCCCTTGCCCTTGGAAACCAACGGCGCGTCCGGCGTTTTCTTTGTTTTCTTTTTCCTTCGCGCCATTTTTCTCCTCGAATATTGCGCGCTGTGCTTTTATTGCAGCGTGCAAGCTCTATGCAGTGCTGTTGCGCTTACAACTGCAGCAAGCGGCCTGAAGATGGTTATGCGGTATTCATGATACCTGAAGGCAAGCGTGACGGCTTGCGCAAGAGTCAATGAATTCACAACTTTAGTCGAAAGAAGTTTATTCATAGAAAGAACAGGGTTGTTTGCGACGTAATGCGCCTTTCTCACTCCCTGTAATAACGCGTCACCTGACGCTGCGTTTTCTATTCCTGCTTGCTCCTCAATATTTTTGCGGCGGCAACATGCTCATTGTATAAAAATAAGGTCGTCCTCTGCAGCACGATGAATATTCTGCGAGGCTCCATGCAAGGCTCCATTTCACACGCTGTCGACTTCTGTAGTCAGAAATACGGCACTATAATCTGCTTTTTGCTGTCAGTGATAACTGGAAAAGTAGTCTCTCGATTGCATTTGTCGCGATTATGCTAGGATCCCTGGCCTCCCTCACTAAAAATCTAAATTGGGGCTTGTAGAGGAGCTAGTCTTTCCAGCTTGTACTTGTAGTCTGCGTCGGTTACTCAGGAGCAATGAATGCTGGCCCTGAAAAACTCTGGTAAGTAAACCCGAGGAATTTCGGGTAATCTGCGCTAGTTAGTGCGTACGGCATTTTTTTTCTCTTCAATTCTTGAATGTGTCTTGCCATGCTTCGACGCACGCGTGGGTTAAAAAGTATGCGTTCGTTTTATCAGGGATACGGCCAATGTGCAGGGGGTGTTCACATGATCACACACGCTTCACTTTGACCATGACTACTAGGCGTTAGCAGGTTACCTCCGCTTTGAAAGCTGGAGCTCTAAAACCGCGATTCCGCATATTCATTTACTGCGAGAAACGTTTTCCCATCGATGTCAAGTCAGCCGGAATCATTGCATCAATTTTCTGTATTTACGAAAGTCAAACAATCAATAATAATTATAGTTATGATGTAAAAATGGGGAAACATTTTGCGAGCAACAATTTTTAGCACTGTAACATATTACTCATTTCAATTGTATGCAAGATTTTTTTCCACCTAGCCTGAGTGATTAACTCATCGCTCTATGTTCTAGCTACATTTCACTGAAGACCGGTTTAAGCCGCCAATATTACACGAACTCGAAAAAAAAAAACTGAAGCCCAACGCAGTTCCATCAATTTTGTCTCACCGACCCGCCCTGAAGCAAAGGAAGCCTCCTCGACAGACATGAACCTCGCGCTGATAGTAGTCAGTTATTTCTGTGGCTGGCTCTTTTCCCTCCTTCATTTATGAGAAAATAAGAAAGTATAAGAATTAAAAGCCAATGTATAGTTGTCTCATCATTTATTATGAGGTAATAGAGACATGACTGACAACGTAAGTAAATGAAAATTGAAGTATATCAATGGATCATGGGACGGCATCAGAATAAAGTGATGGTTATGAATAGTGATAGCTAATGATGGTGACTGTTACGGACAGTAATAGTATATGATAGTAATAGGCCCGGATAGTGAGGTGATAGTGTTCGTTGCGAATAGTGACAGTTATGATAGGTCACTTGACGGCATTAGTAGATATAGTGATAAATAGGATAGCGATAGTTAATTGGCAGTTATATGCTTTCTCATTTCCGCACGTTGAAGACTTATGTGCCTCCTGGTTTTTTTATTTGATTGTTGCGTTCAATGAAATTACGCTCTTTTACATAGCGCATGAGGCCACAGCATGCTTGCCCCAGAACTTCAGTGTGTCGGCAATAGGGCCCACCACTTCTCCCAGTGTACCTTGCTGTCTTTTAACCACACGCAGTCAGTGAGTGGCCGCGTACTCATAAAATTATGTAATTCCTCCATCAGCATCATATCAAGACAGCCGTGGCAAACCTGTTCCTTGCCTCGAAGCGGCAAGGAACAGCTCAAAGTTTGGTTTTATAGAAAATTAACTAATTAACGCAGTTATTGCGGATCGCTAACTAGCACAGTGCCATTACACTTGGCCTAAGCTTTTCAATGGTATACGGTTCGATGTTGCAGCTAAAATTCAGATTTTAATTGCAATTTACTAAATATCAATTAATTTGGCCCAGTAATTTGATGTTGGGAAAGGTTGAGGGTCGCCGGAGAAGGGGTAGGCAGCGAACGCGATGGTTAGATGGCATCCTCGAGGCACTGCAAATGAAGTTATGTGAAGTTAGGAAAGATGGTGAAAGACCGGAAAGCGTGGCGTGACATGGTCCATAGGGTCACGAAGAGTCGGACACGACTGAATTGAATTGATCAAAATACATGTACAATTAACCAATAATTCATTCTCATGGTTGATCACGTGGCATATACTATGCTTAGACCGATAGCTTGACAGTAGCGAAATAGACTAAGTCCTGCTTTGACCTTTTCTGATTTTGAAGTTCAAAGCACCAGCCTGGATCGTTTTCCGAAGTTTTACCGCGGTGACAGATTTCACACTCTAAAAAAACAAACCCAGACAAAGTCAGAGGCAGTACTAGATCAGGTGCACAAAGTAAAACACCTTATCATGTGACTTAAAAAGTGTCTGCAGCACAGAACTCGCCTGAAAGCTTTATCAGTATTCCCCATTCAAACAGTTCTAAGAAACCAATCAATTCATGAACGTTACTTTCGGCATTCTCAATGCTTTTTTTTTGCAATTTTTCAAAACTTTTGTGCACTCCTGGAGCGCAGACATGGCCCAAAAGCTCGAGCTTCACTCACTGCTGCGGCCGGCCGGCGGGCGCCAAGGAGAAAAAGCGTGTCGTGCGCAGCGCTCGCCGCCGCCGCGCGAGGAGAATAGAGGAGGAAAGCGCGGCGCGGAGGAGTGTGTCGCTACTTTCAAATTATCAAGGAATTTTATGATGGATGGATGGAATATAGGAGCGTCCCCATTGAAACGGGGTGGTAGCAGTAGCTATCATGCTCATTTTTCTTCCTACATCTTACTTATTGATTTAGAATGGTTAACTAAACCATCATTCTATTTATTAAATGTTGTTCCTACATTACTAACATTGTCACTTCTCTGCTTTTAAGCCACCAATCTTCCAGTCGTTTTTTGGTAGTTTCCACCGCCGGTTTATTCACCCGGCCACTCTTATCTCTAAACCCCAGAGCTTCAGGAACAGTGATGGTGCCTGCACCAACTTCCGGATGGATACCATTACATTCGAGTATAATATGGTTAAGCGGGTGAGCGCGCCATCTGGCGGAGGCATCCCCAGACGGCTTCAACGCTCACCATAGGCGCTGCAATCACAACCTCTGTAGCGCACTTCCTCCATGGTAGCGGAACAGCGCCGCCCAGCAGGGTTGCCACTGGTTGCTACTTATTTCAGAGGCCCGTGGCTACCGAATATTATTATTGGCGACATGGCGAATTTTTGGCGATTTTTGAATAAGGTCTCGCGATAAAGTTCTAAACCCAACAAACGAACAACGTTCTCCGCGTTTCTAGGCCAGTAGGATGCGCTTGTGGGGCCACATGTCTCATGAATGCTTCGGCCTCATGCACTTCGCAGACTCAGCGGCACTGGTGCAGTTTCTGCGCACTCATGGGCTGCCAAGTGTTCGGCTGGCCGCCACTCTTGCAATGCCGTAAGTTCGGCTGAGATGAGTTCTACAAGAGTGCCACCGTGGTTGCCGCACGGTGGAGCGTGGGAAAATCGATCTTGCAGCGCATGCTAACACACACCTGTCAATGCAGCTGTATTTTACTCTATAATGACTGAAAGCAAGCTTCGACAAAGATCGAGAGAAAAAAAAAAATAGACGAAGCATGTCAATTGCCACATTTGAAAGAAATGTAGAATGTGATAGCAATCGCAGTTCACATTTTTTGTGCTGTAATTGGCCCGACAACTCGTGCGTCTGGCTGAAGCTCTATAATGTATACATCGAGACTGGCAAGCCACCAGACAAATCTGAACCACCATCATAACATTTCGCGAGCATGCACTGTCGTCCCTCGTTGCCCAACCTTTGTGCAAAGGTAGGAGAGCCTGCGAGATCTCCGAGGCTCCTGAAAACGAAAGCAGAAATATTAACGGCACTCTGCAAGTGTTTCTCAGATTCAATGACTCTCTACTTCCTGCGCACCGACGCAGAGAGTGCACCTTAGGAGCCTTGTGCAGTGTTTATTATACCCACGGTGTAAGAATAATTTCTTACACCGTGATTATACCTCAGCCAAAGACACGTGCATCAAATGCTTTCTTTGCATTACATATATTTGATCTGTTGCTGCAATAAGACTGCTTGCAGGTTACATGCAATAAAGCATTAAATGATATCGCCTTGGATGACAAAATAACGGTACGGAGGGAAACAACAAGAAATCAGTTGACAAAAACGCTTTCGGTGGCGGCGTTACAGCGGCGCCGGCGTCATGGGTACAGGATAGATTATTCCGATAAACGGCTTTGTACGAAATTTGGATTTTGTTACTACTGTTTTTACGACAGTCGGATACAAACAAATCAAGCCTGCATTTACACTTGTGGCTAATGAACAATATTAAGAGCCGGACTTGATCCGGTTCCTTGAAGATAGACTGCATGACTTTCTTTAAGTTAAAAGACAGCTTCATTCTATGCCACATGGCAAGCCTTCGAATAAAAAGAGCCCGCAGCAGCCGCCACACACCATTCCACCGTGGCAAAAAATAGATCGCTGCGAAACCTTTTCTAGCTACCTAAATACCAAGCTTAGCACCAGACCAAATTATCAGCTCGATTTTCGATACATCTGGCTTGTTTGGTAAAGTCAAGTATCAAAAAATGATTTCGTTTACAGTTCAGCGGTGTAATACACACAGCACGTACAGTTGTCCCACAGTTAACTGCTATAACCTTAAGTTTATAGAAATCGAAATAAAAAACGAAGTGTCTAAAGGTACGTCCGACGTATCCATTCGATTCTCGTAAAGATACGGCGGACGTCGATATACAGGCTCATGGCTGTATGCACGTCGAGCGCGGCCACATTCCGTGCTACGCGTGAATGGATATCAGCCATATCAGCTATCCGCGACTCTCGATGAGGTGTTACGAAGAGTGCATCCGTTCTAACATAGATCACGGTCTTCACTCAGGATTGTGTACGGCAAGCATCGCTGTCACGCACATAGCTGCAGGCGATGCTACGTACTGCACCAGCTCTACCAGCTGGCATCGAGATACGCACATTCACGAGCAGCTTTCGCTTCGCACTAAACTATCACCTCGATCTGCCCGTAATGCGAGCGAGCTATTCCTAGCATTTACGCTGTCTTAGGTCCTGCATCGACCTCCGAAGGTCTAGCGCCGGCACAACACACACACACCTCGCCGTGCAGAACATTCGGCAGTCCAAAGTATGTATATGAAATGGCATTATGCTCGTTCCTCTTAGCAGACCGAGGGAAAAGGATGTTTCTAGCTAAATTATTCGTTTAAATTCTACCTCAGAGCCGTGGAAGAAGACATGCCGAATCTACTAGAGGCCTGCGCTGCTACTGCGGCGAGCTGCACATCGACTCGTCGAGGCGAAGACCTACTGCACCGCACCGCAAGAGTGCACAACCGGAAAGCCGGAAGCGCGAATGATCCGAATTCCCTGTGAACAGCAATGTTCTTTGGTATTTAGGGGAAGACTAGACTAAAGTGCTTAGCCTGCATCTTTTTCTTGTCGTTGAATTTTGCGTACATGTAGTTTAAACCCCCGCATGCTCGAAGTTAGCCTGACCCGACTGAACGGCCGCGCAGCTGAAACGATCGGGATCGATATGCATGCATCGCCGGACTTAGGTACGCGGTAGAAAATGTGCGCTGCACATTTCGTTGCAGAAGCTGACTCTTGGAATTTTGCAGAGTGGGCCATGCAAGTGATCGTTGCTACAACCACGCATCCATATTCCAAAGGCTGGCCTACCCCGAGGCGCATAAATGTTCAACCGTGGACGTATCAATGATCGAAGAGAGGACAGATTTTCACAATATTGGGCGCGAAATCGATAGCTACCAGTGCTCAGTGTTAGAGAAATTCTGCCTTGATCATGCGCAATTCAGTGTTTCAGGTTTGGTCAGTAGCTATAAGTTTGAACAGTTCGCCTGTCAAGTCAGCGGTGCCAGCGATGGACCGGCGGAGCGATTTTCCACGCTACACCGCTGTCTTGCTAGAAAGCCTACCTAGGCGGCGTTTGACATTCAGCTGCTTTTTGTGGGCCCCGTAAATGAAAGCAACGCCTTCAGAAATGCGTTAAATGCTCAAAAATGTATTCTCTTCAACAGTTTCACTCCAGGCTGTCAAAGCAGGCGGACGTTGATAAAACAGTTGAGCACTCCAGTCTTTAGAAATCTGTAGAATCGCCTTCAGTTTGTAAAAGTATTGGAATAGGTCACTTTCCGATCGCTGGGACATAGACCCTCATGACAGCGCTTTCACGTGAATAAAGACCACACCAGACCAAAAGCTTGTCTCATATAACATAGCTAACTAAGGTATACCTTACAGCATTGTGTTGATTTTTATGGTGCATAAGCGACTAATGCTGCCATGCACCAAGAACAAGGTTTAATGTATTTATTTTGTGTGTAATGACTAAAATGTTTTTTAGGATGTAGCTTGTTTAGGAACATTTTAGGAAACCAAAAATGCAGGAAATTTGCACGTCTCTCCTAGGATCATGCTGGGATGGAAAGGGATCTGTTGCAAAATTGTACAAAATGTTTCCTCTTATTTTCTCGACTCTGGCGCACGTGTAAGATATGGTTTATTGTTAGTTCATCTCCACACTCCTTGCATATTGGTTTGTCCTCTTTCATAAGTATGAAGCTGTGTGTGAGGTGTTGGTATGTGTTTTTTGAAGATGGCCTAAAATGGCCTCCATGTTGTGTTTCTGATTACTGCATGATTTCCATTCCTTAATGACAGGTTTGACAAGTATAGTTTGTAGTTTATTTCAATGTTTCAAAAATCCTGCCATTTCACTTTAACTTTTTTTGTACAAGCTTCTTGGTATCTTCATGCAGCATATTCACCCTCTGTAATTTAGCATTGTGTCAAGGTAACCTGGTTATTTCTTTTCATCACCTTTTAATCCTTGGAAGTCATAGAAATAAATGAGATCCACAATCATGAGCTATCTAGGGTATGCATATGTCCATCGCTCAGTGGAATGGTGTCAGTACGCTCTCAGAACAGGTCTTGTGGTAACAACAACCATTGTCTGAGGTGGTCCTTTAATGGGCATTGAAATGCTAAGTAACTACAGGTACTGATAAAACTCTTGATCATGTTATGTGATGATGCGATCCTTGCATGCATATGGGTATACATTTCAGAATCTGCAGTGCACCACTTGACCATTTGCCACCAGTTTGTGTGAAAATGTATTTTTCATGCATGTTAACCAGTATTTAACAGATGACCCCTGTGCACAAGCCAAAAGTGCCACGAGCCAAATCTCACGAGGCCACACGACATGGCAGGAGCTGTTAAGTCAAGCTTACAAAGTTATATTTGAAATATGTTCTGGGATGTTTCAGCTCCAATTAAGAAAGGTTGAGGCTTACAGAGGTCTATGCCAGGTTGTCTATCACCTTACAAGGCAGCCTACGACCGTATGCTAATGAGTATATCTGAGACAACAGAGACATGAATTAAGGAATTAGTAATTATGTTTGTAGCAAAGGGCATGTAAATTAACGGGAATCCACAGTGGGATCTGCAGACAAAAACCATTAACGCTGGCACACCATACCCTTACAGGTGGAGATTAGGAGTCTCCCTAATTTTTTTTCTGCTCAAAGCTTGTCATTTCCTTCATTCTTCCAGATGAGGAAGATGTGAAAATGATAGCATCGAAAATTCCAGAGACCATCGTTAACAAGGATGCTGATCCCAACAGCGTAAAAAGGAATTTCAGAAAAGATGGGTGACTAGTAATGCTGGCAACAGTTGAAGCTAAGTGGAAAGGCATGAAATTGAAATGCAACATATGCAGACATATGTTGCGAGACGACCAGTCTGTGGTGTGCGACATCTGTCTCCGTTAGTTTCATCAAGTGATTGGCCGAAGCAGATGGGGCTTGTGGTTTTGTGATAAGTGCAGTGTAGTAGCATAGATGCAACCTTGCCCATTAATAGTTGGAGTGGAGTAAGTGCATTGTTTTGTTTTTGTAAGATGTTCATGGTTTCCATGCAAACATTATGAGAATTTTTTTCCTAGAGAATATTTGCTGAAATGTGAATATAATGTGCAATAAAACTAGTGTTTTCTTGCTATTTACTTTTCCTTGTATACATTAGTTCTGTGAAGAAAACCACAGGCTAGAAGGAAATGTAATGGCATGCATTTTGATACTTGGCCCCGTTGTGCTGGCTCAGTAGTTAGAGTGCTTGGCTGCTGAACCCAAAGATGCAGATTTGGTTCCAGCCAGAGCAGGAGCATTTCAATAGAGGCGAAACAATAGGCCGTCATGCACCGTGCGGTGTCAGTGCATGTGAAAGAACCCCAGATGGTCGAAATTATACCGCAGCCCTCAACTATTGTGTTCCTCATAGCCGTAGTTATTTTGGGATGCTAAACCAGATATATATCACATCATACTCTGAGTAAGATGCTATTCATGGTCAGTTAATCATACACTAAATGATCAATTTTTTTCTGCATGGTACAGCAGCTGTTGTACAATTTTACTTTAGCCTTCATGAAGAATATCACACTGGCTCCACATGGCCTTCTGTTGACCCTTGATATGCGTCACAATCACACACCCGAGTATGTATTTGTCTAAAGGCACCTATGCATGCAAGGAGGGGACCGTTACTTTCCACTTGTCAGAACTGAAATGCATGATCCACATCATTTCTGTAATTCAACTGCTTGCTATTTGAACTGTCCAGCATTGATGCAAGTTTCAAAGAACTGCAATTAGCAAATTAATCTAAGCAGCAAACCATGCCAAGAACTGCTTCGGTTTCATCTTTAGCAACTGTTTGGGAACTAAAATTAGCCAAATGTTGCAAAACATAGATGAGAGGTTACAAAATCTAAAAAACAATGCAGCCTACCTGTGGCATGTAGGGTTTCACATCCTAAAGTGACATATGTAGCTATGAAGAATACCGTAGTGGAGAGCTCCAGACTAATTTGACTGCCCGGGCTTTGTACTTTGCATTGACATCTTGCAGAAAACAGAAGCATTTGCATTTCACCTGCACCAAAGTGCGACTGCCATCACTGGTATTAAACATCACGACCTTGGGGCAAGTAGCCTAACGTGCCACTAAGATGTCACAGCGTGTACGTACATGCTATACATGTCAACCTTTCTAGCATTAAAGCTGTCACATGCATGGCAGATATTCATGTTCAGCTTTGGACTGACAAGTTTAAAAGTGTACTATTTGTGTTTGTCTAGCATGAAAAACAAAGGAAACTAAGGAAAAACGAAAAAAAAAATGAAGATAATAAGTTGAAAAAGCACTAGTCATTAACACATAAAGCATATTCGTTCCTTTATTAATGATAAAGTGGCCTTCAACAATAGTACAAAGCCTGAACATTTAAAAAGGTGCTGTGCCAGGCAGCTATTTTACAGAAACCTGAACCATTTCACCTGTAGTAATGCGCATCCCGGCGGTGTGGGCTGGGCACTTATTTTTCGGTCCACTCCAACATGCGAAAACTGCATCATGTGCATTCCCATTTTCCGCGTTTTGAGCTCTGTAGTACAGGCTAACAAATTGTCGATGACTTATTTTCGTCTGATTGTTGCACAGCGCGTGTAAATAAATTACCACTGCACCTAATAAACACTGACATGCACGTGCAACATCGCCGATCATAAACGGACACAATGATGTCCGTCCGGACATCGGCGCACTCATCACAGCACTCTAGTAGGACGTAATCCGTACATCACAGCATCTCATGGTAAGCACAAACCACACCTCCAGTTGTACAACAAACACGAATGACGCGATGCTTGGGCTAGAGACACGCCGGCGGTGCCCAGCATTTTCAGCGCCGCTTGTACTACGTGGAACTTGCAGCACCAAACCTCAATGCGAGCAGAAAGCGATGCGTTACGTGACGCATCTCATCACAGATGGAAGTGAGGAAACTTTGAAGAATCAAAACTACATAATTACATAACGACCATCGTAGACGTTAATCCACATAATAACGAGGACCAAATGAGCGGGCGTGCGGGCCGCGGGCTGGCCGTCAACACCGCGATTACATGCGCTTGCGCTCTGGTCCTGCTTGCCACCCTGCCGCGGTCCAACTCACGTAAACCTATCATCATGCCATCACGTAGTATATCACCCATTCTAGGCACTATTCTTGCCACTGTACTATTCTTTGTAATTTCACATTTCACGCATGCAGTATGTAGTACATACTTCTTGCACCTCGCACGTACACCTCATACCAACTTCGATTTGGCTACATATGGCTACCATGTTGTTGCTACAACCCACCTACAACCACATCTGGGGATCTCGGATCCGTCCGGCTTTCCCGACGGATCCCAAGGCCCATATCGGAGAAAAATGCGTTGGGTCCGTCGGAAGAACCCTACCGATCGGGTCCGTCCGCCGTACCTCTGAAAAATATTTCCCGGATCCGTCGGACGGATCCCGAAGAAAAACGCACAGGATCCGTCGGACGTACCTTTAAGACCATTGATCGGGTCCGTCCGACGTACCTTTAGCCACAGCCAATAAAAAATTGCTACTTTTGGCGACATTTTTCCCGCAATCTGGGGACACTGACCCTAAATTTCAGTGGTAACCCCGCCGCCCAGGGGAAAACGCTTGCCAGCAGAGTGCAGAGGCAGCTGAGCGGCGCAGTCCTTTCCGTTCTACGAGGCGTACTCAAGCATGTCCCTACCCATCGTTCTGCGGTGTGGCGAGAGCTTTGAGCTACTTTGAGTAATCGCAAGTATTTTTCTACCAGGAATCTTGAAAAAGGAAAGGGCCGTCCTCGGCAGGGCGTGCGTTTTTTTTGTTTTTGGTGAAAAATATGGCGCATAATATTTCTGTTATATACTCGAAAATGCCGCGTGAGCGATTTCACCATGCGCTAGGAACGCCTTCATTAGGTGCTTGTGAAGACTACTTCAGAGACGGGATCTGCGCCTGCACTGCGCATTCGAAAATGATGCTGCACCTGTCTTTTTTGGTAATAGGCTCAAACAATTCAGAATAGAATAGCAGGGCCCGCTTGCACAAAACAATCTTAAGACTGTCTTAGCTAAGTCCAGACTTAACTGGAGTCTTAAGAATAGGCCACTAGCATGGCCGCTTAAGACTGGAGTCAAGACTGGGCTTCAGTCCTGACTTGAATAAGTCGCTTGTATGATTACGACTCTAGTGCTGTCTTGGTTAAGACACAAGGACGCCAGGTGTCTAAGTAGAGAAATTAGGGAAATACAGGGATGCGCTGGCACTGTCCCTGCTGTAAGATGTACACATTCCGTCAATTTTGCGTTGTGTAAAATCCGTGCCATTACTTTTTGCGGCTTAAGATTGTGTTACGAGGAAAAATGCCCCAAGTGGTTGCTGAGGCCGTTCTGAGAAGCCACTCTGGTGAACATGAACCCGAAGCGTTCGACGTTCGGAACACGAGCCGTCTTAAATAAGCTTGGTCTTTCTAAAGACACCACTTAAGTCTGGACTTAGCTCGGACTTTATCGTGCAAGCCGGCCCAGATGACATTCCGGCTTCAACTTTGCAACGAGAGCTGGAAAAGGAGAAAAATAAACAAGCAAGGCAAAAGTAGCATTATCTTTATGATAGGAAAAGCAAGCTAACATATTTCTAGGATTTCCTGCACAATTACGCTATAACAGCTCACTGAACCCAGCCTTGAGACTATCAAACTTAATCATAATATAAGCAAAATGAGTAATACCGCCTCAGCATGGTTTTTGCATATAAGTCAATGCTCTGGTTGAACACGTCAGAGCTGCTGCAGATAACCGACTTACAAAATGTTATACTATAAATATGTTACTCTCGACATGCTGCGGAGGTTGTGAAAAGAAAAAAAAATTCCTGCTAGGAGCGGCCCTATTTTTTTGGACACCTGCTATGATAGAGGGTTCTTGAGAGCATTTGGCTTTTGCTTATTTAGGCGTTCTCCCAGCGCAGGAAGTTCACTGCGATTGACCACAGCTGCCTTGAGCATTTGAAAGCAGTAGTCCAATACTGCCAAACTGTTAAATACAATCGAAAACACACACACACAAAAAAAGTGTGGTGTGTTGTAAGATAAGCCATCGACAACAAAGAGAGTGTGCTATTGTTAAAGGAATCTGTCTGATGGCTCGTTTGTTAAGGTGTTTTACTTTCTCAGCGTACCACGAACTTGCGGGGCCGATACCTGACCACAATACCTGACGAGTGTGAGGGGATACAACCATGTAGGCAGTTTTTTCTATTTGCACGCCAAGGACTCCGTATAACTGAAAGCCATTCCTTTTACACACCTTGTCACTGCAGCTTGTCGGACTGCTTCTAAATCTGTTCACAGCATTGGCCATACAAGCAGTTTCTGAGGTGAAACGGCAGTCTTATTACGCCATAATCAGGAAATCTCGCGTTCACTAAAATGCCAATGAGAAACACTGCATTTAGGCGGGCCAGGAAATGGGCGCTGCTGAGAAAATAAGTAAACCCGTGTCAAGTGCAACGCGAATGCGAAATAAAAATATTTGCTACTTGACAAGAAATATGTGCGGAACCTATGAACACTCCAAACGACAATCTGTGTGCCCTCGAAATTAAAAAAAAAAAAAAAATGCTACGGTTATGCTCGTTTCCAAAAATTAAAATTTTTTTCTTGTTCGCCTTTTATATGAAGCCGATAGCAGATTTTGTGACATGCGGTATTGAATGAGCTCTGAAATGAGTGATTTTATTAGGCAAGACTGACATGCCAGAAACAAATGTTAACAAAATCTTAGAGTATCAGCGCAGAGCTCTCGGCACATTTTCATTGGTTAACAAACGAAGAGAGAAAAAAGGACAAGATCATGGTAATAGGAATTGATTATGTCTCCTATCTGCTCTTTCCATTAGGAGAAAAAAGTAAATTCTCTAACTATGTCAGCAAAAGTAGCCGCACAAACATTGTCTCTGCCCATCACTGAAGATTGCAATGTGGCCTGAACAATGATGGTGGCTGCCTTTTCCTTTTCCGTGCTGGGGTTTTCTTGTACACAGGCAGGGAAATGCTAGTGTTGCAACTTACGCTGTTGGGTTCCTTCGATTTCCAATTGTCAATATAGTGACTACAGATGGAGGAGTGCGGCTACGGCTCAGAGATTCTCGTGCCATCACTCCTGAGGAACAGAAGACAAAGCATCCGGCTGCAACCAGAATTTAAAAAACCCAGCACTTTCCACGACCACACAGTAACCAAACAGTGCCTCTGTCTTTCAAAGAACACTGCTTAGGTGACCCGCCACTCATGCTTGTGTGTGGATACCCGTAGAAATGAATAGACTTAAAAGCATCCGACGAGTTCGCGTAGCTGCCAGTGCAGCCAACAACGCACGTTTCGCCAGCCTTGTTTGGCCAAACTTCGTTTCACTGGACATATTCACACATCTAGCCCAATTTTGTGCTCTCCTTAGGATATGAGGCACAACATTATCTAAAGAATAGGATTTCCAATTTCTACACAAACCAACAACAAACAGTGCACTCCAATGCGCTGGCGATGCGCGCAGCTGGCGCATGCCAGAAACGAGCGATGCGCCGAGAGACGGCGCCACTTGTTCAGCTGTCTGGTCCCTATATTTGGGATAAACTGTAATTTTTTTTTTATTTTGGCATTTTCAGGTTGGTTTGATTTATGGGGTTTAACATCCCCAAGTGATTTGGGCTACAAGCAACACCATAGCGGAGCGCACTGACATCGCATAACACATAGGTGTGTGGCTTATTGCCTCCATCGAAATGAGGCTGCCGCAGCCGAGATTCGGTTCCACAATCTTGGACAGCAGTCGAGCACCGGGCTGGCATTTTCAGACAAGATGCACATGAATACAGCAAACTCAATGAGATGTACACTTGCTGTCCGTCAAAAGAATTAAGTTTAGCTGTGGCATTTCTATGTGACACAGGCCAAGAAAGCATTTAACATACTCATTAAACCAGGCACTTTCACCTGACAAAAACAAAATACAATACGTTACACTAAAACAGCACAGTCAACTTGGCAGAAAGCACAGGCAACCATCATTTATGGTTGACAGGGAGCAAGTGGTTCTTGTAGTCCATGTATGGCAGTTTACACACAGTTGTCCAATGTTAACAAACTGGCCAGCCAGCTGGCTAGTGCTTGTTCTGAACAATGCCACAAAAACAACTACAGTCGAACCCGGATATATCGAATTTTGGTTATATCGAACTCGCGGAATATCCCCTTGAAAATCCCATGTAAAAGTATAGGAAAGCCAAGTCATATATCGAACTCAATTTCACCGGTCGTTCGATATATCGAACTCCACACCACGCACTGGAAAGTGTGCCTTCCTCAAAGACGATCGCATCACCCTCGGCCGTTTGCCGCGTGACGTTTTCAAGCCACGCGCGGAAGGAATGAGAGGGGACAGTTCGGCGACGGCTGGTCTAGGGCAGCGTTGTGCTCATTCCCCAAAGGCGCGCGCATCTGCGGTTATCGTTTCCCGTGTGCCAACACGTGACGTTTGCAAGCCACGTGCGTGAATGAACCAGAGAGAACCGGTGGGAACGAGAGGGGAAAACGCGATAGAGTGAAGCATTCTTTTGCCGAGCTATCTCTCTCCTTCCTCTCTCCATCCTTCGTTCAAAGTAGCACGCGCTACGCATGCGCCAAGCCAGCTCAGCCCGTTACAGAACGTCGGACGCTTTCTTCAGCGTATGTTGGGAACCTTCTGCACGCGGCGACTGACGTGGCTATGGAATCTCTTTCTCTATGGCTATGGCACCTGCGGACGTTAAAAAGTGGCAAATCTCTCTCTCTTTTTTTTTTTTGCGAGAGTCGTCCATTCTTATCGCTTTCCAATGATTTTACGGAAGTGAACTACGCCCGCCCCAAGTGCGGCATGATAAATGGAACCAGGCTTGTGCAATCAAGCCATCACGGGCACTCTGCCAAGTTCGCTCCCCGCCACCGCAGGAGCTATCAAAAGATAAACGCGCCCTGACGTTATCGCTGCCCAGCACCTTGACACACTGCCAAGAAATGAGCTCTGGATGAGACGACCTAAACAGAGTGACGCGCGCCATCCACAAGCAAGCAAAAACACTCGCGATTTCTGCCGCGGCGACAGAGAAACCTTGTTATGAGCTGCCGTGGTGGCGGTGGCTCGAGCGGCGAGAGGGACGCAGTTCCAACAAGTTGGAAATTTTTCGCTTTGTCGCTGCCGCTCGTCGCTGAGATCGCTCAATCACTTGCATGTGAGCGAGCTGGCCTTAACTTTTTTTTTTTTTTTTTCAAATTCCCGGGTGCAAAAGTGGAGGGTGGGTTCATTATGGGAGTGGGTTGAATACGCGACAAATACGGTATCGTTTTTTCGCATCGTAAGTGCCGTCACAAGCCGATTTCTGCATATCGAATTATTGATATATCGAACTATTTCGCGATCCCCTTAGAGTTCGATATATCCGGGTTCGACAGTAGCAGCATTAATCCTTTTTAGTAGCAACTTTAAGCTGAAGTGGCGCTTGGCTCTCATAACCTAGGGTTTTTCCATTGACGAAGAGGTCCAGGGGAGAGTCAACACGAATGCTGGGAAAGGACAGTTCCTGCAAAAAAACAAAAAGCATAAAAAGCAACTATTGAACTCAGATACTATATGGTACCCTTTCCCTTTCAACCTTAGCACAATGCTGTGGATGTAAGCACCATGTTAAAGAACCCCAGGTAATCGAAATTTCTGATGCTCTCCACTACGGCATCTCTCATCGTTTGAGTTGGCTTGGGACGTTAAACCCCACAAACCAAACTAGCATGCAGTTACAGTCTCCTGCAAAACTTTAGCTTTTGAGCCTTGCAAAACAGCCACCTATTCGCCCGCTTATTTACACCAACACGTCTAATCTTACTCTCCTAGGTAGTTCTCTGTCATGGTCTTTTGCTACTGCCTTCATTGCACTTCTCTCTCTTACCACTTTCAATACTTCACTGTCCATTGTAAATATGGTGCTCCCTTAAAAGCTGACCATTACAATGAAAGCTCGTTAATTTGAACCTCGATAATTCGAATTTTCGAATAAGTTGAACTATACTACTTGGTACGGCCACAGAGATCTGTGTACAAAAAGCCCAAATTCGAACACAAGTCTGTATGGCTACGTATAATTCGAACTATGCGCCACCGCGTCTGGGCGGGCCTGTCACCCAGCCCATGGCAAAAAAAAAAAGCCACCGCGATATGGAGGCATAGTTTAAGGCTGCACACGTCAAAACCGGGGGCAGAAGATGAAACTAGGTGAAATCGTAGAAGAGTGGTAGTTTAGATGGCACCACTGCTGCAGCGGCTACTGCCTGCTCTTCTCTTTCACACAACCTCTTAAGCTTGCAACTCATCAATTCGAAAATGTGGATAAGTATTTCTGTCTGCGCAATCCCAGAAAAAGCCCATGAAAGGCTATTACATCGGACAGGCGCTACGGGTCTCCAAATAAAAAAAAAAAGACCAAATAATTAAGTGTGAAAAAAAAAATTTTTTGTGACAGTCAGTCCATCCTTCTACTCATCAACATTAACCTTTTCGCTGTCGGGTGTTTCTGACCATGACGCACCCTTAGTGTCTGCTTGGTTTCAGGGATCGAGCATAACGATTTATTTTTGATTATGATTGCTATAGAAATAACATACTTAACGGAATATGCACATTTCAGTGTTCTGCAAGTGTTATTAATTAACATCATCATCACTATCAGCCTGATTATAATTTAGATAAATGAGGATAATATAAGAAAAAACTGCTCAATACTTCTTGAGAGACCGAATCCGAGCTCGACTTGTATTTATAATTAAAAGAGCCATCACTCTAGTCCGCAGTCGAAGGTCCCGCGCGGTCAGCCCTCAAAAAGGAACTGCGCACACAGAGGGCGCACTTTTGGTGGCCCGCACAACAGAGAAATGGCACGTTGTGAAATGAAGATGACAGAGGGAGATGGAAAGAGGCTAAAACAACTTCCTTTGCTGCTGCTAGCTGCAAGCAAGGGCATGGCAAGAGAGAGCGAAAGCAGCAATCGAGTCATGTGTTGACCTATTATAGAGGCAACGGCGCAATTGGTTGGTTGGTTGAAGCGTCGTAGCAGACACGCCAACAGAATAAAAATAAAAATCTGCAAACCTGCAGCAGATAACAGAACCACCCTAGAACCCATAACCGAATGCACGCGCCGCGGAACGCGCACACCGCATGATCCCTTAGCGCGATAGAGTAGTGCACGCGAAGCAACCGCACCTCCCAGCAAAGATGGCAGGAGTGGTCGCGGTCACTCCATACTCCTCAGTATATACGTACCAACATGACGTGGGGCGAAAATACAAACTTGTAGAAAGATTTGACAGATGGCGCAGCCTGTCCAAGTGTGCCAGCTTCGCACTCAGGCGCAAAGTTTTGAATGAACAGCAGAGAATGTAGCGCTACGTCGGTGACATTGTGGGGGGGAGCACGAAACCGTACCGGTACGGTCGTGACAGCAAAAGGGTTAACGGAAGCACGCGGTTAACTGCGAAATGATTGTGTGGCAGTGGACGGCGCCAACCCCAAATGTGGCCTGATAAAGCGAACATACTGAAAATGAAGCTAGCACAACCGGACGAGTGCTGGCACTCTGCCAAGTCCCCCCCTCCTCTTCCCGCTAGAACTAAAGTCAAAAGGTAAACATGGCGTGATGTGGATGTTGCACTGCAAACCTGCACTTTGGCGCACTGCAAAGAAATATGCTGTGGGCTGCAACGGCAAAGACACGAAATGCTTAACGCTTTTTTTTTTTTCAAATCCTCAGTGGCAAAGCTGGGAAAGGATTCACAGTGCGAGGGGGTCATTAAGGGAGTAAATTTACCGTAATGCAAATTGTTCTGCCCAGTTTTTTCGGGAGCGTTCTATAATTTAAACATCCGATAAACATCCAATCATTCGAACTTTTCCCCCCGTTCCATGAGGTTCGAATTATTGAGCTTTTACTGTATATGCAGCCCCTACAGACGTCTCGCAGCACGTTTATATTGTCACGGACAACAGGGCTAGACGTGACTAAAACGACAGGACGAAGCTGAACCCGCAGGCAAAGTTCCATGCACAGCACGCGAGTCAACTTTGGCGTCCTTTTTTTCCAGGCGCTACCTAAGAACATTACTCCCCCTCCTAAAAAAAACTAAAGCACAGACTGGGCGCGAGCGATGGGCGATGCAAGTCAGTACAGGAACCGAATATAAAACGGACGCTGTGCCCTACACAACTAAACGAGTGCATAGTACACTGCACATTACCGCGTGAAATACGGTTTCATGCGGACAACGTGCACCACCTCGGAGTGTGGTTGCTGACGAGAGGTCTGCACAGTACCCGCTGGAAGGACTTCATATGTCACTTTTGTGACACGGCGCAGAACCTTGTAAGGTCCAAAGTAATGAGACATCAGTTTTTCAAACAAGCCGGGCCGGCGCACCGGTGTCCACACCCAAACTTGCTCTCCTGGTTGGTATGTGACGTGTCGATGACGGAGGTTGTAGTGACGCATATCCTTTCCCTGCTGTTACTGAATGTGGATGCGGGCAAGTTGACGTGCTTCCTCGGCACGCTGAGCAAACTGTTCAGCGTCTGGGATGAGAGGATTATCTGTGCAGAACGGAAGCATGGCATCTAACATTGTCTGAACATCGCTTCCATAGAGCAGGCGAAATGGTGTAAAACGCGTCGTCTCTTGGATGGCAGTGTTGCAGGCATATGTGACGTACGGGAGAATGTCGTTCCAGGTCTTGTGCTAGGAGTCTATGTACATTGCAATCATGTCGGCGATAGTTTTATTGAGTCTCTCCCTGAGGCCATTCGTCTGTGGGTGATAAGCAGTGGTTTTGCGATGGCCCGTGTGACTCAGCTCAAATATGTCGTGCATAAGTTGTGCCGTAAACGCCGTGCCTCGATCGGTGATTACTTCAGGCGGCGCGCCATGGCGCAACACGATTTGCTGCATAAAAAACTGGGCGATCTCAGATGACATGCCACGCTTCACCGCCTTGGTTTCAGCATACCGTGTGAGATAATCGGTCGCGACTATAATCCATTTGTTACCGACCGATGTCAGCGGAAATGGGCCCAAAAGGTCGATGCCGATTGGTCAAATGGTGTTCGGGGAGGCGCAATAGGTTGGAGCAAACCCGCTGGCTAGAGAAGCGGCGCGTTTTGACGATGGCACTCACGACAGCCTCTGACGTAACGATGAGTGGCGTCGGCAAGTTTAGGCCAGTAATAGGCTTGACGAACTCGGGCGAGTGTGCATGCAAAGCCCAAGTGGCCAGAGGTGGGCTCATCATGGAGGTCGGCTGGCACTACGCACGGCACGGAGGTTGGCTGGCACTACGAGGAGGTACGCTCGGTCAACAGTGCTGGAGTTCTGTTTGAATAGAACGCCATTCCGGACACAGAAAGCAGACAGGTTCCGAGCAAATTGCCGAGGGATATCAGCAGCACGACCCTGCAGGTGGTCAATGACAGGTCGAAGGTCCGGGTCAACTCGCTGTCGGGTCATTATGCACTCACCAGTCCAAGAAAACCGCTCTTGTTGTCCGTGCTCTCACTGACTAAACTGACAGGTACGCGCGACAGCGCGTCAGCATCTTCGTGCTTCTGGCCAGATTTATCGACAATGGTGTACCCAAATTCTTGGAGGCGAAGACTCCATCGTGCTAGGCACCCCGATGGGTTGCGGAGGTTAGCCAGCTAGCCAGCATAAGGAATGATGATCGGTGACCGCTTTAAACTGGCGGCCATAGAGGTGAGGCCTAAATTTCATGGTTGCCCACACAACCGCAAGGCATTCCTTTTCCGTAGTGGAGTAGTTTGTCTCAGCGTGGGAGAGCGTGCGGCTGGCATACGCTATTACCTTTTCGATGCCAGCTTGGTGTTGAACGAGTACAGCGCCAAGGCCGATATTGCTGGCATCGGTGTGGACTTCGGTGTCAGCGTCTTCATGAAAGTGCGCAAGAACAGGGCTTGTTTGCAGTCTCTTGTTGCTCGGCACCCTACACGAACTGTGTATCATCGCGCGTGAGGCGAGTCAGGGGGGTGGCAACTTTGGAAAAATCGGCGATGAAGCGGCGGTAATACGTGCAGAGACCCAGGAAGCGTTTCAAACTTGTCGTTTGCAGGAACGGGAAATTTGGCGACAGCAGAAGTCTTGTCGGGGTCTGGCCTAACGCCTGCGGCACTCACAAGGTGACCACGAAACTTCAACTCTTTGTAGCCAAAGTGGCACTTCTCGGGCTTGAGCGTCAAGTCAGCTGACCGGAGGGCATCTAATACTGCGCGCAGGCGTTCGAGGTGTTCTTCAAAGGTTTCAGAGAATACAACAACGTTGTCGAGATGGACTAAGCAGATTTGCCATTTGAGGCCGGCGAGAACGGTGTCCATCATGCGCTGATAAGTAGCCGGCGCTGAACATAGGCCAAAAGACAGCACTTTGAACTCGTACAGTCCATCTGGGGTGACAAAAGCTGTTTTTTCGCGATCCCGCTCATCGACCTCAATCTGCCAGTACCCACTCTTCAAGTCAGTGGAGGAGAAGTACTGGGCATGACGAAGCTTGTCGAGCGAATCGTCGATACGGGGCAGCGGGTAGACGTCTTTTTTAGTGATGGCATTCAACTTTCGATAATCGACACAGAAGCGAAGGGTCCCATCTTTTTTCTTTACCAGCACGACAGGGGATGACCACGGGCGTCGTCAGGAGTAATGATGCGGTGCTTCACGAGAGGCGTTTGCCGTACTTTTGATGAGGATGCAAAACAAGTGCTGTACTCTAGTAGGAGGGCACGTAGCTCACGATTCTGTGCGTCCGAGAGATCCGGACTAATATCAAGACGGTCAAGTGGGGGCTGCACAGTGCTAACAGCCCCAAACGTAAAACATTCTGAAACATCCGCTAAGGAGTCAGCAAACGCGATGGCAGTAGCATGAAAAAGATTCCGGGGTTCGTTGGTGAAGTTAGTCACCAGGAGCTCAGACCGGCCGTAGCGGAGGTGGATGAGGCTGCGCGCTGTACAGATGCCGTGGGTGAGCAAAAGTGACTGGTTGCCTTCCGCGACCACATGCCCGTTACGCAGTTCGTCGCGAGTAAGTCACAAAAACACTGGCGCGTGGCGGAATCGAAACGCTCTCGGCGGAAATTCAAAGGGCGGCGCAGCGTTGGCAATTCTTGGTGTCAGTATCAGCAGCTTTCTCAGTTGAAAATGTCACTGTGCGCTTCCGGAGATCGATAATAGCTCCATACTCCTGGAGAAAATCAACCCCAAGGATAAAGTCACGGGAGCAGTCGGGTATAACGAGGCAGCTTACAATAAACGTGGAGCTGCGAATTTCAACTCGTGCCGTGCACAGGCCACTAGGAGTTAAGACATGTCCGCCAGCGGTGTGAATCTGCGTGCCCGACCCCGCTGTCATTACTTTTTTAAGAAGCGCTGCTAGCTTCCCGCTTATAATCGAAAAATCTGCGCCAGTGTCCACCAATGCGCTAACCTTATGGCCGTCGAGAACTATGGGTATGTCCAGCGAGAGTCATGTTCATGCGTAGGAACTGTCGTCGGTGCCGTAAAATCCAGATCGCTCACAGGTCTCGTTGTCAGGGGGTCTTCGTCACGTCGATTGCAAGTGGCCTCGCCCCCGGAGGTCGCTGTCTTTAGTTCTCCCGGTGGGGACTTGGCGACCGTCGCTGCGCCATCCAGGATGACCTGGGCTGCGGCGATGGTCGGTGTGGGGACGTCGATCGTGACTGCCGCTGAGAAGTTGGCGCCATGCGCTGCTGCACTAAGTAGTCTTCAATCTCTCGGGGTCTTTGGCCTATTGGAGGGCAACGCATGTCGATGGGAAATCCGTGAAGTCCAAGGTGTCGATAAAGGCACTGGCGATAGAGATGACCTGGTTCCCCGCAATGGAAGCACAGGCGCTGGCGATTTGGGGCGTGCCACAGGTCCGCCTACCGCTGGGGTGGTAGTCGGTTGTTGACGAACGGCTCAGTGTGTGCGGAATACAGTGAGCCTTGATCGGGTGGCGGTAATGGTGCCGAAGCAGGGGCAGGGCGCCGCGTCGCGCTATATCTGCATAAGCTGGACGCAGGTACTCCGTGGGGAAAGGTTGTAGATCAGCAGACGCTACCAAAGGCTTCAACGCTTGAAGCTCTTCGCGGACATTGCTAGCTACAGAGCCGACCATCGGCTGTGGAGCACCGAAAAACGTCTGGAGCTCTTCGCGTACAACTGAGCGGATGATGTCGCGTAGGTTCGGGGTAGCCCCGAAGGCTGAAAACGGCTCCACAACCGAAGCAGCGACCACCGGCCTGTCGTAAGTGGTAGACTGCTGCTGGAGCATCCTCTCTATTGTGACAGCTTCCGAAAGAAACTCGGCAACCGTCCTTGGTGGATTACGCAAGAGGCCAGCGAACAGTTGCTCTTTAATACCATGCATAAGGTGACGCACCTTTTTGTCTTCGGTCATGGCCGGGTCAAAACGCCGGAAGAGCCGGGTCATGTCCTCCACATACACGGTCACAGTCTCATTTGGCATCTGTATACGAGACTGTAGAGCCCTTTCTGCGCGTTCTCGCCGATCCGCGCTGGTATAGGTCTCACGAATGCATCGGCAGAACTCACGCCATGATGTTAGGGCATCTTCTCGGTTCTTGTACCAAGTACGAGCGCATCTTCCAGGCTGAAGATGACGTTTCGAAGCTTGGCGGCGTCGTACCACTGATTAAACGAGGCGACCCGTTCAAATTGGATAAGCCAGTCTTCGACGTCTTCGCTCTGACTGCATGGAAGGGCTAAGGCAGTCATGGATTTTGCAGGGTGTAGTAAGTTGGAGCTTGCATAGCCGGTCGAGGGGCGGCTGCGGTGTTGAACTCCAACGGCCCGTGCTCAGGGGGCAGGCCTCGATTCCTTCGGCTAGTGCGGTGCACAGGGGTGTCGACTGGCACAGGAGTTGAGTCCTGGGCATGCAATGCGGTGGTGTACGGGACATATACTGGGATCGAAACCTAGCGCCGACATCAAAATATGTCACGGACAACAGGGCTAGACGTGACTAAAATGACGGAAGCTGAACCAGCAGGCAAAGTTCCGCGCACAGCACGCGAGTCAACTTCGGCGTCCTTTTTTTCCAGGCGCCACCATCAGGGACACCAGGTGGCAATATGCATTCTCCATTCTCTTGTTATGCAATGCCTGCATGACTACGGACGTTCAGAATGGTTCACTGTTAATTCTTCTACAACCTGGAAGATAGTGCTAGTATGGTCTATTGTTGGGCACTTCTTAAAACCAGCCTGTCCTCTTGGCTGATTAAAGTTTACCTTTGCTCTGTTATTATTACCTACCCTAGTGAATATCTTGTACACAGCAGCAAGTAAGCTGATTGGCCCATAATGGAAGTCATAGCATCCTCTTTCTGATGGATTATCGCAATGTTGGTATTCTTGCAATTCTGATATGCCTGAGGTCATAAGGCATCTTGTATGTTGATGTTTTCTATCATGCCTACAGTGTCCTTCCACAGATTGGCAGTTAGTTACCTGACCCTTATCTGCCACTTCTCCCTCTGCATTGCATTGCATGCGAGGCTTTTGTCACTTTCTCCATTCAGATGCCAATGCCTGTGTCTGCACTACCTTCAACATGTAGCTGTTATTAAGGTCAAGTACAATAATAAAAATCTTTCCTGTATGCTTGAATTCATAAACACTGCCGGCTATATTGTCAAGTAGTGGTGACAATGTCATCGGCAACAAATGAGAAGACTTGATCTTCATAGAAATCAACTCTTTATCGGGCTGGCTTGCGCCCGCAAAAGAACTGAGCAACTCGGTGACGGCGATAGCAACAATCGTGCTGAGCTGTCGTCAATCTACTATTCAGTCATACCTACAAATGCTCAATTTATAGGCGGCGAGGAAACATCTAGATAAAACAACAAATGGTGACTAGCAAAACCTAGAACATTGCAGAAACATATGCAAGTGGCCGGAATCTTTGAGACATATCTCGGCGCAACTTGTGCGACAAAGAAACTGATAAAGCTGCAGCTCGCGGCAACAAACATGACCAAACAAAGAACACAGAACTCATATGCGTGCCAGAATCTGAGTGATAAGGCCGCATGCCGGCGGCTGTCGAAAAAAAGAACAAATAAAGATGTGAATGGTTTGCGGCATTACTCCCCCCTTAAAAACACATCAACCAGATGCTTACAAAATAAACACAGAAAGGTAAACAAAGCACTAGATATTAAAATAACTTAAGCACACGTAATAGGGTTTGATGCGCACAACATGGACGACTTCTGGGCGCACCCGGCGCCTTTGGGATGTGGTCGGGCAGTCAGGCATGACCTATTAGTCGAGCTGTCCGATGCGCCGAAGGACTCTGTATATGGTTCGAAGTACAGCCGCAAGAACTTTTCATTCAGTCCGCAGCGGCGTGGCATCCAAACCCACACTTGGTTTCCTGGCCTGTACTCTGCGTCACGTTGCCGCAAGTTGTATCGTTGGGCGTCAGTCTATTGTTGGTCTTTTATGCACAGCCGGGCAAGTCGTCTAGCTTCCTCTGCACAGTGAAGGTAGGCGTCAACATCCAGGTTCTCCTCATTGGTTACATGCTGCAGCATTATGTTGAGCGTCGTCATGGGCTCCCTGTCGTACATAAGCTTGAATGGAGTCGCTCTGGCTGTCTCCTGGATAGCCGTGTTATATGCAAAGATCACTTATGGCAGGATAGAGTCTCAGGTTTTGTGTTTGGCGTCGAAGTACATTGCAATCATGTCTGCGATCGTTTTGTTGAGGCGCTCCGTAAGTCTGATGGTCTGGGGATGGTAGGCAGTTATCCTGCGGTGGCTAGTTTGGCTGCAGAGCATACGGGCTGCGTGAGCTCCGTCATAAATGCAGTTCCTCTGTCCGCAATGAGCACTTCAGGAGCGTCGTGTCGCAGGAGAATTCGCTAAATGAAAAACTTAGCAACTTCTGCTGCGACACAATTGGGCAGGGCTTTCGTTTCGGCGTAACGGGTCATACAATCGGTTGTCAAGATGATTATTTTCTTCCCGCTGATGAAGTTAGAAAGGGGCCGGGGAGGTCCATCCTAATTTGTTGAAAGGGCTTAATCGGAGGCAGTATTGAGTTCAATAGACCAGCAGGTCTGATTGGGGGCGTCTTACATCGCAGACACTCACGGCACGTTTCCACATAATGAGCAACGTCGGCAGGTAACCGTGGCCAGTAATATTTCTCTTGTATCCTGCGCAACGTGAGCCAAGATGACCCGCAGTCTGCTCATCATGCAGTGCCTGCAGAATCTTCTGTCTGAGGTTTTTTGACACAACAAGGAGCTGCGCGGTTTTATTAGCTGCAAAGTTCTTCACTACGACATCACTGTTTAAGAAGAATGACGATAACTGACGCCTGAACACAGTAGGAGGAGAAGCGATCTTTCCTTTGAGGTAATCTACTAGGAGCTTATTAGAAACAGGGCTAATTGGAGAAATATGGGAGAGGCCTTCGCCCTGCAGTGGGCATAGTCAGGCTAATGATGATGATGATGAATCTACCAAGGCTTTCAACTCGGTGTCCAAGCGCTGCTGTTGTGCAAAACTTCTCGCTTACTGGTCCCAAGAAGGCGTCTTCATTGTTTTCTTTCGGTGGCGCGTCAGCGGGGGCTAGTGACAAACAGTCTGCATCGGAATGCTTGCGGCCAGACTTGTAGATGACTGTGATGCCAAATTCTTGAAGATGTAGGCTCCATCGTGCAAAGCGGCTGGAGGGATCTTCTAAGTTTGCCAGCCAGCACAAAGCATGGTGGCCGCTCACAACCCTGAATGGTCGTTCGTACTAATAGGGGCGCAATTTTGATGGGGCCCAAATGATGACAACGCATTCTTTCTTTGTCGTCAAATAGTTGGCCTCAGCTTTCGAAGGGAAGAGCTAGCGTACGCGGTAACTTTTTCCTGTCTGTCAATTTTCTGAACAAGAACAGCACCTAGGCCAATGCTGCTTGCGTCTGTATGAATTTCTGTCTCTGCATTTTTGTCGAAGTGCCGGAGTATAGGAGGGAACTAAGCAGCGTTTAAGTTTCTTGAAAGCATCATATTGCGGCGCTTCCCATTTAAAAGGTATGTCAGCCTTTTAAAGCTGCGTCAACGGTTCGGCAATGAACGAAAAATTCCTGACAAATCGCCGATAGTAAGCACACAGCCAAAGGAACCTGCGTACAGCTTTCTTGTCGGCTAGCTGTGGAAACTGTGCGATCGCAGCTGTTTTCTCCGGGCCAGGGCGAACACTACTTTTGCTAACAATGTGACCAAGGAGTCGTAGTTCCTTGTAGGCAAGATGGTATTTATCTGGTTTCAACGTTAGCCCTGATGTTTTAATTACTTTGAGCCCTGTCCGAAGCATTTTCAAAGCTTGAGGAGAAGACAACATCCTCCAAGTACAGTATACCAGAAAAATCTGCCACTTCAAGCCTGCCAGCAGTGTCCATTACCCGTTGAAACATCGCTGGTGCGGAGCAGAGATTGAATGGCATCACCTTGAACTCAAATAGGCTGTCCGGTGTGGTGAATGCAATCTTCTCGCAATCAATTTTGTCGACCTCAATTTGCCAATAGCCGCACTTCAGATCCGTCGAAGTGAAGTATTTAGCGTTGCATAATCGGTCCAGTGCGTGGCATTGATGTGGGAGAGGGGGTAGAAGTCTTTTTTCATTATGCTATTCAAGCACCAGTAATCGACACAGAAGCGAAAGGTGCAGTCTTTCTTTACCAAAACAACTGGTGCCGCCCAGGAGCTCCTTGATGGCTAGATAACATTGTTTTGAAGCATTTCTTTTACTTGACCACAGATGGCCTGGCGTTCTCATGAGGATACACGGCAGGGGGCTTGGCGCAGAGGTCTGGCGTAATCATCCGTGACGATGCGGTGCTTAGCCAAAGGAGTTTGTCGCACTTTCCAAGCTGACGAAAAGCATTCGCTGTAATTTTGAAGAATGGCTCATATCTGGTCTTGCCTTCTTTGGGGTAGTGCTAGATTAATATCGAACCTGGTATGGTGGCCTTGGTCAGTTTTGTCAGTTGCGGGCTCGTCAGGGAAGGTGAAGACATCGCTGATGTCTGCTAATTCAACGAGGAAGGCGACTTTTGTTCCCTTGTTGAGATGCAGGTAATCTTCGGTAAGTTGGTTACCATCACCCGAGCTTGTCGAAGGGCAACGCCTTTTGCGATGCCAAGTCCTCTATCCAGTGACAACTTAGTGTTTCCTTTGACAACCCCTTTAGCGATTTTGACTTCTTTTGTACTCACAGGAACGATGATGCTTGATTGAAGCGGTACGGTCAATTCTCCGTCAAGGACGTTGAGAGCGACGTTATGCGTCGACGTTCTCGCAGCAGGTATGGCTTTGTCCGTCAATAGTTTGATGAGTTTAGAGCGAAGGTCGATGATCGCCCCATGTTGATTCAAAAATTCCATACCCAAAATACCGTTGTGCGAGCATTGCTGTAGGATGACGAAGCTGGTAGGGTAAGTATGCCCATTTACTCTAACCTTTGCAAAGCATCGCCCCAGCGGCGTAATAAAGTTACCATTGGTGGTATGGATTAGCGGGCCATCCCAAGTGGTCATCACTTTCTTGAACTGGGTGGCGAATGCTCCACTGATGACAGAATAGTTAGCTCCACTGTCCACTAAGGCGTTAACCATGCGACCGTCAGCAGCAACTTCGAGGTCACTTGTTTGTGTCCTCATATTGCATGTTGGTTTGGTGCTCGATCTCTGCTTCGTCTTGTAAGAAGGTTGTGGCCGGGGCACACTGTCGTCACTTCGCTGGGCGGCGGTGTCAGCTTGGAGTCTGGTCGCGCCATCGTGGATGTTGATGTCATGCGTAGCGGCGATGTGACTTTGAAGGCTGGGGGCGTGACTGTCACCTCCAAAGGTTGTTACATTTAGTTTCCCCTACAGGGGGCTTAGGGACCTTCCTCACACACTGTCCTCATAAATGCGACCTGGCGATGCAAAGCGGGCCCTGTGAGGCAATGGAGATCTGAACCTACGGCTTGGTGGCACAAGTTCACCTTATGCAGATAGTTCTCGATTTCTTGCAGTCGTTCACCTGACCACGGTCATTGGGCGTCAACTGCAAATCCGCGTGGCCAGCCTCGGAAGCATAATGGCCAGCTGTTCGCAGTCCTCCGAGCGTTGCACTTCCTGGGGCTTGGAAGTCGTTGGTAGGCTCGGCTTTCATGAACATGGTAGCGGCGCAGGCTTGGAAAGTTACGTCGGGGGCAGGAAGACGTAATGCAGCAGCGCAATTCATTGCTGTTGCTTGTGCTAGAGCTGCCAGAGCCATCGCTTGAGAAACGCCCAGCGCCTGTTGGACTTCCTCACGGATGACGTCCGTGAGCGACGCAACTTGCGGCTGCGCTTGCGGCGGCAGGAATTGGTGCAGTTCTTCACAAACGACTTGACGGATGATCTCATGGAGGTTATCTCCACTTATGTGTGTGGTGTCATAGTGGCTTGCAGACCGCGTTTCAAGAGGCCAGTTGTAGAGTTGCGTGTCCTTGCTTCTAAGGTCTTTTCGATACTTGCTGCTTCCTGGCAGAACTTTGCAACAGTTGTTGGTGGCTGGCGAAGTAGACCTGCAAGTAGCTATTTCACACCGCGCATCAGCAGGTTTAACTTCGTCTCTTCTGTCATGCCGGGACCTACCCGGCCGAAGAGACGCTTCATCTCCTCAACATAAGCCAGGACAGGCTGATTTGGGAGCTGAACTCTTGATTGGAGAAGGGCCTGAGCTCTTTCTTCTCGGATGAAACTTGCAAAGGCCGTCAAAAACTCTGCTTTTAATGTCTCCCAATCCTTCAAAAAAGTCTCGTGATTTTCAAACTAAACTCTGGCAGATCCTTGAAAAACAAAGTAGACTTGCCTGAGTTTCACAGTGGCGTTCCAGCCATTGAATTCTGCGACACAGTCGAAAAGGTTCATCCAGTCTTCCAAATTTTCAATGGGCTGCAAGAAGGCAACCGGTGCTGTTGCCTGGGCCATTGCCAAAGTTGATGGCTTCCGGATTCGAACACAGTCTGGCAAGACCGTGTTCGGGTTAGAGCCCTTGATGTCAGCGGCTGGTTTAGTGGCCTGTTGGCTGGTCCCCCAGGATGAAAGGAACAGGACTATGGTCTTGGCCTGAAGGGGTAAACCGGGACACGAAGAGCAGCACCTCCACCAGATGTCACGTAGTGGTGACAATGCCGTCGGCAGCAAATGAGGAGACTTGATCTTCACAGGAATCAACTCTTTATTGGGCTGACTTGCGCCCCCAAAAGAACTGAACAACTCGGCGGCAGCGATAGCAACAGTTGTGCCCAGCGGTCGTCGATCTACTACTACGTCATACCGACAAACGCTCAATTTATAGGTGGCGAGGAAACATTCGGATAAAGCCACAAATGGTGACTAGCACAACCTAGAACATTGCAGAAATATACGCGAGTAGCTAGAATCTTCGAGACACATCTCGGTGCAAACTGATAAAGCTGAGTCTCGTGACAACAAGCATGATCAAACAAAGAACACAGAGCTGATATGCGTACCAGAATACAGTCAAACCCGGATATATCGAACTCGAAGGGGATTGCGAAATAGTTCGCTATATATCGATAATTCGATATACAGAAATCTTTTATGACGGCACTTACGATGCGAAAAAACGATACCGTATTTGTCGCGTAATCAACCCACTCACATAATGAACCCACCCTCCACTTTTGCACCCGAGAATTTGGAAAAAAATAAAGCGTTAAGGCCAGCTCGCTCACATGCAAGAGACTGAGCGATCTCAGCGACAGAGCGAAAAATTTCAAACTTGTTGGTCCCTCTCGCAGCCGCTCAAAACAAGGTTTCTGTGTCGCCGCAGCAGAAATCGCCAGCGTTCTCCCTTGCATGTTGATGGCGCGCGTCGCTCCGTTTTGGTCTTTTGGTCGTCTCATCCACAGCTCATTTCTTGGCAGCGTGCCAAGATGCTGGGCAGCGATAACGTCAGGGCGCATTTATCTTTAGATAAATGCGCCCTGGCAGAGTGCCCGTGATGGCTTGATTGCACAAGCCTGGTTCGATTTATCACGCCGCACTTCAGGCGGGCGTCATGATCGCAGCAGCTGACCGTGTGCTTTTGTTGATTCATACATGGAAGAATAAAAGACTCCCGGCAAAAAAAAAAAAAAAAAGGCCTGCCGCTTAACGTCCGCAGCCGCCATATCTCCATATCTTATGCTACGTCGTGCGTACAGCACAATGATAAGAATGAATGACTCTCGCAAAAAAAAAAAAAAAAGAGATATCTGCTGCTTCTTAACGTCCGCAGGCGCCATAGCCACGTCAGCCGCCGCGCGCAGAGGGTTCGCAACACGTGCTGGAGAAAGCGTCCGACGACTGTCTGAAAACGGGCTGAGCTGGCTTGGCGCATGCATAGCGCGTGCCGAAGGAAAGAGGTAGCTCGGCAAAAGAATGGGCACACCCACGCATATGGCTTGCAAACGTCATGTGCTGGCGCGCGGGAAACGATAACTACAGATGCGCGCGCCTTTGGTGAATGGGCGCGGCGCTGCCCAGAGCAACCGTCGCCGAACTGTCCCCTCTCATTCCTTCCGCGCATGGCTTGAAAACGTCACGCGGCAAACGGCCAAGGGTGATGTGATCGTCTGAGGAAGGCACACTTTCCAGTGCGTGGTGCGAAGTTCGATATATCGAACGACCGGTGAAATTGAGTTCGATATATGACGAGACTTTCCTATACTTTTACATGGGATTTTCAAGGGGATATTCCGTGAGTTCGATATAACCAAAATTCAATATATCCAGGTTTGACTGTATAAGGCAGCATGCTGGCGGATGTAGAAAAAAAGAACAAATAAAGATTTAAATGATTTGCGGCATATCCTCTGTTGTCAAGTAGTGCACAAGTGTCCTACTGCCACCTCCAAGGACAACTTGTGAGTCTCTACCGGTAGTCCCCCAAAAGCTCAATTTTATGAGCAATCAGCAATACTTACACAGCCTTGATGATTAACTTTAATATGACGCAAGTTTGGCCGAGGAATCGAGACAGAATCTCCTGTAATAAATCCCCGTCCATCGGCCATGTTGTAGACGTTCACGGCAAAGCAGGCAGCATCTTCATCCAGGACGCATATTGTGCTGGAAGCAAGAAAGCTATGCTCTTCATTTGCATAAGTTGCTCAAACAAAATTTCGAAATTCCTTTTCTTAAACATTCCTTTACTGAAAGGTTTTGTTAGAGTTTAAGGCACCTTTGGTAGTTGAGATGAGTCCATAGTACTCCAATAACACATGTAGAGTTTAAATTTTTACTTCTGTGTGTTCACCTTATTATGAACCTTTGTGTAAAACTGAAGTTATGCAAGTTATGCTCTGAAAGTGTGTAGAAATACCAGAACAGTGCTTGTTTATCATAGACAGTGAAACTGTGTCAAACCAACCCAGAACAGCAACAGGAATCAGCCATCAGCCAACAGGTTTTACTTTCATCTATGGATCCCTTGGCGGTGCAGCACGCTGACCTCAAGATATTCTGTGTGTTCTCAAGATCACAGTTCTTATTTGCAGGGTGTAGACATTTTTCAGGAGGGGTCCCTTGCCAGCAGCTCTACACAGAGTCGCATTTTTTTGCTTCAAGACTGTCGGGTGTCAACCTCGGCAGTACTTTGACCACTGGCACAGGGTTCACTGGAAATCGCATTTCTTCACAAAACTCAGGATATTTTTTCATAAAATGTGGATATTTACTGATATAAGTAATGTAGAAGTCCATCCTTTAAAAAAGAAAAAAGAAAGAAAATTACATTTTAATGTTTTTTTTAGGAGTGAGCGATGAGGGGCTAGTTGGTAAGGCAGAATTTTGAACGCAGAAATCTATGCAGGGGACAAGACAGAAAAGAAGTTGACATGGTAGGCGAATATAGCAGGCATAAAGAATGACAACATAATGGTGATGGCAGCACATGCCATTTTCTGCTAGTTAAGTTCATTAGGCTGCTTTCAGTGCTTGCTTGTAGCAGGTTTCTGCATACTGAAAGTGGTGCCACCAAGTGTGTCAGCTTGGTCACAGGTGGCCGCTGTCTTTCCTAGAAATACCAAATGAAACACTGCACATATGGCTGTGGCAGTAACTGAGCGGTGTAAGGTACAAGGCCAGGAAGCTGGCTGATTTCTGCCAGCATCAATTAAATTCCTTCGCAGAGTGCTCGCGCGGTGCATTTTTTTTTTTTTTCTACTGCATACAACTCGGATAGAAATTTCAGCTTTGGAGATTGTTCCACTGAAGCAGCCAAGTATAGGAGCAAAACAGGCTATATGCTTAAAAAGTCTCGACAAAAATATTATGAAGAATGTTTGTAAGCAGGTTAGACACTGTCACAAGGTAATGCTCATGCAAAGGCCTTACAAGGGAAAGCGCTCCTGTGAAACCACACTGCAAGCCACTTTGACAGAAAGGACGTGGTTGCTGTTTCTCCCTGGACTCAGGTCCCGCAACTTTGCTGGCGCAAGATTTGCCATTGGCTGAGCCTTGAAGCCACTTATGAGGGCCTTGACCCTGCGTGGCTTGAGGTTGCCCTGCAGGCAGAAGAGTTTACTTGTATGCATTTCTCACTGTCCACACACTTTCAAGCTACATGCAGAAAAAAGCAGAGAATGGAGACATTTAGCCTACCCGATATGTACTAGCGTAGACGTATACCGGTTTACTGGACAACTCCTGCGCACGTGCATCGACAGAGGTGGTGCAAGGTGTGGCCACTGCGCCCTGCGTAGGGGCCCAATAAACCGGTATACGTCCACGTTAGTATGTCTCCGGTAGGCTAAAAGCCTCTAATGACAAGATTAAAATATTGAAAGTATACATGGCTGCCAGCAATGTGCCTTTATAATAAAGGCACCATTTCTATTTCTTTCTCACTTAAATGCTGAGTGATACGTTAGTATGCATTGATCCTGATACAGAATTCAACTTCTCTCGCTAGAACACTTATAATTCGAGTTTATAAGTTTTGGTTTCCGCAGTAAAACAGTGGCCATGACAAAATCATTACTTCACCATTTTTACCCCCGCATATTCGAATTGCACATTTGGTTCATCCTAGTAGAATTACTGTAAAGAAGTTTCAAATTATTCATTTATGCATATATACCTACATCGCCCATGGGGCATTACTGTAGGGGATTACAAACCTTGTATGTCATAAAAAAGAAAAGTAATAGGAAATAATGCATCTAATATACACTGAAATTCATAATAAGCGGTGAAAAATGTAACAAACTGACAGAAAACACACTTGAACCAGGGCTGAGGAAAAGATGGATGGGACATTGACTACACTTTCGGGCAGTCGATTCCATTCGTTTACCGTAAAAGGGTAAGATGAAGAGGCAAAAACATTGGTGCGGCAAGCAATCTTTCTAACTTATTTTGGATGATCATTTCTAGAGGAAACATAGTGCGGGGCCTTCAGGTAAATACCTTTGTCTGTTCCAGTGCAACCATTACATACACTGTGGAAAAATTTCAATCTCTGAAACTTTCTCCTTTGGCACAGGGGCTGCGACTCAAGCTCAACTTTATTATTTGTTATGCTGGAGTCAAAGTTATAATTGCTGGTAACGAAACATGCGGCGCAGTTCTGAATATGTTCCAGTTTGTTAATCAGGTTGTGCGTATGTGGGTCCCAGATTGGGCATGCATAATCTAGAATAGGGTGTATATTAGTGAGACAGAATGCTTCTTTGAGGGTAAAGAGTGCAGTTTTAAAGTTTCACCTGAAGAAATTCAATATAAGTTAACAACCGATTTTTCGGACCCTCTAGAATGCCCGAAAATCCAGGCAGTTTGAAAGAATGAATGCATGCAAGAGTACCATTTTACGAATATTTCACGGATCAAAAAGGTCAAGGGCAAAGTATCAGGCTTCCAAAATGCCAAAGCATGAAAAGGAGACATTCAAAAACTGTATGCAGCCGACAGCCGATTTATTATACATGTGTTGTCAGGGCAGCCGGTGTTATTGCTGCAGTGTCTTGAAGAACTTGATCATTGTTTGGACGGCATTCCGCTTGCATGCGATCATATTCGCCTCGATCTTAACAAGGGTCATGTCAGCACCGTACACCGATGAAAGCGCGCACAACGCTCATGTCAACTCAGCGCTCGTAGGCGGCGCAGGCTCCTCATTTTCAACATTGGAGTCTTCCGAATCTGCCACAACCTGACGAACTATTTTCTCGTCAGTTAATTCTGCACATAATGGTGGCTTTCTTCTCCATCTCCATCTTTTCCAACAGGCAGCTATGTGCGCTAGACCATAATATTTAGCACGTTTTATCGCGACTGCCGCCTCACTAACGAGAATAAAGAAATACAGTGTTTGTTGTGATGCACCGCCGTTCGCAAGCAGAGTGGTTGAGCTGGCCATGAGGCTCGCGAACGGCGGTGCATTACAACAAATGCCGTATTATTTTTTCTTGTTAGTCAGGCGGCAGTCACAATAAAACATGCTAAATATTACGGTCTAGCGCACACAGCCGCCGCCTGTGATATCTGCGCTACCCGATCCTTTCGCACGTAAAGAAAACAAACGACAAAATACATCGCCATCAGGCCCCGCCGCACATTAGGCAAACACGCACCGAACAAATCCTCATTGTAGCTATCACTGGTGCGTTACAGGCTGGGTGCAAACTGCAATAGGTACTTTTCATCATGGATATTTTCTTTAGATGCATACATACCTGTAGCACCCGTGTTTTTGTCGCTCAGAGTATATGACGCACTTGATACTCTTGCACGACGAATAGTATTTTTTTTTTTACCTTATAAGTTTGCCTTTGTTCTTGCCAAAGCATTCGGATTTTGTTCTTTTGGTGTATGCAATCAGCTGCACTTAGTTAGGGAGCTTGAAAGTGGTAGTCTTCGTCCAACCGTTTGCAACGGCAAGGAAACTGCCTGGCACAAATGAGCCTCCTGGGGGGTTCATGCTTTTGCACTTGTGGAGAGGAGCGCACTGGACGTAGAACAGCGTTGGTTCCTGACCGACATGCGCATCCGATATGTAGGAGATGCACATGTGTCACCAGGTCGTTGATTCCGCAGAGATCGCTACAGAGGCAGAAATGTTGCGGATCCTTTCACAACAAATAACCATTCTCTGTGCACCAAGAACCTTTTCACCACTGCGACCACATCCGTTCTGGGGGCAGAAACCGGCTACAGCACTGAATCATCCATTCTCAGAAAAATGCCGCACGTTTCCTGCAGGTGTGCATTCCGGCCGGGACAATGCCCTGTCCAGGGGGTGTGGATAAGTGCCTCTCTGCCATGCTTCGTAGATAAAAACCTATAGCTGCATGCTTGTAGATGACGCGAGGAGGAAGCGATGCCCACTGCACCATGCCGGCCCCGCGGTGACCGCATTGTGCTCGGTAACTCAAGACACCCCACGCATATGCGTCGCTCGTAAGTCATAGGAGACAATTCAATCAAGCTCTGCAGCATCAACAAACCCCTAGCTGCTTTGCCCTTTGAAATCCCTCTCACTCTTTCTGCCTCCGCGCTCTCCTTTCAATTTTTTTTTTAAGAATAAATTTAAGTCAGTCGTGAATCTGCGCGCTGAGAGCGTCTCATTCTGTCACGTCGAGCACAGTTCGCGCCATAACCTGCGCTACACGATCTTACAATACGAAGATAGTATATGCATGCGTTATGAGTGGATTGTGAGAACACAAACATTCCCCCATACTGGGTGAACATGATACTGCAATCATTGTCACTAGTTTCCGTCCCAAAGGCAAAAAAGAGCGGAGCTTTCGCTTCCTACCTGTGTTGGCGTGGCCATTTCGCATAGTGGGCTTTCGTGTCGTCTGCTACACTGCCGTCCAATGTGTTTCTCGCCCCTCCCACATGATGGCGCCACATCCTCCCGCAAAAGGCAGATTGCTGCGCATGTTTCCTTGTCCCATGACCATTCAATTCAGGCAGGCGTAAACTACGCACTGCTTGAGATGAAATAAATCTGCAGAAGCTGAACAACAAGAGACTAAGTAGCCCGTCCTCATGGCGGCCCCGAAACCCAAGGGTGGATAGAAAAGCAGGTGCTTAAGTAGCGCAGGATTACATGATAACGACCAGGGTTGGAAAGTTGGCTGACTGAAGTGCGTGGAAGCCAAAGAAAGACCACTCCTATCCAGCATTGAATGGCTTGACTAGCAGATTGTAATTGCTGTGCATGTTTCCTTGCCCCATGACTGTTCAATTCAGGCAGGCGTAAACTGGGCACTGCTTGAGACGAGATAAATCTGCAGACACCGAACAACAAGATACTAAGTATCCCGTCGTCATGGTGGCACCAAAACCCAAGGGTGGACGGCAAAGCAGGTGCTTAAGTAGCGCAGGATCTCATGATAACAATGGGTGTTGGCAAGTTAGCTGACTAGTGCTTGGAAGCCAAAGAAGATTAGTCATATCCAGCGTTCCAGTCATATCCATTCATATCCAGCAGACAGCATCATACGCCGATGCTGTCTGCCTGTCCCATAGCGAGATTGCGCTCCGTGAACAGATTGCAATCAACGCTAAACGCAACTGTTCACACACAAATGAGACCTGAATAGTCAGAACCTAATTGAACTATGAAGTACAAGCCTTACCTCCCTTTTCTTCCTTTAATAAACGTGGTTTCAGGGAATGGTAACTGCCACGACTCTTCTGTGCAAAGAAATAGAAGGAACCACATCATGGTTCAGCCACGCCTTTTTGACAAAGCCTTTTAAATCTCCTTAGAAATAAACTGCATGTCGTCACAAATGTTTCGAGTGGAATGTCGGCTTGGTCGGCTTGAATTTATCTCTCTTCTCAGCAGCGTCGCATTGCGCCGCGAGCATTTGACACGAAGGAAGACGACATCGTCGCATCCACAGCTGTTCGTGCACTCGAACACATGCAGAGCTGTGTTGTATCAGGTGCACAATACTAATTAGAAGTGTTCTGTACGTCCGCAACGCACACAAGACGTGGAACAGCGCACGCCGAAAGCTTCCTCTGTTGGCTCTGAATACCTCTGGCTCCTCAAAATGACATCATGACGGACCGAGAAGCGAGGGTTCTCTCCACTTTCCTCCTCTGTAGCAGTCGCGTGGGGTGCGAAAGATTTGAATTGCGCGCTTTCACTCGGTGATTGTGCAAGTGCATTATGCATAATCGAAAAAATAACTTCACAGACATGATCAACAAATACAGTCAAACCCGGATATATCGAATTTTGGTTATATCGAACTCACGGAATATCCCCTTGAAAATCCCATGTAAAAGTATAGGAAAGCCGCGTCATATATCGAACTCAATTTCACTGATCGTTTGATATATCGAACTCTGCACCACGCACTGGAAAGTGTACCTTTCCCAAAGATGATCGCATCACCCTCGGCCGTTTGCTGCTAACGTTTTCAAGCCACACGCAGAAGGAATGAGAGGGGACAGTTCGGCGACGGCTGGTCTAGGGCAGCGCCGTGCGCATCTGCAGTTATCGTTTTCCGTGCGCCAGCACATGACGTTTGCAAGCCATGTGCATGGGTGTGCCCATTCTTTTGCCGAGCTATCTCTCTCCTTCCTCTATCCCCAGACCTTCGTTCGCAGTAGCACACGCTACTTTTGCGCCAAGACAGCTCAGCCCGTTTTCAGACAGACGTCTGACACTTTCTTCAGTGTGTGCGAACCCTCTGCGCGCGGTAGCTGACGTGGCTATGGCGCCTGCGGACGTTAAGAAGCGGCAGATCTCTCTCTTTTCTTTTTTTGCGAAAGTCATCCATTCTTATCGATGTGCTGTACGCGCGGCATGGCGTAAGATATGGCGGCTGCAAACGTTAAGAAGCAAGATTTCTTTTTTTTCTTTTTTGCGGGAGTTCTTTATTCTTGCATGTATGCATCAACGAAAGCGCGTGGTCAGCTGAGATCATGACACCCGGTCCCAAGCGCGGCGTGATAATCGAACCAGACTTGTGCAATCAAGCCATCACGGGCACTCTGCCAAGTTCACTCCCCGCCACCGCAGGAGCTATCAAAAGATAAACGCCCCGTGACGTTGGCACGCTGCCAAGAAATGAGCTGTGGATGAGACGACGGAGTGGCGCGCGCCATCGACATGCAAAGCGAAAACGCTCGAGATTTCTGGCACGGTAATACAGAAACCTTGTTTTGAGCTGCCGTGGTGGCTCAAGCGGTGAGAGGGATGTAGTTCCAAGTTCAAAATTTTTCGTTCTGTCGCTGCCGCTCGTCGCTGAGATCGCTCAATCGCTTGCATGTGAGCGAGCTGGCCTTAACGGATTTTTTTTTTTTTTTTTTTCCAAATTCTTGAGTGCAAAAGTGGAAGGTGGGCTCATTATGCGAGTGGGCCGATTACGTGACAAATACAGTATCGTTTCTTCGCATCGTAAGTGCCATCACAAGCCGATTTCTGTATATCGAATTATCTATATATCGAACTATTTCGCGATCCCCTTCGAGTTCGATATATCCGGGTTCGACTGTATTCTACTTCAAAAATCTAGAGTATTGGCACATTTGAAAACCATTGCAGTGTCCCTTTGAATGATAATGACAATACATAAGCTTATCTGTAGCCTACAAGCAAAAATGCATTGCACTAATGTTAGTGGCATGCTCCTTGTGGCAATGTGCCCCCTCCCAGCCAACTAGCAGCACACCACTCACTAGGCATTCATAGACCTAAACGTGCTAGAAGCCGCAGTGAATGGTTCTTTGGAACTATCCATTGCCTATCGCGAGATCCCTAATCCTGCCACCAGAACTCTATGCATATACATATAATCACTCATTAAAAGTAAAGCATGCTTGGTTCCCAATATGCTTTCAGCAGTGAGGCAAGCCAGGCAAGGGCCACCACTAAACATTCGGAAGTTAGCCTGGCTTCACTGCATGACACTGATGAGGCATGGACAATTAGCACAACAGATTGAAGGCCACCCTGAACGAACACATGACACGTTCACTTCGCCACATAGTTCACAATGTTGCTGCTGCCAGCAGGTGCCCAAGGCTGGGCAGCCAACTAGTAGCAGAGTGCAAAAAGTGACTAAAGAACACCAGAAGACTGACATTTGCAGGAGCACGGTGTGTAGATAGGTATACAGCGAGACTTTAACAAAGCATTTTCAAAGGGATAATATGTTTCATGTAGCCAATAATTTAAAATATCTAGATATGATATATTCAGGCTTCACAGAAGATGCCCAGTAGATGACTCTGAAAGTGCGTAACTTGTTGAAAGTTCTTTTTTAGCAATTACAAGCTTCAATAAATAATGCAAACTGCCTGTAATGGCCACATGTACAACTCAATACATCAGTCGAGCTGCCTGTTATGCAATGCATATTAGGCCACAACAGCCTTTCCAATAAGCAAAGGACTGAGAAAGTTGAGCCCGAAGTTGGCCCAACGAGAATACAGCTGAATGAAAGCGGAAGTCTTAGGTGACGGGGGAGGGGAAACGACACAGCACGAAGCTAGGGTCAAGTGCTCTTTTGAGTCTGTTCAATGGTGTCCTGCCTTTATACGGTTTACTCCATTCAACTATGACATTAGCCCATTGGAAACAAACCAGATAGCACTCACTCATAAACAGCTTCTGAAAAAATTCACACTTTCAAAAGCAAATAAAAATGAAATCACATTCTGTAATTTTGACTCAACAAAGCTTCAATTGGGGCTAATTGGTGCAATTACATGGTGTTAGCCAAGTGGCCCAGGCTGCTTTTATTACTGTAGCCTAGCTTTTTCCAAAAGCAGTCAAATTGCCATATTTCCATCGGTAAAAAGAAGAAAACAAGTTGCCAGGTATGGTTTTATAGTGGAATAAGAAGAATGTTTGTTCTTGAATATGAACTACTTATGGTCTATGTCAAGTTGACTCGCATTAGACAACACCAGTGACATGTGACAAGTACCAAAGAATAATGACGTGCTTCCTTCTACAAACACTATCACTGCCTGCCTGAGTAACAGTTCAGTTCAGTTCAGTCGTGTCCGACTCTTCGTGACCCTATGGACCATATCACGCCACGCTTTCCGGTCTCTCACTATCTTGCTAACATCACATAACTTCATCTGCAACGCCTCGAGGATGCCATCTACCCATCACGTTCGCTGCCTACCCCTTCTCCGGTGACCCTCAACCTTTCCCAACATCAATCCTTTCTCCAGCGACTCCTCTCTTCTCATTAGATGACCAAAGTACCTGAGTACTGAGTAACAGTACTATTTCCCAATGATCTGTAGAAATCGTTTAAGCTCAAGTCACACTACACCCATGGAACAAACGGCAAGAAATGGTTAGGTACTACCACAAAGAAATGATGTGCTGACAGAGGAGGCACATGCACTGAAGCCATCTTACACAGCAGTATACAAGCTCCCCATGCTGCTTGGAAAGAGGAGAGATGCCAAAACAAACTGCAAGGTATGTTATCTGCCTTCATGTGGGCAACTTTCCAACAAAGGCCTTTCATGTACCAGTTTGCAAGAATAAATATGCAACCGCCTTTTTTATTTTTTTTTAGGGGGGGGGGGGGGGGGGGGTACTGCACTCACTTTGTACCAACAGATATATAGTGCAAGAGCCCTGCTCTGATAGACAACATACCTTATTGGAAATGGCATTGGCTACCCTTTGCAAGTGTGCAATCAGATTCTGGGCTTTCTCACGAGGCTGAGTCCAATATGGCTCCAAGCAGCAAGCACGATCCAGTTGCTCCAGGGCACACTGGTAGTCCTCCTCATACTGCAAGGCCTGTTGGCATCATGGGACACCTTAGCTTGAAAAATGTCACACATTCAGCAACAGCAAAAATTTTTGTGTACAGACTGTGCACTAAAACACACACACCGCCCTGCAGGTCTTACACATATACTAAAAGCAACAAAACCACAGGAACACTTAATTACATCATGCATTGGCAATGCGATAGCACTGAAACCTGCAGACACCTGTACAATGAGTTTTGTGCCATTTTTTCATGGTAATGCTTTCAGACACCTACACATTGGTTTGCACACAATTAGACATCCTCGGCCATCCAGCTGGCTGTTAAGGATTTTCCCAAAGGTGTCTAGAAGTACCATCGCAGACACATTGAAGATACACAGAACTGTATTGACATTTTCTTGACCTTAAAGAAACTGGCTATTCTGGCTGTGGAGTGGGCTTAACTGCCAGTTTTTTCCAGTGCTACGATCACAGCTCAGTGTCTAACATAGCAGCAACTTTCAAGTTTTTTTTAAAAGGTCTACAGTCACTCTTGGCTTGCTGCATTATGCGACTGATGTCACGTTTTATTGTAATAGCATTAAAACCCCGTTCTCCAGAAAATCTGGCACTGTTGGTACTGCGGGCGAAAAATTGTGTCATATTCATAAAGAAGTTAAAGCGTCCCTCACAAATTTTTTCCCCAAATGAGGCTTGTAATGAAATTGCATTGAAAGTAATAGCAATGTGTACGAAACAGATAATCCCGTTTCTAGTTACACAATTGAGGAACCGAGAAATTGAGTCTGATAGCTCATGGTAAGCAGCCTGTAAACAAAGAAGAGAATAAGTACAGTGAAAGCTCGTTAATTCGAATTTTCGGATAATTCGAACAAGACTACTTGGTCCGGCCAAGCTCCTTAGAAATCTGTGTATAAAAAAGCCCATTAATTCGAACACGAGTCAGTTCCGCTACGGATAATTCGAACTACGCACCGCCGCGTCTGGGCGGCTTGGTGCACATCACAAGGCAAAAAAAAAAAAAAAAAAGAAAGTAAAGAAACACTTCCACGATCGGAAGGCATAGTTAAAGGCTGCGCACGTCCATAACGGGGTCAGAAGATGGAACCAGGTAAAACCATGGAAAAGTGGGTAAAACTTAAACGGCGCCATGACCGGCGCGGCGGCCGGCGGCGTTGGAGGGAGGGGACGGCGGCCGCGGCAAGGTCAGGCCGCGACGGCTGCCTGCTCTCTCTTCTGCGCAACGTAGCTCGTAACTAAGTACTCGTTAATTCCAACCCTGTTAATTTGGAAATAGGGATAAGCACTGTCCGTCCTTCCAATTATCAGTTGTCAACGGAAGCACCGATCATGATGCCACTTTTAGTCAGCCGCGATCATGATGCCACTTTTAGCACCGTTCGCTTCAAAAGCCGCTGGCTACTATCGCGCGTTCCAATTATTGGAGTGGCGGTAGACGCGCCCGCCCCAGTCGCTCATAGCATGATAAAGCGAACGTACTGAAAAGGAGGCTTACACAACCGGACAAGCGCTGGCACTTTGCCAAGTTCGCTTCCCCCCACCCTGCTGGAGCTAAAGTCAAAAGATAAACACGCCGTTATCGCTGCGCAGCATCTTGGCCCACTGCTAAGAAATGTGCTGCGGACCGGGCGCGAAACGGAAGGACCTGCTAACGACTGACGCCTTTATTATTATTATTTTTTTTTTTTCAGATTCGGTGGCACAAATCGGGGCTGGGTGGGTTCATTATGCGAGCAGGTTCGTTACGCGAATAAATACGGTACATTTACAGTAATACAAATAGTTCTTGTCAGTTTTTTCGAGGCCATTCGATAATTCGAACTTTTTTCCCGGTTCCGTGAAGTTCGAATTAACGAGCTTTTACTGTATTTTATCAAGAGTAGCTTTGTTGGTTTTCTCAGTACAATCAGTTTTACAAACCTGATCAGCAGCTCAATCAGCCCTAACAAAACGGCTAACAAATATTTAGATAGTAAAACCATACTGGGCACTAAAGGGCATGCCTCATAAAAAGATTTTCAGATTAGCTTCAAACACCTGGGGCTCTTTAATGCATACAAAAATTTCTGAACACGAGCCTTTTCACGTTGAGTCCATTAAGGTGCAGCCCCATCAACCGAAGCTAAAGGGTCCCTGAAAGGGGGTCCAAAAAGTGCCTAAAAATACTTGCACTGTGTCACGCAAATGTCCCTAACTGCAGCGTCCCTAGAACCAGGTTCAGTTAGAAAACTCTCCGCTTCCACTGAACGTCTACCGCGGCGATGGGGCTTCTTCCGGTGTAGGGGGAGCGGCAGTCAAAATAGACTCCTGACTGATGCAGCAGAGCGGCAGCGAAAGCTAGCGTGCAATGAGAGAAAGGCAGCGTTTCCGAGAAATTAATTTGTTTGAGACAATAATGTGAGTGCTGGTCTTTATTTTGCAGTTTGCGACTTTGGTAGTCACAAAAAAGTAAGCAATTAATGCACAACCATGCAGGCAACCACTCTGAAGGCGTAGTGGCAGCACAGGATGTTAGACTGCCCCTCAGGTAATGATTCTAGGTTATCGCAAACAGAGAAGACAAGATACTTTTCCAGTATATTTTGCCCAATTGGTGCGAACCTTCGAACGCTAGATGCTGCTTTTGAGAAAGTGGCTACGTGCATAATTTTAATAAAAACAAGCTGTCTAAATGCTGTTCCAAAGCTTTGCAAGCAAGCTGTGCAAACAGCGATTGCCCTGCAACACTAGGCAATGCATGAACGAAGTGATTGGAATAGTGAAGTAGAAAAATAGTATGTTATGAACTGAGGTCATTCAATTTGGCAGAATCAATGGGGTTATTGCCAGTTTTGAAGGCCTGTTTATTAAACTGTACTTTGTTACATTAATTGTTGCTAAGTTATATCAGATTTAATGCTCCTTTTTAAAATTGAAATGAATGTGCATGCATTTGATCAATGGGCAATTTTAATACATAGCATTGCCCCACATGAAATGTGTGTACAGAATGTGGCTGTGTAGTTTATATCGAGTATGATTGCACTGGGGGGGGGGGAACTAACTGTAGGTCTAAATTATTGCCCATTAATTACTTAGTTAATTGATTATATTCAACTTTATCCTAGATCATTAGGTCATATACTGTTGGATACCTTATGTTGAGTATAACTGCACTAAACTATTTGGTCTTATTTAATGAGTTTTTGTGATTAAAGACTGAGTTTTACAATACAAGATGCAGTCATTAATCACAAGATAGCTTATGTAGAGTATAATTGCACTGGACTAACTGCAGCTCTTGAATTCTTGTTAGTTGACTGTGATTAAACATTAAACTTTATGCTGCAGCACCAGGTCATATATTGTTGGATAGCTTATGACGAGTATAATTGCACTGAAATCACAGGTCTGTATTATTCACAGCTATTTAGTTAATTTGGCTACCATAATTACCAATTGAACTTTATGCTATAATGCAAAGACATATGAAAAGGTCTTGATGAATAGAATCCAAAATCATCTACTAAAACATGCGAGAACCATGTAACCAAGCATTAACCGAGCTAACAGTCGTCTAACGCAGTTAAAAAAACATGCAACAGAAACATGAGAGCAGTACTTAATGATTACGCATTCACAGTATGTAAGGGAACTTCATAACACCTTCATAATGTATACAAAGCAGGAGAATATAACACACAAAGGATTACGAAAACAAACGGGAATACATTAATACAGTCGAGTCTACTTATAACGATACCGGTTTTAACATTATGTCGGTTACAACAATGAAAAGCTGCTGAATCGTTCACTTTAGTATGTTTTCTATGGTAAAATAACCCGCTTACTACAATGCCTCTTTGCCGCATCATCGGTTATAACAATAAAGTCTGGCTCCTGAGTGCTCGTGCCAAAAGGTAGTGAAATGCGAAATCCTTGAAAAAAAAAAAAATTCCAGCTGCTGCACTCTCTTCTCCGCGCGCTCATACAACAGAACTTGTTTTCTGGCCTTCTCTGCATTGCCAACCTCGTGCGCCTTTCTTTGACCACCCTTCCACCAATCAGAACACAAATGGGCTGCACCCATAATTCTGCGCCGCCTCACCCTCCGAAACACGAATGGACTTCACCAACGCGCCGACAGCATTGATCTGCTCGCTCGCCCCTCATTCTGCGCAGTTCTGCCAACGAATTAGGTTGTTTGTGCAAGTTGATTGCGTCGAAGTCATTCCCGGCCACATGGTTTCTCCATCTCGTTTGAATCGCCGCCGAAACGGAAGATGGCTGATCCGCCCGATGATTATCGGACGTTACCAGTGAAAAGAAAGAGTACAGCTATCAATTTGGGGACAAAGTGCAGTATCGTGAATGACTACAGAGAGGGTAAGTGTGTGACCTGGTTAAAGGGACACTAAAGAGAAAAATGAAGTGGGCTTGCATCGATAGAATACCAGTTCCTGGTTACAAAAAAGCCACTTTTACTGAAAACAGAGCTGTTATAAGGTAGTAAAGAGGAAGAACAGAAATATAAGTACCGCCGCCACAGCCGAAACGGCCGAGACTCTCAACTACAAATCACGTGACGTGCAAGGGATCCCGGAGGCTGACAAATGCGAATTACATTACCCGTTTGAATGCGGTGGTAGGTTTTGTCTCGAATATGATAGCATGCTTTTATCACATGTAAACGATGGCAAAAAGACAACGTAAATGTTGCAAGGCAAATATAAAAATATACTTGGTGGCACCACAGACGTCCACTTCAGTTTCGGTTATGTTCCAGCTCAGGCACTTCATGCGCGCTCGGATAGTTTCGTTTTGGACCGGCAGCGCCTGAAATACGAGCTCAGAGCAACAGGTGTGCCTACCCTAAGTGTATATCGAATGATGATCATAATTCGGCAAGTACTTGCGAAGTATTCTCTGCTTTCCGCACCAGCAATCACAGAGTCTCCTCTTGCGTCATAGTGTGCGCCATCCTACCCTACTACGTAGTAGGAGAAAACAATTTGAATTCGACCGACGGGAACAAAAAAAAAAAAACCTCAACTTCTTATCGCAATATCTCAGCAATAATTTGATTTTTTGCTGCCGGATATGCTGCGACAGTGTCCCCAAATGCCGTTTATTTGATTTTGATACCATATTTGGGTGTCTTTAGTGCACCTTTAAAGGCCCACTGTCCACCCTCCGGTCGAAAATATTTTCTTCCTCGGTGACTGTGAGACTTCGCCCCTAGAACGCAAGGCCGCAAAATGTTTTTGAAAAGAGTAACTAATAACGCAGTTACAGCCACCGCAATCACCCAATTTTGTCATGCTTCTCTCCTTCCGTTCCCTCGCAAAGCTTTTTCACTCTCCTGCCTGAGGTCGTCTAGCCTCCGCAAGACAAATTCCCCTTCCTCCTCCGCGTTAGGCGGGAGGTGGGGCGTGGCACATCTTTCGCAGTGGATTAGCGTGGTTACTTCTGTTGTTATCGCATTTCGCATGATAGCAACACCCTGTGCACGGTAGGATGCTCACTTCAAAAGAATATTATGATGGCAGAAGGAATCGAAAATTCTGCAGCAGCTAGACGGCTAGAAATTACTAATCTACCTTACGTGGGTGGCGGATGTAGTGGAAGGCGATTTTTAAATGTGGAGCCTGGTCGCAAAGGCTTCCAAATCGTCTGGGAGGACGAGAGTGAAAACTCTGCCTTCGACAATGAAGACTAATAAGCATTTTTGATTAGATTGCAATGGCCATAATGTCTATTAAAGGTGCTTTTTCAAGCGCTTATCTCGCTTTACATTTGTGGTTTAATTTTTTTCTCACTGGGCAGTATAGAAAGTCGCCCCTCGCATTACACTCGCAGTTGCGTTACATTCCTTGACAGTTGGTCAAAACAGGTGAAGTCTTCGGGGACATGCGGAGACTTGTCAGCTAAACTATTTACTCTAGTTCACTGTAATTGTGGTTCGTTTAGCTCCGTTCTGCCTCATTCTTCTACTGCCTAGCCATAAAGGGGGAGCAAGAGCAAGTGTTAGCGACCATGGCTATGGCCTGATTGATACTGACCTTCTCTCGCACGCCATCGTCGAAAGCTGTGAGTGTAAAGCATGCGGTGGGGAGTTGCAGCTGGCTGAAGACGCTGCATGACAAGTTGTTGCTTGCATGCTCTCCCTGCAGTGTGTAGAGGGCTTCTCAGCAAATCGGTCCGAAACATCGAAACGGACATAGAGCAATATAGCTTGAGCTGACATTTGAGATCATTCAGAGTTTCTGATGGCTCACAGTCGAGTGGTTATGCAAAGCTGACCTGCGGCGACTATACTTTGCGGAGAAGGCTACATGAGTGGGCACTAAGTAGGCCTAGAGAGCAAGGCAGCTAGCACAGAAAAGAAGTATTGATAATGGAGGTGACTACCTGGCTGGTGGCTATTCAAAAAATGCGTAAGCATGTAGCATGTATTTCTGGGGTTCAATATTGTAATGAAGCTCCTTCTTCCACTTCAAAGGCCATTATTTCAAAATAAAATTTTGCTGCATTCTACCCTTCTTTTCAGGAACTATTGGAGCTAGCGAGATAAAAATATAGAAGTATTGAGGGAACACTACGAAGAGTGTACTGAACTAGAAATATGAATTACTGCAGGGAATTTCAATTTAAAGAATATTTATTGCAGATTTTGGCTTTAAAATTTGGTAGGCCTTTAATCCTAATTCAGCATTACTACCTCAGATTGCTGATTATAATGATACCAAAATGAATGTTCTAACCCCAGCAAATCATGACAAAAAGAGTCACAAACATGGGCTAAAATGCATGGGAGGAATGGGACCTACTCTGTCCCCTTAAGGGTGGAGTGCGGTACCAATCTGTTTTTCCCTTGCTTGGACTGGTGTACGAGTTGAGAGGAAAAATTCACTTTCTTTTATTGAATATATGTCTGGTATACGTATACAAGCTAGATTGAAAATTTTTGAGAGAGGATGATTAAAAATTCATCATCTATCAGTATCACTGGCTTTCTTCACCCTCAGTAGACACCATTTCGATGCTCCTTTAAACATGCCAGATGGTGCTCAGCAGCCCAATTCTGTAAAAGCTGAGCCAACACGTCAGGTTGTTCTTCAGTGTCAGTCTATGGACAAAATAAAGGCATTTCACTTCTAAGCATGTACGTATCATTATATCTAGTGTGCTGCCAAGTTCAGAAACAAAAATAAGATGCACACCGAGTTTTTGAAGTTAGCTTGTGCCACTCCAAACAGGAAACATTAAGATTGTTCTCAACTAGTTGATAAACCCTGGATGAGTTTTCCACTATGTTCTACCTGATACTTCTATCAGCAAGTTGCCAGATCCAGGCTCTTTGGCTTTGCTGATCATTCCAATGACGCCTTCAAGTGTTTACAGTCAGAACTGACAGGTCGTTGACAGCTTTTTATGCTATGGAGGAGCACAAGGCAAGATATTTCAAAAGCTCAGGTACTGCTATTCTTAGTATTATGTATTTCAGTGCGACCCCCTTCCTAAGGCCGATCAAATATTTTACAGCATGAAGCCGCATCTCTTAAGGTTTAACACTTTCCTGTCCGTGCCTATTCCCATCGATACCCGCTATCGATGGTTTCACGATTAGAATTTTCCCGCTTTCGAAGCGCTTCTTGACAAGTGGTGGCATCCACTGGGTAATAGAACAACCCTTTTTTCAATTTCACTTTCGGTGTTAATTTTTTCACCGCGTCGCGCCTGTTCTTATAATTTCGGAGTGACGTAACTGGCACTCCTTGCTTGCAAAATGACGTCGATGTCGCTGCTGCTCAGAAGCGGCCCGTTCCCACGGATACTGACGTATCTGAGTGCTCATCTGTGGATGCTAACAGCAACAGTGATGACTCGGAAGACAAATTCAGCTCTTCAGACTTCAGCACCTACAGCGAAACTACATGAAAACGACCAGGAATGTCAACGACCATGCCTCGGTAAGCTTCGTTTTCTCTTTCGAAAAGTTTCGCTTTTGCTGCATGCAGATGTGTAAAAATCAGTGTTCTGAAGGTCAAAACTGTTATCTGCAGGGTGTCAATGTCATTCGGGCAGGACTACTTGCCGCCGGCAGCGCAGAGAGTCCTGTTTTCTCCTAGGAGAGAGCCAGAGGTCAACTTCGACATTACGCGCTGCAGCACAGCACAGCACTTCTCCAGAACCACCGATTTCTTTCTGCTATTCTTCACCACAAAGATCATCAAGGAGATATGCGTGAACACGAACAAATATGCGTGGATGCATATTTTGAAAAAACCTTCCTATGGCGAAAAAGACGGATCTTGGCGAGGTGTCACTCCAGAAAAGATGAGAAAAAAAAAATTGGCTGAGCAACTGCTTGGATTTGGTGAGCCACAACCTGGAGACCCCGATGTTCGCCCTCTGTTTCCGCCTCATGATCAACCTCAGGGTCTGCAGCACAAGCCTCAAAAAATGGAGAAGTACAAGAACTGCAAATTGTGCTATGAAGAAAGCAAGGTGGAACAAAAAACTAATGTTTTCTGTCAAACATGTGCAGCAAATCTCTGTTTCATGGCAACAAAGAACGGTTTCACGCGGTGGCATGATAGTAATATTGTTGCGCTCATCAACGCGACATACCACACCGTCGGCTTCTGGACTGGCGCCTGCTCGTCGAGAGCGCAGCTGCGGGGCATGCACTTGAGGGCCGGAGCGCGGTGCGTGACTTTTCGTTCATTTCCCGTGACCCTGGATCGCGGATCGCCTGGCTGGCGCGGATTTCAAGTCGCCGACGCAACCCCGCCCGCAAGACGACTCCAGATGTCCCGCGTCGGCAAGGTCAGCAGCACTATTCGAACCGCAGATCATCCACGGTGTGTGGAGGTGTGTGTTTGTGTGTGTGCGCGCGCTGGGCTCTTGTGTAAAGGAGCCGCGGAGGGCAGGAAGCTCATTCCCACGGGACTCGGGCTGTCCGGCAAGGACGTACGTGACCACGGCGGCGGATTTGAACTCTGGAATGTGCACGCGTGAGGTTGTGCGTACAGGATGACGGGAGTGAGGAGGAACTGTGCTGGAGCCTATTGGCCCCGCCCAGAGAGTTTACTGCGTCCCTATTGGCGCAATGATAGGGGCTTTGTTTAGGGAGTCTATTTAACAAGCTGTCAGGGGTAATTTGGAGAGAGGAGAGACCAGTACAATAAAGATGTTGTAAACCTGGTTCGACTCCGGGTAGTACTCCAAGGTGCCCAGCAGGTACAACTCAACAGACCGCCGGTCAGCGCAACCGAGCACGGCGGGTGAGAGGAGAACCCTTTCGAATGCCAACAGCTGAACAGACCGTCGCCCTCAGGACGAGCACGGCGGGTGACAGCGTGGAGAGCGGCTTCGAAACATAACTGGCGCAGTCGGCAGGATCTGCTGTGGCTGAACTGGAGTCTACGGGAACGACGACGGCGACACTACGAGCCTCGTCAACGACGACGCCTGACCGTGACAACCGCTTGGAAAGCCAATTCGTGAAGACGCTCCCAGCTTCTTGAATCCGGCGCAAGGGGACCCACCCCAAGGGACACCAGCGGCAGTCAGGCGAGTACCCCTTTGACATCTGCGGGCGCATGCTATGTCAAAGCCCTGGGTTTTGAGGAGCGATTGCGCTAAGGAAGGAGGAAAAATGGCAGAGGGGGATCAGAGTGAAGAGTTGGCAGCCGCCGGCAAGGCAGGCGAAGATGAGGTAGACTCCGCAGTGGAGGCTACGTCAGAGCAGTTGGCACTACTGCAATTGCAACTAAAAATTGTAGGGGCCCAGAAAGAGAATCAAAAATTGATTCTAGAAACAGAGCGATTGCGCTATGGACAGAGCGTGGAGCTTAGCGATAGCGGCAGCACCGTCGCGGCGAATGCTGGAACAGATGAAGATAGAAGGCTAAAATACGCGAGCCTATTGAAAGGCGTCCTGGCACCAATGCCGAATCAAGAGCAATTAGTGCCTGGATGGTTTGAGGAGGTGGAGGCGACCTTATGCTCGTACGACGTCCCGACCGAGTGGTGGGCCGGACTGGTTTTACCGAGGCTGAGCGAAAGGGCGCGAGGGCTCCTCGTACGGTTATCAGCAGACGAGAGGAAAAACTTCGCGTCTTTGAAAGACAAAATTCTTCGCGGACTGCGACTGTCAGCCGCAGAATACAAGAGATTATTCTCGTCAAGCAGCAAAGAGGCAGGAGAAACCTGGGAACAGTTCTCCGTACGACTAGAGAATTATCTCGACTATTACCTAGACAGCTGTAAAGTGCGCACCATTGAGGAGTTCAAACAGCTGGCGGTGACAGACCGAATGAAGGAATGCTTAAGCGCCGATGCAAGAGCACACGTTGCCTTGAGTGAGAAAGAAGGTTTTCTCAAACCTAGTGACCTCGCAGAGCTCGCAGAGAACTTCGAAGAGAGTCGGAGGTGTAGGTCAGCAGTAGGACTAGCTGCGTCCGCAACGGCAAACCACCATGCCGAGAAGCGAACCGCTACGTCATCTCAATTGGGAGGCAGCACGGCTGAGAGGCGTCCCGGGCGACAGTGCTATAAATGTCACGAGAGAGGCCACTTTGCAAGAGAATGCCCGAGAAAAGAAACTGTCTCAACAAAAAATGGAAGTAGCAGTCGCAGAGGCAAAAGACAGGTTGTTGCTCGAGTGGAAATTCCAGTTAGCGAGGAGATGGCGACAGGGAGTGACAGGCGACAGAACGAGGCAGGCGACAAACGTATTGTCACAATAGAGAGCACGGGTCAGCAGCTCAGAGCTTTGGTTGATTCGGGTGCCGATGTAACTGTCCTTCGTAAGTCACTTTGCCGCGAGTATGAAGGCGCGGGGTCAACACTGAAGCTGAGAGGAGCGTTTGGGAGTGAGGTAGTCGCCGAGCTGGCTTACGTGCCATTAAAGGTAACGGAGGGTGCTCCCCTAGTGTCGTTCAACCCGTCCGAACGAGGAGTGCTGTGTGCGCTTACCGATGAGCTAGTCGCAGGCGTAGATGCACTGATTACGCCAGATGACTACAATGAGCTTCTCGAGGAGAGAGCACTAACACCAGCAGATGAGTTAGTAGCTCTGGAATCAGATACAGATGAACCAGACGGGCCAGATACGGGACACGCTGATGCTGTGGCGTGCGTCGTCGAGGCGGAGCCTGCTGCCAGCCAAACCGAAACGAACCAGACAGCAAGGCAGCTGTTCCGGAACGCTCAGCTTGCCGATGAATCGCTAAAAGAAGCATGGGCTCAGGCTAAAGAAGGCTCGCATGGCATGCTTATACGGGACGAGCTGCTGTTCCATCGAGAGCCAGTTGCTGGACACGAGTGTTGTCAATTGGTACTACCTTCAGAACGGCGCGCGGAGGTTTTAAGGTTGGCGCATGATTCAGCGTGGGCAGGGCACCTGGGCGAACGTAAAACGCTTCAGAGAATAAAGGGGTCGTTTTACTGGCCAGGCTTGGCCAGAGATGACAAGCAACACTGTCGTACATGCCATGCATGCCAGGTAAAGGCCCCTGCGCGCACTCTCGATCGTGTGCCGATCACACCCCTCTCTAGACCAGACAGCCCGTTTCAAGTCATCAACGTTGATTGCATAGGGCCAATTGAACCACCGTCTGCGCAAGGGCACCGTTACGCGTTGTGCGTTGTTGATGTTAACACTCGGTGGCCAGAGGTCGTATGCTTGCGCGCGCTGACAGCGAAGGCTACGTGCGAGGCGTTGCTACAGATCTTTGCACGCATGGGTATACCGGAAACGGTGTGCTGTGATCAAGGCACAAACTTCACGGCTCAGTTAGCTAGAGAGATGCTGTCCAGGCTTGGAACATGCCCAAGGTTCTCCACGCCTGACCACCCGCAGAGCAATGGACTGGTTGAACGCTGGAACGGTACCTTCAAATCCATGTTATTCCGTATTGTGGAGGAGCACGGCAGGGACTGGGACAAATTTGTTCCATTTCTGTTGTGGGCATACAGAGAGGTACCTAACGAAACGACGGGCCGCTCTCCGTTTGAGCTGATGTACGGGAGGGTGCCAGTGGGGCCTCTTTCCATCTTGCAGAAGTCGTGGAGTGGGGACTGGTCCGTCCCGGACTCTCTAACAATCCCAGCTGAGGAATATCTTTCGGAGCTGCGCAAACGGTTAGCTGAGGCACATGCAACAGCTGAAGGTAATTGCACAGATGCTCAGAGAAAGTATGCGAATCGCTACAATCTCCGCGCGACGGATAAACAGTTCGCGGAAGGGGACGAAGTGTTGTGGTTGGAGAAGGAAGGCCAAGGCAAATTGATGGGAAAGTGGATAGGACCGGTCAAAGTTGTACAAAGGTTGCGGCCCTACAGTTACCTAATCGAGTTGGAAGGCGGCACACGTCGGGCTGTGCACGCCAACAAACTCCGAGCTTACCACGCACGCGTTAATGTTGTAGGCACATTTTTCGAAGGGGACAGTGACTTCGGCGACGTGCCCACATTCCCAACACCGTCTGACGAAGGAAGTAGCGTGTCGGGCGAAGCTTTGAGCCACCTTACCCAATCGCAACGGGAGGAGCTGACCGCGGTGCTCGCTAAGCACGGACAAGTGTTTGGTAGTAAACCGGGCAAGTGCACCGCTGGCATGCACAGAATAAGGCTGAAGGCAGGATCTGAAGTGGTAGCCGGACATGCGTACAAGGTACCAATGGTGTTTCGGAAGGAAGTGGAAAGGCAGATTAACGAACTGTGTGAGTGGGGTCTGATTTTTCCGGTAGAGAGCGCCCATGCCCATCCCATAGTTTGTGTATCTAAGAAGGACGGCGGCATAAGGCTCTGCTGCGACTATCGCAGGCTCAACAGCGTTACAGAACCGGACGCATTCCCCATGAGCATACCTTCGGAGCTTTTGTTTCTGGTGGCAAAGGCGCGTTACATCACCCTCATTGACATGCTGAGGAGATATTGGCAAATACCGTTAGATGAGCAGTCTCAATCACTGACGGCGTTCGTAACGCCGGTCGGGCAATACGCTTGGAAAGTGATGCCTTTCGGGCTTCGGAACGCTAGCTCCACGTTCCAGCGAATCATTAACGAGGTATTAGCACCACACAGAGAGTATTCCTGCGCTTACATTGATGATCTCGCCATATTTTCCGAGACGTGGGAGGATCATCTGAGGCACATCGACAATGTTCTAAGTTCCGTAGCAGCTGCGGGATTCACTGTGAATGCAGCTAAATGCCGATTCGCAAGAGGGGAGGTAGAGTTTCTTGGTCACATAGTAGGATCGGGTAAGCAAAGCGTGAATCCTGCAAAGGTCAGCGCTATTGAGGAGATTCCCCCGCCACAGATGAAGCGGCAGCTGAGGAGTTTTCTCGGGTTGGCAAACTACTATAGACAGTATGTCCCTGACTACTCGCGTATTGTTCTCCCGTTGACTAACCTGACGAAAAGGAGGACCCCTCATCGGCTACCTTGGGACAGCGAGGCACAGAATGCGTTCGAGAGCATTAAAGAGTGTTTAGGGCGCGCGACATCGCTGTATGCACCAGATCCTAGTAAGGAGTTTATACTATCCACCGATGCCTCCGACTACGCCGTAGGAGCATGTCTCGCACAGTGCGACGAGGAGGGGAACGAACGCCCGATCGCATTTCTAAGCAAGAAGCTCAGTCCGACCCAGACTCGGTGGGCCACAATCGAGAAGGAAGCCTACGCGATCATATGGGTACTGAGTAAGCTCGAGGCTTGGCTATTTGGTGCACAGGTGCGTGTGGTAACGGACCACAACCCCCTTAAGTACCTTACGCTTACCAGCCCGCATAGTGCCAAGTTAACTCGCTGGGCTCTCGCTCTCCAAAGGTTCAATCTTACGATCGAACATAAAAGGGGCACTCATGCCAACGCCGATGCTATGTCAAGGCTGGTGGCGGCCAACTAAATGGAGCTAAGCGCATCGAGGGAAAGGTAAAGGGCCTAAGAATGGTTTGGGCTTTGTCATTGCGTGCGGGCGCGGATGGCGGGGGGTATTGAACCTGACGCCAGCCGCGTCGCGTTGTTCGCTTGTGTGTTGTGTGTGGCTGCAGTATAAAGACTTATGCAGCACACTTGGTGGGGAGGTGTTGCGCTCATCAACGCGACATACCACACCGTCGGCTTCTGGACTGGCGCCTGCTCGTCGAGAGCGCAGCTGCGGGGCATGCACTTGAGGGCCGGAGCGCGGTGCGTGACTTTTCGTTCATTTCCCGTGACCCTGGATCGCGGATCGCCTGGCTGGCGCGGATTTCAAGTCGCCGACGCAACCCCGCCCGCAAGACGACTCCGGATGTCCCGCGTCGGCAAGGTCAGCAGCACTATTCGAACCGCAGATCATCCACGGTGTGTGGAGGTGTGTGTTTGTGTGTGTGCGCGCGCTGGGCTCTTGTGTAAAGGAGCCGCGGAGGGCAGGAAGCTCATTCCCACGGGACTCGGGCTGTCCGGCAAGGACGTACGTGACCACGGCAGCGGATTTGAACTCTGGAATGTGCACGCGTGAGGTTGTGCGTACAGGATGACGGGAGTGAGGAGGAACTGTGCTGGAGCCTATTGGCCCCGCCCAGAGAGTTTACTGCGTCCCTATTGGCGCAATGATAGGGGCTTTGTTTAGGGAGTCTATTTAACAAGCTGTCAGGGGTAATTTGGAGAGAGGAGAGACCAGTACAATAAAGATGTTGTAAACCTGGTTCGACTCCGGGTAGTACTCCAAGGTGCCCAGCAGGTACAACTCAACAGACCGCCGGTCAGCGCAACCGAGCACGGCGGGTGAGAGGAGAACCCTTTCGAATGCCAACAGCTGAACAGACCGTCGCCCTCAGGACGAGCACGGCGGGTGACAGCGTGGAGAGCGGCTTCGAAACATAACTAATATGGTCTAATGTTTTCTTTCTTAAGTAACTTTCTTGACTTAGAAAGCTAGAATTTGCAGCATTGTTACCTCGGTCCCTGTTCTAAAAAACGTATATCTCAAATTTTTTTTATATTTTATTTGTGTGAAGAAATTTTGCTGCTTTTATGCATTTTTAAAATTTTAACTGCAATTTTTTTCTGGTAATCTCTTTTTTTTATCACCCATGCAATAAAGATGTTAACCCTTTCGCTGTCAGGCGTTTCTTGCCGTGACGCATCCCCAGTGTCGGCTTCGTTTCAGGGAACGAGCATATCACAAACGAGCATGGCAATTTCTTTTTATTATGATTGCTATACAAATAACATAGTCAATGGAATATGCACATTTCAGTGTTCTGCAGGTGTTGTTAATTAACAACATCATCATTATCAGCCTGATTATAAATTAGATAAATGAGAATAATATAACAAAAAAACTGCTGATACTTCTTGAGAGATTAAATTCGAGCTCGACTCGTATTTATAGTCAAAAGAGCCATCACTCGAGTCTGCAGTTGAAGGTCCCTCCATTGAAAAGTGTGCCCTCCGTGAATGCGGTCAGTAACTGCGCGCACGGAGGGCACACTTTTGGTGGCCCGCACAATGAAGATAAATGGCACGTTGTGAAATCAAGACAGAGGGAGATGGAAAGAGGCTAGAACAACTTCCTTTGCTGCTGCTAGCCGCAAGCAAGCGCAAGACAGAGCGAAAGCAGCAATCGAGTCACATGTCGACCTATTGGAGAGGCAACGGCGCGAGCCCCTAAACGTGGCGCGTCTAGCAGACCCGCTAACAGAATAAAAATAAAAACCTGCAAACCTGCAGCAGATGGCAGAACAACCCCTGAACCCGTAACCGCACACACGCACTGCGAAACGTGTGTGCCGCATGACCACTTAGCGCGATAGAGTAGCGTGCGCGGAGCGACCACGCCCCCTAGCAAAGAAGGTGGCGGGGGTGGGCGTGGTCGCTCCATACTCTTCAGTATATACGTACCAACACAACGCAGGGCGAAAATATAACTTGTAGAAAGATTTGACAGGTGGCGCAGCCTGTCCAAGTGCGCCAGCTAGTTTTGAATGCATGATAGAGAATGTACCGGTACGTTGGTGACACTATGGGGGGGAAGCGCAAAAACGTACCGGTATGTTCGTGACAGCGAAAGGGTTAATTGTGACTAATGCCATTCTGCAGAGAATTTCCTCCTCTACAATTTGCTACCATACGCTCCTGTAACAAGCAAGCTTTTGTAAAAATGAAAAAAAAATTTATGACACCACTCAAAAACACCTACTTTTACCACTGACAGGAAAGTGTTGAAGGGACTTTCCGGAACAACCACTGAGGCTGAAGCCCTTCTAGAGAGAGAGTGGAAGAGTGCCACTACTCACGGCACATGTAGCAATGTCACAAAAAAAAAAAAAAAAAAACTTCCTCTATGCTTCCCTTGATTTTGGTAGTTATTGGCTTTCATGATGTATATGTCATAGCAAGTCAATGGTAAGAAGAGTCAAACTTCAGTTAGCAGTTGATGTTCCTTCTGCCCATTCCTTACTTCTGTCCTTGTTTATCAGCATTGTAGAAGACAGTCAAATGAAGTGCCAGCTAACTTAATACTGCATATTAATGGATTGAAGTACAGAGCACTGCAGTCCCACTGCATCAAAGCATCCACACTAGTACTGAGGTCAAACCAAACAGTGTGAGTGCTATTAAGTGTGTCTTACCACAGCCCAGTTCTGGAACAGGTCAGAGCAGCATTGCATTCGTGGATCCTCGAGCTGAAAAGGCAGAATGGCAAAGAAAATCCATGAAGATAGGCAGAGGTGAGAAATACTGAAGTGAGTAGTTTTTTGTTTTCTAGCAAAAGCAAAACAATGCACTAAAAACTAACGTGTACATGCTTTTACTGTTAGATGCCCAACTAACAATGTGTACGTGCTTTTACTGTTAGATGCCCAACCAACAACTAGAAGAGAAGACATGATTAAATTAATTTAATTTTGTCAATTGACAAAATTTAAGTTAAATAAAAATATATAGTCACAAGATAAACAAGACATCTGTGACCAATCAGTAAAATATAAAATCAAAAACCAAAGATGAAAATTGTTTCTTAGGAAGTAATATTCACATTTAAAAACACAACTGCCTCAAAATTGTGCATCTTTTAACACAACCTAATAACCTTTTTTTTTTTATTGATAGTACCTGAATTTTTTTCCCTCATGGTTTAGTGCTCTGTGAACACAAAGTGTTCACAGAGCACTAAACCATGAAAGGAAGGATTTCAATAACTTAAACCAGTACTGGTATAAATGCTAGCGCACATTACACTGTTGTTGTAAAAGATATGTGGCCATTTATCCCACTAAAACAGATAATTTAGGATGCTGATGAACATTTTAAAAAAGCTACACTTTTGGTACATTTTCTCAGAGCGGATAAAACCTGAAAAAAGCACAGTTTAAGTTTGCTAACACACATCTGTTATGGTTATCAGTCCTTCCATCTCAAGCGTCCCAAGTGTGGCACTTGACCATCTCGAATTTTCTAAAAACATTTGTGGTGCACTCGAGCCCACTTTTAATGGCTGCAATTATAATGACCTATTGCTTTTTATGAACGATAGTGGTGCTACTGTCAAAATATAGACTAAGGCTTTCACACTGAATCCCAGATAAAAAGGTTCGCAGCACTTTGCTACAATGAACGAGTAAGCGCCCGCAGTCAAACAAGCTTGCTTCCCGCCAGTGCGCTGATTGATGAGCGTCTCCTAGCTCCCGTCGCCTTCTCATTGAAGGCAAGAGTCACCCTAAAGACAATAAAATCTGGCATTCTAATTTCAATTAACCACTAGCCAAATGCTTCCCGACAGGCTACAAGGTCAATCAGTGCTTAGGAGTGTGGCGGCTCAGCAAAGTGTCTAGAATGAAAGAAGAAATGCGATAAATGCAAGGTCACGAGGATTTGCCTTGTTTGTGCACCCAGTTACTAAGCATGCGTTACCTTCCCAACTGCACCTTTCCCTCCTGCACTGTTACAGAGTCCAGTCAGAGCGCAGGCAATCTGCACCACCTTTGTGTGTAGTATAGTTGAGCTGCGCGCCTATTGGTCACCGCCAAAATGAAACAGTAAGTAGCCAATGGTTTTCAGGGAAACTGCCAGATCTCACCTTATTTTGGTCTATGCAACTCAACTTCCTCACTAATTTTTTTTCAAGATTCAAGAAACCAGTAGCTACACTTAGGTGTGGCTTTATTTAGAGGCCAATGCACTCCTCAAGCACTTTACACAAGGCCAACTTATACCAAATGCTTTGCACACGTTTCGCCGCCGGTAGCTTTGTCGCCGCATTCATACAACTTTCCTACCAGCAGTAGCCGGGAAAGCTGTAATCCAGGAGTTCTCAAACATTTTTGCCTCACAAAACCCCAATAGCCATCAATATGCATTAAGAGACCCACGCCCTCACAGTCAGGCGATTTGAAATGTACATGTAGACCTGTCCTGAATTTTTATTTTTTAGTATTTGTTTGCTCTCTGGATCTTGGCAATCAGCTTTTTATAAATGCCTATCTCACACTAAAGCTCAGACCTCTAAATCCAAAAGAACGCAGAAATCTAGCCACAAGAGCAATGTTTCACCTCAATCACACACTCAGCCAAGGCTCGACTGCTTAGGCTGCTCCCATAATCATTTGACAGCCTGCCCAGCTTTTCCTGGTTATCTGCTGCCCACCGCTCTAGTGGCAAAGTGACTTGGGTATATTTTTCTTTTTCAATAAATATGGTTTTTACGGTGCAAATGAATTCACCAGCGGCAAAACTGCACTCCGCACTCCCGACGCCATCGAAACGCACGACAAAATGCCCAATGAGAGGGCTTTTCTTCCTTGGCTCGGCTGTGTGGCCCACACCTTTAGGTGCCACATGGGCAAGTGCACGTACCTAAATATGTGTCGTCTTATGTGCCATGCCCCTTTACCAACTTTTCATCAGCTCTCTAGATATACTTCAGGATAGCACACTGCCAAGTTAACCCGGCAGGTTGCTGCTACTGGTGTTCCCATCAAAATGTAAACAAGCTGGCGGTGCGCAGCATCTTGGTGCAAAGCCCAAGGTCTGTGCTATGGACGGTGCCTAAGTTATGATGGTGCAAAACTGAAGAACGAGCTAAGATCAGCCTGCCCTGAAATGGGTTTCAACAAACCGTGCCCTGTGCCTGGTCCATACAAACAGCAAGAAGTGGGACAAGGAAGAAGTAAGGCGGGGGGGCAGTCCAGAGGGAGCTCACAAAACCTAGTTTGAGATATTTGCTATTAGTATTATCAGATCACTAAAGCCCCCATCTGCAGGAAGGCACTTGGCCAGGAATGCATGACTGCACTCAAAAGCTCAGAAAGAAGCTTGGTATGGTTTGCTTTGTAAATGCAGACATGCACAACAGTCCTTTAAAGAAATAAGCATCACTTTTGTCCTTTGCATTTTTTGGCTGTAATAGCAGAAGTCCACAGACTATGAATTTCAGATGCAACAAATACATTCAGCATGACTGTCAGATTCGTTGTAAGTGGGCTCGACTGCAGTTGTGAACAAAGAGAAAAGTAATCTGCCTTATCAATTTTGGCGAAAAGAAATTGGTTCTAATTGTTCTATATGTCTTGAAATATAAGGCTTGGTGCGAATACTAGCATTAAAAAATAATTTTTTTAAACATACATTTTGCATGAAACAGGATTCTCTACTTCTCTTGAATCTTCACACGTTCCTTCATACTCCAGTATAATCCACAGAATAAAAATACACTTTCTACAAATTTCATATTTATTTAGAAAGCAGCACTTCATTTCAGGCTCAATAAATAATTTGTTGAAATTGGCAAGGTGTTGGAATAGAAAAAAAACAAATTTTGGTCATGAACTGCACATCAGTTCGCAGGAAAAATAGCAAATATGCGAAAAACACCAATCGTCCTCAACTTTGGCTACAGACTCCATGTAGTGCCAGTGCAGCTAAAGATATCAAACATGACTCTATTGATACGGTAGAACATCGCCATAGTAGACTCGGATAGCAAAGTGAAACTGAAGTACCAGTTCATCTCCCATAGAGGCCTGCACATTTTTTCCCATCTATATTGACATTTTTCATAAAAATCAGTTACAGTAAAGTTCGTCTGGCCACGACGACATACTTCCCACGAACTGACATCACCGCATGCGGGCTGCCTAGGATCGCGAAGCAAACTTTTCTTTTTGGAAATAATAATAAAAAAAAGCATTACCCAATGTTTTTCTGTTTTTTTTTTTTATGGCTTTACCACTGGGCTCAACAGCTGTGAGGAGTAGCCAACTTTACGTAGGTCTTGGAGCCGAGAGAAAGCATGCGGCACGTAGGGGTCAAAAAAATAAAAAAGCTGGTTGTGAATGTGGAAGGAAGGCGGCGCCATCCGTTGAGAAAGCAAAGGAGTGAAAGTACAGTGAGAAATAAGGAAGGGAAGAAATGGTGGCTGCACATTCACAGCACTGTGCAACATGAAGCACAAGGCAACAGTGGCAAGAAGTGGAGATGCGGCAATGTGGGTTTGCCAGGCTTCATCGTTGTGTTAAATGACAGAAACAATGGAAGATGATACTTTGTTCATGCAAGGCTTTGGTTTTCACATGAAATCAAACACAGTTGTAATTGTAGTCACGTCGCCTTCATGCTTAAGAGGTACTTCACTTAAAAAAATCTTGACTGAAAAATTGACAAGGACGGATGATAAGAGAGAGAGAGAGATAAACGGTATTTTAGAGTGTTTTTTTTTCACTAAGCAACAGAATGCGCTCAATAAGTAGACATTTAATTACCAGACAGCATCTTCAGGAGCATGTCTTTGCCAACAACTGATATAGTAAAGGTTTTTGCCAGTCTGAGTGACTTTACTTTAAAAGGGCTCTAATGCAGTCCAAATTACTCTCAAACTTCTTTGCCTCAAGGAATCCCAACAGCTATCAATAATTGCTAAGAAACCAGGTCATGCAGTATCCTCTAAACAATTTTTGCTTTAAGGAAGAAAATTCTGTTCAAGTTGAGCAGCTGCAGGAAAGTGGACGGCTTTCACACTGGCAATTCAACGCATAACTACTCACTGCTATGATTATACGTTTGACTTATTATGCTGTAACCCACCTAAAGTGCCATCTCACCTGCCATGACAACAAATATTTCAAGCAAAAAATTGTGGGCATCATGACCAAGCACTGGTTGTCGAGTTGTGTGACATCACGTGACCACATGACATGGCTGGAGCTGTTAACTCGGTCCTCCCTTCAGAGACGAGATAAGAAGGAAATCGAACCCACTGGGATACTTAATTGGATCCTGTGTAAGACATGCAAGTCCTAGGCTACGCAGCCACATTTATAAAGCTTAAACCTGAGCTTTATATCTATGCCGCGTGGCCTTTCACATGATTGTAGCTTACTACGGTATTCTAATGAACATGTGCGAAATAACGACGATCCGCAAGCGGAGCTGCACATGCGAGCCATTATTGCTGTCGCATCATAATCCTAAAGGAGGGCATAAGTGGTGCCCTGCCAGTTTTTCATTGCATTCTCTGCCGCATGTGTGCACTTGAGTAGATATATAAAGAGAGCCTGTTGGCATGGGTGCTGATTTCTGCACATATATAGTAAAAACCTCGTTACAAGAGACACTCAAGGGATCCAAAAAAGATGCCTCTTGTAAGCAAGGTCTCTTGTAGCCAAAAATTCTAAAAGCACTGTGTTGATCAGTTTACTGCACATCAGCATATAAATGCATTCACATGTATTAACAAGAAATTGTTCAGGAAAGCTTAAAGAAATTATTCATACTAGCATGTATTTTTGTGAGTGCAAGAGTGTATTCCTTCCCAAATTCTGGAGGTAAAGCACTTCACTTTACAAGCCTTCCTGTAGCTCTAATACCTTTGAAGCCCTCTTACATGCTTGTCACCCTCAAGTGCTGACACTTTTCCTCTGAAATGTCCTCGTAGTCATCCTCCATGGCCTATGTGCCATTTACTTGCGCGAGAATGCACAGTCTGTAAGCTCTTCGGGAGCACACAAGATCCACATCTGCAGATACGAATTCCTCAAAAGATTCTGGTACCTCAGCAGTCTCTTCGATGCTCGCCCAAGCTTCATCATCAAGGAAGCTTTCCACAGTATTCATATATGGGCCCTCTTATATAATGTCACCACATTTAAAGCCTGCTTGTCTGAAACAATTTTTCACAGCTTCACTTTTTAGGCTATTCCAGACATCTGCAATCACCTGAACAGCAAAGTTCGCATGAATTACTATTGTACAGTCTTGCTGCCTGTCGAGCAACAGGCATTCTACGAACCTTGTTTTGTACAGCAACTTGACAGAGTGCATAATGCCTTTGTCTATTTGTTGAAGGTAGGGTGGAGAGTTTGGAGGTTAAACATAACTTTGGTGGCTTTGAACACGAGAACTTTGGTGCTGCAAGAAGCATTGTCCACAAAAAGAAAGACATCAGGATTCTGAGCTTTCACCTTGTGATCAAATTTTAACAGCAAGGAGTTAAAAATGCTGGATGTCATTCATGCATTTTGATTTGCTTCACAGGTGACAGTAATGCGATGCCAGTGGCTGAAACAATGGGGGTCGTTTTGACTTCTCAATCATGGGGTAGCACTCCTTATCAGTTCCTGACATATACAATAAAAAGGATGCTGATATGGAACAGAATTTAGCTAAGGGAATCTAAGTACATCACGTACGAGTTGTTACATTTCAGCTGCATTGCACGAGCCCACCTGGGTTGTGTCTCTTCTAAATAATGAAGAATTTACTCTAGGGACCTGAAAAAGTTGTCCTAAGTAAACGAGTGTCTCTTGTAACCATGTCTCTTGTATGCAATGTTGATAACATGGAAGACATAGAAAAACCAACCAAACCATTTTCAGATGTCTCTTATAACCGAGTGTCTCTTGTAACGAGATTTAACAACCCCCTAAGGGCAACCTACATTATTCCTCTGTATTGTTGAGCATAGAACCTGTGCATCATGGATGTTTGTGCACTGCAGTAGACCAAAGCAAATGTCAGGACATGCAACAATGTTTAATTGTGTTGTTTAATAACAAGAAATGAAAAATTTGAGCAAGCTTTTTTTTTTAAATGCCAGTTATTGTAGCTTCAACATTAGCAATCCCATTTACTGCAAATTGTGGCAATAGGAGGAGAGCACTTTTTACACCTATAGCATTGAATAGCATAGTCGTCCTCTAATGTTGCATTGCATTTGACTTCACCACTTTCTGCTGCTTGCGTCTTGGAAAGACTTCGAGGATGGCGAAAGTGATACAGCCAATAAGGTTGAAAGCAAGAAGAGAGTAAGTAGTCTGATATCATTTTTGTCTATGGTACTGAACTTTTGTAAGGGATCCTTATTACAGAGTAGCACAAAAAAATACCTAATACATATGTCAGATCCAGGAGTCCCTCGCACTGATCACAGCAAACTATATCTGTCACCCATATTTATGCCTCAACCTGAAGGCTAGCTACTCTGAAAAGATGGAGACAGCTATTTTGTTAAAAATTCTAGTAACGGGCACTCTTTTTTTTTTTTTTTAAGACAAGCAGAGGACAGAAAAAAATAATACTTACAGCTTTTGAATACGCTGCCAGAGCTAGCCGCAGTGACTTGATGTTTTGTGCACTAGAAAAGTACACAGTCATGTACGCATTGCCAAGCACACCTTCAAAAGAAAATGATCACATGTTTCAGACCACTAACGTCAAAATGTCGGAAGAGTTTCGACTAGCTAGATATGTATCAACTTACTCCACGATTTTCCGTCGACAATGTCGAGTTCTAAAGCTTCTTTTGCTTTTTTAACACTTTCAATGATGTTCTGAAGTCTCTCCTCTTCAGTTTCCCCAACTTGTCGAAGAACCATTGACATGTTTCGCAATGACACTTTGTCTTTTGTCTGTAAAGCCAAACGTGAATCTTGAATATAGGCAAATTGTTGAAAAAAAAAAAAAATGTTGCCTTCATATTGGGCCAAGCATGCCAGAAAAAGAAAAACAAACAACTTACCACTTTCAGGACACCTTCAAAGCAGTTGCGTGCTTTGGTAATGTGCCCTTGTTTCCAGTAGCATTCTCCAAGCTCATTCCATGCTTCCACCAATTTTGGGTTGAACTTCACAGCTTTAGAAAGTGCTTCATGTGCTTCTGAATCATAATCTTCCCGAACATTAAGTGCTTTTCCTTTCAGCATTTGAAGCATAGCTCGATCAATCTTTTCTGATACACCTGTTCAAAAAAGCAAGCCAGACAGCCATTTCAATACCAGTGCAAAAGAGGGTGGGTAGTGTGAGCCATGGCTACTTCCAAAAACCTGCAACTGAAGATAACAGAGCCCGAGCTTACCATATTTTATGATGTATAAGGCGCATTACTTTTTCCCTGTAAAGTTCGTCAGTGCATCTTATCCACCAATATGACTAATGCAAGGAAGAAATCCAGGCCAGCGACAGCTACGCATGGCCCGCACCCGAAAAGGTGTCTGCATGCTAAGCGATCATGTTAAGAGACCCTTGTCGTTAAAATTAATTGGGAGCCCTCAACTGCAAATTAGCTCATAGCCCATATATCACTTCGAGGCGTTAAATCCAAAAATGTACAATTTTTACGTGACAAAATATCAGGTGGGCGGTGCAGGCATGTGCCCGAGCTAGAAAATTATGCACCACAACTGCACGTAATGTTCTGCATGCACATTAATTGCATTTCGAAAGAACTCAAAAGTAACATCAAATTGAATTGCAAAAATAAAATGTAGCTCATACGTTTTTATAGACAGTTTAATTTCAGAGGAGGAAAATGTGTTGGTAATTTAAAAATGGTAGCTTTCCAGTAACAAGTTTTAATTTTAGAGCCGCTCCCGTTAGAGTCTTTTCCGTCCGCTACATCTTAATTGCATTGATCGCTGTAGCGGCTTCATTGCCTGGACACCATAACTGGCAGCCCGAAGACTGCCTGTAATGCTACTATGTAATCATATTTACTTTTGGTCTTCATACTAATAAATGTTTTTCATCCTCACCACCATGCGTGCTTCACAAATGTGTCATTTTTCGCTAACCATGGCGTCACCCGCGAGGCGAAAAAGTTATGATGCGAAATTCAACCTGCGCATCGTTGAATTTGCCGAGAAGCATGTTATCGGTCTAAGGTAGTTTGAATTTGCGGTTAGCGAAAAAATTATCCGCGGCTGGCGCAAAGCTGCCAGTAAGCTCCGGACAGTGAAGTCGACCAAGAAGACCAGGCAACTGCCTAGCTGGCATTGCATATTTTCCCTTGCTGCTCCGGCCCCTCTTCCTTTCCTTCTCTCTTCTCTTTTCTCCTATGGGTTTGCCTAAACGCCATCTGTAAGTGCATATACCATCTGTATGTACCAAAATAAAACATTTTTTTGAAAGCACTGTTCAAACTTTCGACGCTACATGCACCTGTGTGGGCGCTGGGTATCACGGGATATGGGCACATGCGGCGGCCGTCGCAAGCATCCAGTTTCGTTGCACTTTCTCACAACGTCGATTCTCAACAATTTTTCTACATGTGCATATTGTACACCAGTGCAACTTATCTGTGTTTTTTTCTAAAGCATTGCCGTTTGGAAGGGGTGTGAATTATACAAAGGTGTGACTTATACATCGGAAAATATGGTAATCCCAATGAAATGTGTGTTGTGTCGAGTTTTATGGCACATAAGTAACTCGGGCTATCATGCACCAAACTTTCATCCGCGTGCAATGAGAGTGAGGAAAGATCAGCAAAAATATTTATTTGCCCTACATTTTGCAGTTGCTTGGCGAACCGTACATGCTCCGAGTTTTAGCTTCCAACACAAGCCCACACCTAGCATAGAATAGTGCCACAAACTTTCATGTGCCGTGGCGCTGGTTCACTACACTTCTCATGCCAACATGTTTGATCAGAGAATTTCATGCTCCATGAGGAGAAGAGGAGCTAACAATAAGCCCGGCAATCGCGGAAGCCACATGGTCCTCTGGCTCTTCCAAAACCAGAAGGCTGCTTCCAGCTCAGACGCAGGACGGCAGCACACGAGCTGCCGGCCATCATGCACTGTGCTCGCATCTGTTCGCGTCTAGCACCGCACTCAGGTGAGCGGCGTTTGCTCCCAGGAAGTGCGCTCAGATTCAGAGTTTTCACAATCGTTGTCACCCAGTACGTGTATCATCTGCCGAGAGTCATCTTTCTCTACAAAATCTTTTTCGGTACTTCTAAACACATTCACTATCCCACATTTCTCGAAAGCAAGACCGACACGCTCCTTGTGAATACTGTCAAGCGTTTGTGATTCAGCTGTAGGGCATAGCCAGCATGGCTGGAGCGGCCCGCGAGAGACCTGTGCAACATGCCGAGTGATCCTTTCACCATCCCTACATCATGCAAGGTGTGCTTATTTAGTTAGCCTCCGTGTTTCTGCCCCATTGCCAATCATGGCCCGATAGTATTTGCCGAATGTGTTGCAGTCCAATCCTATTCTTCTAGTTACTTTGTTTTGTGGTCTGGTTCATTAGCCTCCCGTGTTTTTGTAACAGCACCGGTAAGATGCAGTCATTATATACTTTCCACTTGAGGGATACTGGCAACCTGCCATTCAAGATCTGATAGTATTTGCTGAATGCACTGCAGTCCAATCTTATTTGTTTTGTGGTCCAGATCTGCAGTTATTAACTGTCCTAAGTAGATGCATTCCCTTACCTTTCCGGCTCCTCACTACCTAGCACAAACTGCTGTTCCCTGGCGAGGCTATTGAACATTACTTTAGTTTTCTGCATATTAAGTTTTAGGCCTATCGTTCTGCTTTGCCTGTCTAGGTCACTAACCATTCTTTGCAATTCGTCACCCGAGCTACTCAGCAAGAAAATGTCATCAGCTAATTTCAAATGACCTAAGCATTCTTTACTGACACTAAATGTTCTCAATCTAACGCTTTGAACACTTCTAAGCAAGTGGAGAATAGTACCGGAGAGATTGTATCTCCCTGCTTAACACTCTTCCTTATAGGAATTTTATTACTTTCTTTATGCAGGACTATCATTGATGTGCAGCCAATACCTTCTACCTTCTAGTGCTTTTTCATACGACTTATCTACACCGATTTGCAATAATCATTGCATACCATGTACAAGGGCTGGTTATATTCTGAGCATTTTTCGACCACCCAGTTGATAGCATGGATATGATCAATAGTAGAGTACCTTTCCGGAAACCTGCTCGATCCTTTGGTTGATTGAAGTCTAAGGTCATCCCGATTCTATTAGTGATTACCTCAGTAAATACCTTTTATGTAACGAAAAGTAAGCTGATCGGTCTAATTTTTGAAACCCTTAGCATCCCCCTTTCTTATGAATTAAGATAATGTTAGCATTCTTCCATGATTGTGGTACTGTCGATGCCACCATTCATTGTGTATACAGAGTGGCCAGTTTTTCTAGCAGCACGATATCCTCCCCATCCTTCAACAAATCTGTAGTTACCTGACCCTCCCCAGCTGCTTTTCCCCTTTTTATAGCTTCTAAAGCTTTCTTCACTTTGTTCTTTATCACTCGCAGAACGTTTGACTGCTCTGCATTACTGCCATTCTCATTATTGTCCCGATTACTTCGGCTACTATAAAAATCAGTATACAATTCCTCGATTACTTTGACTATACTATATTATCCATATTAGTAATGACACTGCCCTCTGTCTCTTAGCCCGTACATGTGATTTCTGCCTATGCCTAGCTTTCTTTGATCGTCTTTGGGTTACCACTGTTCTTTAAAGCATGCTCAATTCTATCCATATTATACTTTCTTACGTCGGACACTTTAGGCTTGTTGATTAGCGTCGATAGCTCTGCCAGTTCTACCCTGTCTCTAGACAGTTTCAACAATTTCATGCATCGGTTGGTTTTTATATTTCTTCAGGACGTTTGTTTTCTTAATCAGATCCTACGTCTCCTCAGATAGTTTGCTGGTACCCTGTCTAACTATCTAGCACCTACTACTACTGTGCACTCAGTAATGATTTCTCTGAAATTATCATTCATTCATCTGTATCAGCGGCACAAACAATCAGGAAGAAAATGCAGATAGGAAAGAGCGCTAAACTTTCATCTTTATTTGAAGAAACTAAAACCTGCACTTATACACACCAGGTAAATGCCCACAAGGGGGAGTAACCAATGAAACATGACAGTCAGGTTGTGTGAATGAACTGGGAATCAAACATTGTCCAGGATATCAAAAGGTAACAGGAGAAAAATTATCAAAACCTTACTAGGCAATGAATTTCATGACATAAAGCACAAATGACATGTGAAAAAATAATGGAACAAAAGGGTTCAGGGCGCACGAGTGACAAGATTAAAAAGATGGAAAGACAGGGTTGAGCACGTGATTTTGCTAGAAAATGGGAAAGCAAGAAGCAGTTAAAAGATTAACGGTACAAAGGACGAGAGGAAACAATAAGTACAGTTAAAATAAGAAAGAGCAACATAAGGGTGCCTCTAAGATCTAGATGAATTCAGATAAAACCAGAGAGAAAAAGAGATTTCTTTTTCAGACAGTGAGATGGAAGGGGTGCTAATGCAACCTTCCCCAAGCCCCCGAGATGTAAACAGCTTTAACAATTTCACGTGTCAGTTAGTTTTTATATTTCCTCAGGACGTTTCTTTTCTTGAATTGAGGGATGAATTTCTTTTTTTCTGTAACAACCCACAAAACTGCATGAGAAGCATCCCAGGCCACAAAAAAAAAAGTTGTGTTGGCAGTTGTGCGACAAGTCTTTCGTTGAAGTATTTCTCTTGAGAAAAATTTTGTTGACGGAAGGGCTATTCGAATTTTCCACAAAGAAGGAAAAGTTGGTCTCAGAAACAAATTTTTATATCATGCATGAAACAATATGTAATGACGTAAATTTTAGAATATTTTACTAGCAATGTTGTTTCATGTCACTTGATGAATAGAGCAATATGGGAACTTCTCATTTTGTTTGGCTGCTGAAATTACAATAACTTATGAGTTTTAGGAAATTTTTACATTAACCTCGGTTATGTTTCAGCTGAAAGAATTTTTTTTTTTTTTCACTTTCACAGGTTGCTGTAGCAAATGTTAAAATAATTAGTTACAAACTTAAAAGGTGACTTTTTTGTGATAATCAGGCCTGTATTAGGAATTAAGACTTTCCGAGATAAAAACACTTGAAATAAATCAGCATGTACATCAACGTCAGCTTATATAGAGTAAATCCTGTTTTACAGGAGAAATTTTTCGAAGTCCATAACCAGCCACGGTCATCCGATTTGGAGAACTGTGACTTCACTGCAGAACACGTACATGTCGCCCCTTAATATTTTGGTTTGCATATTCAGTCTGGAGCCAGTTTGTGCCAGTTCCGAGTTAGTTGACAGATAAATAGGGCTGCAGAGAAGGCCACCTTCACACTGCCTTGAACTATTTTGTACGTATAATATGTTCAACTTTCAAAGTGCAATACTTGAGATTCGACAAAGAAGATCTGCCTGAAGTATAAAATGATACTTTTCTGACAGGGGGTTCATTAGAATAAAGAACAAAAAATTTATGCTTGAAACTCTGCTATTTGAGGAAACCCATAATTTATTGGCAGAATAAAATTTCTTCAGGACTTTACGCATAAAGTGCATTAGATGCTGCCTGCAGCACAGTGGAAGGTGTGGCAACAAGTGCAAGCTTGGGAAGCTAATATCATTACAGGAGTAAATTAAAAGAGATTGCATTAGCCAGAGCCAGAAATAACATAAAAAGAATTAGAAGAGAGCTTCCTTTAAAATTAACTTAAGACCAGGTTTCAACACTTCAGGCTGAAACCATATAGTACTGAAGGACTAAAAAAATCCCTGTAAAGAAATGCACATGATTGCTTAGAAGGCCTTACTTTGTTACTTTGTATCAAACTAACAATTCAAGCACTGAAAAGTTCAGATGAGACTATGAGAAAACAAAGCTAAGGAAACAAGTGTAATAAAAAATCAAGTTTGTAGGGGATAATCGCCTGTTATGAGAGAATATAAACCTTTTAATGCACCATATTATTTCTGCTCTCAAATGGAAAGTAAATTGCCCTACCTTAACGTTTTACAAAATTAAGAAAAGCTAGTCACTGACTGCCACTGCAAAATGCTCACACCGATGTGCCGATTTGACCCGGGTGCCCCAATCCCTCAAAATCAGGTGTGCCGAACAGACGAAAATGTGTCGCTTGCTATGTATTTGTAGTGACATGGAACCACACAGCCACACGCTCGCTGCATAAAGGACATGGGTGCATATACAAACCATAAAATTATGTGGTGACACTTTCGTGCTCTGCAGTGAAGTCACAGTCTGTGCCTGCCACTGTGGCTGGTTATAGACTTCAAAAATAATTACTCCAGTCATCACAAAATTTATTTGCATAAAATCTTCTAGGTTTAAAGCTACAACGGTGATGTGTATAATAAGCCACCTCGAGTTTTTTTTATCTCAAAGACCTTAATTCCCAATATAAGCCTGATTATCAAGAAAAAGTCACTTTTTGCAAAGTTTGGAGCATGCTATAAGAAAGGCTTCACTCAATGAGCCCAAATTATTATTAGCATTAACTATACAAACTGGTGAAAACTTCAAATAATTGCTTGGGCTGAAGTGTTATTGAGGTGAATGTAAAACAATTTCATAAAAAGCCACATTTTTTGCATTTTAGTGACCCAAAACTATATGAAAAATTCCTATTGTTTCATTCATGAAGTGGCATAGAAGATGTAAGTAAAATATCTAAAATAATATCTGTCAAAGCATATTGACTCACGCATGATTTAATTTTTTTTTATTCTGAGACCAACTTTTGCTTCTTTGCGGAAAATTCAAATAGAACTTAAGTCAACAAAAGATTTTTCTGCACTCAACGTTTTTTCAGAAAAGTTGGTGGTGGTCGGTTTTGAGGCCTGGGACGTTTCTCATGGTTACCTCTGGTACCAGATATATGCTTGACAAGAGCCCCTAAAACTTTGCAGCACAGTACATGCCAGCCTTTATATGCTGCTTCGTCTGTCCTAACTTAACTAAGCCCTATACTATACCCTTTAACGCCCTCTAGTTCCATGAACAACCTTGCTAGACTAGCCTCACTAGACCGGGTTCTAGCATTAAATGCTGCCAGGTTCAGTTTCTAATGGCAGCCTGTCCAGAGCCAAAAATTCCTAACACCCTCTGCTGTGTCACACGTCTGACTGCCACCTTGGTAAGTTGCTCCGTAGCCACTGGGAACTGAGGGCCAGGGGTTTACTGGAGTATTCATAGGAGGTTGTGGCCAATTACTATACCAGGGTGGCCAAATCTTGCCTTGTTGAGGGAGTGCGCTTATGGCGGTCACCGAGCTAAGGTCACACCCCAAACCTGAGTTGCAATTCTATCGAAAGGTGGACTTTTTAACAGGTGGAGAATTGCACGACACCAGAATTCGAACCACGGTCCTCTTGCGTGTGAAGCGGATGTTCTACCTCTACGTCACCACTGCATCAATGTACATTAGAAAAATATAAACCAGTAGAAGATTCAACAGTGCAGGTAGCACTTCGTAACAGAACAGCATGAAACTAACAAAAAACAAGTTTCTTTGCTCAAAAAGGTGCACATTCTAACTCACAGATCAGACACATGAGATTGAAAGGAGGATGTGCTGTGCTAGCATGCTTTCCTCAGGCTTTCGCACAGAATTAAAACAGATAACAGGGCTAATTGAAAAGCAGTGTGAAAAACACTGAAGCACTGATAAAGGAAACTTTTGTTGTTTTCACATCAGTTTTACAAATGAATCAGCAAATGGAAGCCTGACATACTGGAGACACGCAATCAGATTGTAACATAGATGCTTCCACATAGTTTAGCACAAGTCAACCAGTGCTACAGCACCAGTGGCACTTTACAAGGTGCACTGCCAGACACTGCAATTTGTGGCTACATGTTAGAGCAAAGAAAGCATGTTATGTCCAGTAGAACTTGAGGCACCCAGTAAGAACCTTGCAGAACACATGCAGAGGTCTTCTAAAAACAATGCCGCATGCTCTAATTACTAATTACAACCATTATTAGCATGACATTGAATTAATAAATCAGCATTTGATGATGCGACACAAGTGTCCTGAACATGACCAACCATGAGTGCTGAGATATGCGGACTGCTCTCGTGCTGAAAAGCTGCCGCTATACCCAAGTTTGAGAAGGAGCTTTCAAGGAGGAGTCAAAATCCTGCCGGGGAAACATTCATTTGGGTGCAGCCAACTCCTCCATGGCGGTGGCCACTGGACTGATATGATACATCTTTCCTTAGATAGATGGTGCTAGTGCAAGCTGCATGTCTAGAGTAAAAAAACCTGCTGCAAAATGATGAACGCCTTGTGTGGAGTGCGTTGGTTCATTGATTTGGAGGTGGTTGATGGTGTGACTGGTTGACTGATTGATTAGTGAGTAGCGAATGGTGATTAGTCAATGAAGCCTGTGTAGTGTAGACAAATAATCTCGTGCATGTGTCACTGAGTTTAACCGCATGTGATGGAACCCGTGAACGGTACTCGAGTGGCATCGTCTTCTGACATTGCATCAGATGTGTGCACTTGTGTAAGGCTTCATTTGAGGGCGTGTCTTCCCATGATGGTGGTGCTCGACTACCAGTGAGACTTCGTAAGACGAAACACAGAGAATTCTGGCGGAGAAGAACGCTCAATAGCCCTGTATACATGAACTCGACAGCACCGAGTCGAGTCAGCGAGGTCACCCTTACTTGACACGCTTGGTATCTACATGAACTTGCTTCTAGCAATTAAGTATAGCAGTGGGGCCTAGCATCGAGATTCGAAGTTATTGTGAGAGCGTCTGCAGTTGTGTTTGATTCCACTGCCTTTTACTATCACGAGCTTCGATTACTATCTTTTATCACTGATGACAGCTAGAGAGTATTCAACTTCGCTAACACTCTCAGGCACGCCAGAAGCTTTTTGATCCCAGAGTTCTTTATAACTCGACTCCTGACTCAACAGCGTCTACATGCTTTTAGACAAGCGGGCCAAGCGCGTTAATTCAACCAGACTGCTTATACATGAACCCGACAACTAGTTTTTTCACTTGACAGGCTTACTCGACCAGACTCTGTCGAGTTCATGTATAAGCCCTGTATACATGAACTTGGCAGAGTCAAGTTGAGTAAGCCTGTCGAGTGAATAACCAGTTGCTGGGTTCATGTATACGCAGTCGGGTCGAGTAAAATAGGCAGCAGAGCAGGTTGAGTTAACTCGCTTCAGGGGGTAGGTTAACTCGCTTGTCTAAAGCCCTGTATACATGGACTCGACAGAGTTGAGTAGAGTAAGCCTGTCGAGTAAAAAAACCAGTTGCCAGGTTCATGTATATGCAGTCGGGTTGAGTAAAATAGGCGTAGAGTGGGTCGTGTTAACTCGCTTGCAGGGGGTAGGTTAACTCACTTGACCCGCTTGTCTAAAAGCATGTAGACGCTGTCGAGTCAGAGAGTCGAGTTATGGCTTACTCTGGGATCAAAAAGCCACCGGAGCGGCGAGGAGCGTCAGCAATGTTGAATGCTTTTTAGACCTCATCAACGATAAAAAATAATAATCGAACCTCTCGATAGTAAAAGGCAACGAAATCAAATACGAGTAAGAAACTTACACAATAACTTCAAATCTCGAAGCTACGCGCTGCTGCGATACTTGCTCGCTAAAAAGAGAGTTCATGTAGACACCAACCGGGTCGAGTAATGGTGACCTCGCTTACTCGGCACGGTGCTGTCGAGCCCATGTATACAGGGACTAAAAGCATGTAGCTGTTCAGCCAGGGAGTCGAGTTAAGGGGAACTCTAAAATTGAAAAGCCTACGGAGTGGCGAGATGCTTCAGCAAGTTGAATGTGTTTTTAGCCCTCATCAACGATGAAAAAAATAATCGAAGCTCTCGATAGTAAAACACAACGGAATCAAATAAGAGCAAGAAACTTGCACCATAACTTCAAATCTCGACGCTACGTGCCGCTGCGATACTCACTGTCCTTTTTTTCTTTTTCTCCTTTTTTGTCTAACCGGCTAGGATATGTATGCCGTATCCGCCCGTTACAAAGGGAATGGCCTCAACTCATCATCAGCTAAAAAGCGAGTTCATGTAGACACGAGTAATGGTGACCTCGCTTACTCGGCGCCGACTCGATCCGGTGCTGTCGAGTTCATGTATACAGGGCTCATGAGGCAGCTAGACGGCTGAAGCGAAGGCGGGATGCCAAGCTACGAGCATTAGAGCTGGGCCCATGAAAGCGCACGCTTCCCAGTCTAATATTAAGGCAAAACATAAGCATAAACATCCTCCTAATTTTTAATTCGACATTCGTTCTCAATAAATATGTGGAAAACGGTGAGCTAGTAATACATTGTGTAATATGACTGCACCCCCCACCCCCCTTCTCAAACACTCAATCGCCCCAAACACTGAACCACTTATTCACTCACCTCCGTGGACGTCAAGATCGTGCAGCACCTTTGTAAGCTTCTTTTCAACATCTTCGATTCTCTGCTTTTCAGAGGCACTCGGATTTTTCATGTAATAGTTGTCTCGAAATGTGTACAACTCGTCCACGGCCTCCTACAAGAGCATGTGCGACAGCAAAACAAACACTTACCACTTAAGTACTTCCATTAAGACAAACTGAACATCTGTTAGAAAAGCGTGCACGACAAGTAAGGTATTACATTTAAAAACACAAAAATTACCTTCACAGACTGCAAACAAAATGAATCAGTGTTAGTTTCTGGTCGCGGCTGTGTCGGGTCTGCCATAGACCCCGCTTGGTCGTCTGCCATTTTTAGAGGCCATTACTAGCGCCTTCTTTAGTTAGAGGAGGCGTTGCCATTACAGACCAATGCTAACAGACATGTTAAGTCGCTTGGGCTTGAGTCGCGAGGCCATAGAGCAACATATATGTAAAGAGAGGACACTCGACGTCATTTGCAGCCCAGCTCGGGACCCGTTTCTTTCACGTAGTTAGTCGATGGGCGGAGTTTTACGTTAGCTGACGTCACATAAACAAAAAAAGAAAAACAAAAACGCTGATGTGAACTTTTCAGTACATATATTTTTAGCTACGAAAGGGTTTTACTAACTTTTTCATATAGGAGAGTTTGGGCGGCATCAATAACATCCGAACAAGTCACGTGGGCATTTTGAGATTAAAAAAGAAAAAAGAAAACAGATCCTCCATGTCTGTGAGCGCCAAGCGCGCTTCCCCGCTTTTTTTTTTTCTCGGAAACTTATCCATATGAACACAGCCGAATATATACACACACACACACACACACACACACACACACACACACACACACACACACACACACACACACACACACACACACACACACACACACACACACACACAGCAGATGACTTGCATCTGCTTACAAAGGTGGACACTAGTGAAGAGAGACTAAAATGTAGGATCAGCATCATCAACCGCTGCTCCATGGTCTAGTTTCCCTCAGTTCCGATGTTATGTGCTCCTGTGCAATGTGGCATTTGTTCATTTAGGTGTACAATTGCACCACTTATTGTTACTCCAACGTTTCTGCGTGGCTGGATAAGCATTTCAATACTTCATTTCAAGGAGTACTCTGGCCTGAAATTCATAGCTTGACTCGCATTTACGCAGTGCTATTAGGAACTCAGCTTTTGACAAATTTGTGAATCACTGTTTGATGCACGTCACCTGGAGCTCCAAACCTATTCAGGTCACAACTCATTGGCTCATAATTTTGATCCAGTGGTGCCTCCATCACCAGCACTGTCATCCCTACTATTGCCCTTAAGCTGCAATGCATGTCACTGCATGATGGCCAACCTCTCACTTGCATATAATTGGCACCCTCACCACAAAGTGTTATGACCTGGCTCCTTCCATTGAGTGAAAAACTATGTGTACTTCAAGCTTACGTACATCTCTGTGAATACAAAACAGTGCGTCCTCCATGTCAGCCTTGTGTGCCCTGCGTTCTTGGTAATGCTGGGGCTTGCTTCTGTACTAAAGCAAATCTTAATTGTAACTGTTTGAAAAGGTAGCCATGAATAGATTAGTTGGCTCATAATGATCTTAATTTGTAGCCAGCATGACATTTTGACAAAGGTAGCAACATATTTGAAAGAAACAATTTATGCAGCTGCAAAGAGCTGCTAATGTTCAGCCAGCAGGTCTGTTTTGTAAGCTTTTCTTGTCACCCACATTTTGCCAGCATTGCAACATTAAAAACAGCTCCACTTAAGCTACGACCATCATCACAGCAACTTCCACTCTCAAGCCTACTATTATGTCACACACATTCACCTATATCCTTTACCTGCTGTTCCCTGCAATCTTGCCAGGCTGTGACTGTGATAACAAAGTAAAACACAAGACCATTTGCACTGCGAACAATAACATTTCTTTATTATACTATTCACCTTACAAGCTTTCAAGGATGTTGATTGCGGCAATTGTAGGTATACAAAAATATGAATTGTATTGGGAGATTCACACTGAACACTGCATTATTCGAAATGAATAGCGCGAAAATAGACGCGGTCAAGAAAAGACAACTGTAGTAAACTTATCATGCATAGAATTTTTGTCAGGATGGCACGAGTGATCAGATTTTGAATTCATTGAACATAGCCTTTACAAGTAGTGAATTGCTAGAAATTCATATTCACACATAAACTTTGCCATCACTTTGCTTACTACCTTTAGACCTCCAAATTGAAGTATCAAAAAGACTGTAGATGACTTGCATCTGCTAGCCTTCCCATCTGGTTCCATATGTGATAGGCAACTCGTGTGCTGGAAAAAGAACAGCACATTGTAGCTGAATACTTGAATGTGCTTCTTGACATTCGAATAGAAACCACTATCAATGTTTCACCACATGTCGACATTTTGGGCCTCTAATTTGTGCCTGCATGCCTAGAACATGTCAATGTTTGTACCAAGAACGAACAGATATTTCTGCTCATGTATTATGGTGCAGTGATAAGATAGCGGATAAATATTTATCCGAGAAACTGTTGGTGGTCTTGTAGCCATATGTTCACATATTTACCTGTTTGGCCAATGTAATTTCTCCCACATGTGAAAGGTATAACCTTTGTCAAATGTTTAGAGTCTCGAGGGTTTGTTTTTAGGCCATATATTATGAGTTCTTTAACAATGGTGGAAGTCCTAGCCATGGAGAGGGTAGGACGAAAAATCTTCTTGCCTTCAGCAAGTCTGAAAATCTGGGAATGCATTACAAGCCACGTAGTATGGCTCAGAAGTAGACACCATCGGCTGTAAACTTTTGACAAAGGGTGTGCATTATGTGCAACACCTGTACATGAAAGGAACCGTATCGCATGCTTAACCTGGCATCTCCTGCTGCTTACGCTTGGTAAATCTTGATCTTTAAATTTTTGTCGACCTTTTCAGAAATGCTACCTAATTTGATGGGCGCGAAGAGCACCACTTCCAGATCATACCCATGTCCTACATATTTTAGGCGATGCGACAGCCCATCAGTGGGTCACTATGGTAATGAGATCCTTAAAAAAGTAAAGACGAGCGAAAAACCAGAGATGCTGGGGGCTCCCTAAAAACAGAAAAAGAAACTTCCGTTCAATCCTGAGCAAATCTTGTCTGATTACTCTATTTTTCAGTGTAGCTTTTTGTTGCCACAGTGTGGTGCTATCAACAAACCAGGAAGTAGATGTTGAGTTGTTGAAAGAAAGCTTGACTTGTTACAGCATTACAATTGGCTACCTTTCTTGAAAGCTTCAAAGTGGTGGAGATCACATTCACAGACGATATATAGTGAGCCTCTGGGACAAACAACGCCTCATCAAACTCGTCAGGAAGCGGTACTTTGTCATCAAGGACATAGCCAGGGGTGTTGGAGTAGATGACGGCAGTGAGGTGCAGAATCTCTGACCTACACTGCCAATGAAATTAAGCAGGATAGCCTTCCGTAGGTGTACGGCTAGTGTAGAACCACTCGACACCACTATGCAGTTCCAGAATGTCAGCTCCAATTGCGCCTACTGACAGCAGGTGGACTAGAAGACGTGGACAGTGGTGGGAGCTACTAGAGACTTGCCATGCTCATGATGGATGTAATAAGGCCATGTCAAGGTCCTTTAAACAGACACCTGTGTCCTCAAAATGTTATCACAAAATTCAGGAAGCAACATGTACATGTAATGCAGCAACAAGGTGTTCTATATTTCTCTTTCAGGCGCACGTGTGTGCATGCATCGCCTGTACTACTCCTTCATCTTCATTACAATGATGTATTGCTTCATAAACTTCACAGCTTTCCTTGAGAATTATTTGCACACCAAAGTAGTAGTAATTGGAAATATTTAAAGCAAGCTCAGGCAGCTGGTCATTATAATTTCCGAGATAGATTTTAGCAACCTTTTATTCAACTTAACGATCTCAGTCGTCATTCTTCACAATGAAGTTTTCAAGTATGAGATGATGTGCTTTCAGTATCCCGTGGCATTAATTATAATCAAGATGTGGCTGGATTGCAAATTGGCAGAGCAACTGTTGTTTGTGAGTTGGCATTGAAACCTAATTTTTACCAATCAAAATAAAACTGAATTAGTATGCTTCCATGATCCACTGAAACTTATCCCCGTCACTAGCCTGCTTCTTCATTCTCTGCAGTGCAATAATATGGCCTACTTTTTTTTGTTTCATACCTTCCAAGCAGTCATCTGGCTAATGTTTGTGATAAGCTGCCCGAATAGCTTGTTTGCTATATCCTATTGATGCATTCTACCTAATTAATGCAGGAAAAACAATAGTACATGCATTGATGTACAGTGTGCTCCGATATGGAATTTGTTTTAACTTGTACTCATGCAACAAGGTTTATCATTTTCTAAAATCTATAATTTGTGCTCTGCTGTAGATATGCCAATTACCAACAATTACTGCTTTTTTTTGTGCTCTCGTATACCTCGTTCACACTATTACATAAGAAAGTGTTATTCTTAAGTATTGGAAAAATAAGGAATTCCGCCTCCCTATATGTCCGTGCTCGAACAATCACAACCCCATGACTGTTTTATTTTGTCCACCGTGTGGACAAGTTGAAGTGGATTATTAAGACGGCGCGAAAGGGACGAGGACAAGGAAGGAACACTTGGTGTTCCTTCCTTGTCCTCGTCCCTTTCGCGCCGTCTTCATAATCCACTTCAACCATGAACCAACTAGCCCAAAGCAAAGTACTTCTTCGTGTGGACAAGATATGGCGAACCTGTCCATGCTTTCCATGTGCCAACGGCTTTGAATGATTTGCCAACAAATGTTCTCTTGAAGCAGCTAGAAGAACGTGATGCCTGTTCTAAACTTGAGTTCTTTTTTTTTCCTTTTTATTTTTCCTTCTTCCTATTCCCTAGTTTTACTTTGCTTGTAAATTGAGTGTGGCATATGTTCAGACTTCTCATGCTGCTGGGCACTTCCACAAGCCAATTGTGGAGGCCTGTATATGTACCATGGCATTCCACAAACAAATATTTCAGTCATTAAAAAAATTGCATCACATTATGAGCATTAACGCCGATGTTTGGGCCAGTTGGTAATGATCCATATTAAAACCCATTCGCAGCACGAATAAAACAACGACAGGAAGAAAACACACACGACAGGACGAATGCTGCACTTCCAACTAAAGTTTATTATGAAAAAACCAAGCTTAAGTACAGAGCTACTATCACCTTCTGACAGTCAAACATGTGTGTCTAAAAAAGCCACTTCATTATCATGTAGATAGAGGGATGGGGTGCTGACACATTGATCGCCTGCTTTTCTGATGTGATATGCCTCAATTATTTCTCTTTCTACCTTATCCCTTCCCCGCCCAAGAAACTTAGTTTTCCAAAAAATGGGTTTGCACTTACAGTCTTGGCAGTGAATTGCGAGATTGGTGCCTTTTCCTTCTTTCACCTGATCGTGGTGTTCTTTTGCTCCCTGATTAAAACAGCGTCCAGTTTGACCTATGTACACACGATTACAGGTGAGTGGAATGCTGTACACTATCTTAGTAGTGCACCGAGTGAACCAAAGGTGGTGCTAGTAGCTCTGTACTTAAGCTTTGTTTTTTCATAATAAACTTTAGTTGGAAGTGCAGCATTCGCCCTGTCGTGTGTGTTTTCTTCCTGTCGTTTTATTCGTGCTGCGAATGGGTTTTAATATGGATTATGAGCATTATGTATGCTCAGTGCATTATGAGTTATTGTAACTACTCCCTATACAGATGTTTTTGTTTTGTGCAAAAGCTATATAGTTATATAAATGTGAACTCATTTTTGACCCTTTAAAAGTCAGCTTATTTCGCGCAGTGATTTACTGAGTATTCTTCATTCTGATAGTGCTTGTCTTTCTGGCAATTAACCAGTCACACAATAAAAACAGAGAGTGCGCAAGCGTTACGGTATCAACTGTCCATTACTAGTGCTCAACCCAGTCAAAAGAAATCAACAGGTCCAATTGGGACGACCAGTCAGACTGAATTGGTTCTGCCAATCCCAAATGGTTTGTCCAACCCAACTGGTTTCTTCACTCCCAATTGGGAAGCCCAATAGGTTTCTTCAATCTCAATTGGGGTGCCCAGTTGGTTTCGTGACACCCAATTGGGAATGAATAAACCAATTGGGCGTCCCAATTGAGAGTGAAGAAACCAATGGGGCATCCGAATAAACCCATTAGGCTAATGGGAAGCCCAATGGGTTATTTCAATCCCAATTGGGATTCCTTTGCTCCCAATTGGGACGCACATTTGAAACAAATTGGGCTTTCAACTGGGCTTCCAATTGGCTCTAATTGGTCTTAAGTAAACATTCCCAATTGGGAAAGTCAAGTCAGTGATATCCTTGACTGTGATGTGCACAGATATACATACCTCTATAAAGAGACAACAGTGAAAAATTTAAGTTCTTATAAAAAGTACATACTGCTTAACCTTATTGATTGATTATATCATGCCCACTGTAAGTGCAGGAGTAATTAAATAAGTTAACTCTGAATAACAGAGATGTGTCACTGGTCCCAGCAGCACTGTTCAAAGAATGGAGTATATAAGTCTGCAAAGTATCCTGTGGATATATACATTGAATCTGTGTTAATTCCTTGTGTGTGATGCATGCTTGTCTCTCATGATTTCTCTAAAAACTTGTAATTTCATTCCACTTGCATAAAAGTCGGCTCCCCTATAACTTCTGGACAGAAAACACTGAAATTGCATCTCCATTCTTTTTTTTTCAAGCTATGCGAGTTCAAACCATTTTTGGTTGAATTGGTGAACCATTTGGTCTTCATGGGTGACCAATTATTTCCAATTGGGAGCACCAATTCATATCAAATGGTCAGGCGCAATGGGTGGCGAAAACACAATTTGTTTTTGACCAATTCATTTCAATTGGGAAATTCCCAATTGGACCCATTGAATTTTTTTGACTGGGAAAGTAGAACAGAATACCGCGACGTGAGTGAATTTTGAATGTAAAGGATGCCACTTAAGTTGGAAGGTTCATAAGGTATGCAACAGAAACCGCTAATGTAAGTTCAAGCGCTCTTGGTATCAGTACACTGCATATGCTGTGAACCTTTACCACTGCGGTTTGCGACCACCAAAAACCGTTGGACGGCGGCTTTCCTTACGCGAGTATTTCATGTCTCAAGAAGTTCGAGTTTAGTGCCTCCTTCATATTGTGTTTAATCATGCACATGCCCACTCACGAAAGCTACCTGCTGTTACTGTAGTGCGATATGCGAAACTTCAGAATTCATGCACGGCACAATTTTGCTTATTTCTGACTCGCACACTGCATCAACGCTTCCCTTAACCCATATTCCCTTTGCCTGTAATATATAATGTGAATGGGGTTGGTTGGTTGGTTTGTTGGGTTTAACGTCCCAAAGCGATTCATGCTATGAGAGACGCCGTAGTGGAGGACTCCGGAAATTTCGACCACCTGGGTTTAACGTGCACTGACATCACACAGCACATGGGCGCCTTGCTTTTTGCCTCCATCGAAAAGCGGCCGCTGAGGCCGGGATTCGATGCCGCGTCCTTGGGAACAGTAGTGGGGCGCCGTAACCACTGCGCCACCCCGGCGGGGTAATGTGAATGGGGTATCTTGGTGTACTACTGCTTCAAGCGTAACCTACGTTTCCTTCACTGTTATATGCATCACAACTACCTTGACACGTTGCACGCATATTCGTTACCCTGCAAGATGAGATCACAACAGGTTCAGACCGTTCAGGCTGCCATGACTCCCCTACAGGCTCCAAGCTCTAGGAAATGCCAGCTACGAAATCGTACGCACAGCCCACAGATTGGTGTGCATGCCCCTTGTCATGCAGAAGCCACTGCTAACAGCTGCTGGATGAGCATTGCAAAAACCATGGAGGAAGGAGAGAACAATGTTGGGAAAGAACTCCTTCCTCCATCTGTCATCTCGCCCCTTCTCTTTAACCTGGCCATGGTGCCGATAGCGAGGAAATTGGAAAGCATACTTGGAATTCGTCACGCACTCTAGGCTTATGACATTACGGTGTGGACGACGACAGGATCAGCGGGAGAAAAGGAAGACAAATTGCAAAGAGCCCTGGATGGCATTGAAGAAATTGCAAGAAGAAAGGGCATGCAATGCGCCCCCGAAAAAACAGAGTTCATTAGAATCCACAAGAAAAACTTCAAGGCAGAGCCGATTCAAATCCGACTTCAAAACCAAGAAATCAGAGAAGTAAAAACCTTGAGGATACTAGGTATGTGGCTACAGAGCCACGGGGAAAGAACGCACACAATCAAGCTACTAACTCGGGCAACCAGTCAGGTCTGCAGCATGATTCGAAGAATAGCAATCAGGAACGGAGGGTTAAAGGAGAAGGACACGATCAGAATAGTAACGGCAATGATAGTCCCCCGGTGGACCTATAGCTTCCCGTACCACAACGTCACCAGAACGGAATCACAGAAAATTGATGCGCAGTTTCGGAAAGCTTATAAACTAGCACTCGGATTACCAAGTCCTGCATCCAATGAGGCTGTTATGGCAATGGGCATCTCGGCCACCTACAAAGAACACAACGAAGCAATCCTGGTCTGCCAAGAACACAGACTAGAACAAAGTCGGACTGGTAGACACCTACTGAACATCATGGGACCCATCGATGAGAAAACTAACCCGTAAGAAAAACACTCACTCCCGAAGGCAGAGCTGAATACCAGGTCCTTCCAATTCCAAAAACATGGACCCCCTACACAACAGCGAAAGACGAAAAGCGAGAAGTCGCCACATACAAAACAACGTCGTCAGAAACAATAGCGACATACTCTACGTAGGCGCCAGTCCATATCTGGGGAGAAAAGCGGCGGTAGCCACCACAGTTGACCACGCCAGAAGAGAGCTAGTAACCAGCTCATCGGTCAAGACCAATAACTACATATAAGATGCAGAGGAAGTTGCAATCGCCCTTGCAGTTAAACACGCCAGCAGCCAAGGTAGAAAACGCATAATACTGAGCGATTCCCAAAAGGCCTGTCGTGCCTTTCTTCTGGGGCGCGTATGCAAACAGGCACACCGAATAATGGAGCAGGAAAAAAAGACGGGCAACATGAAGCACACAATCATGTGGATACCGGCACACGAGGGAATCGACGGCAACGAGGCTGCCGACAAGATAGCCCGAGGGCATACTTTCCGGGCACCTGCGTCAGCTGCCCCAGAGCCTTCAACCCCTCTCACATACGGGGAACTAATACAATACTTCAAATTAGAAAGAAAACGATACACAGAACCGCACAAAGACCTCAGCAGACAGGAGGCAGTAACTTGGAAGAACATACAGGCTAGGACATTCCCTAACCTAGCAAAGTACCACAAAATCTGGCCCGAAAAATTCAAAAATAACACATGCACTGCATGCGGTGAAGTCTCGGACATCCTTCACATGATATGGAACTGCAAAGAGCAATTAGAGAAATATAAAGCTCAAGCGCTCAGCCAAGCTGAGTGGGAGGCCCACACGGGTCTCTCTGAGCTGACAGGGCCCGGGAGACAGCCCAGGCAGCCCAGGCCAATGGTATTCCGTTAAACAATTAAAGTTTACTCTCTCTCTCTCTCTCTCTCTCTCTCTCTCCATGGCAAAAACTCATATATGCATGGAGGAAGAAAAAAACTTTCTTCTCCATGTTTTTGTTCTTCCTCCATGTATATATGATTGATTATTTACACACCGCTAACACCGCCCGGCTTGGCTAGCTCGGCCTTTGCTTCGACCGCGTTAGCTAACCTTCAATTCCAAATAGTGAAGATATTTAACAAATATAAGCATAAAAAAACCTAAAAGTAAAAAAAAAAGAAATAAATGCAGCTAAAATTGCCTAAGCTTGAAATATTTGCTGTAATTCGTTGTTTTATGACGTCAGCTGACGTCAAGCTCCGCCCATCGACTAACTACGTCAAAAAAAAACGGGTCCCGTCAAGTTCCGCCCATCATGCCCAGGATACAGTGAACTAGAATATTGGGTAGTGTGCTCACAAGCGCCGCTCGAGGTGTCCCCGCCGGTGTCGACGGGGAGCGGCGGTGGGCGGTGGCGCTGCGCGCGTCTCCACGGTAGGTGCTTCGAAGCGCGCGCGCTCAAGCCAGTGCCGCGCTCGGCCGGCGTCACAGTAGCCGCGCCGACAAATTGAAATATTACCGCGACATTTGCGTGGGTTTTGCTGAAATGGTTAAGCGGACCTTGAATTGAACTTTGTATCTGCGCTGTGCACATGTTCAAACAATGTTAATTAATGCGCTTGGCTCGTTGGGACGTTCACGTAGTGTATGTCACTCGAGCCTGCATTGTTTCACTGGAAAGAAATTATAATGCACTGCATATTCGGGGGTTATACAGCTCTTTCCATTAATGCTTAAAGTCAATAGTTATAGCTTGGGATTCATGCCAGGGATAAATGAGGAGTGAAGGAGTGTCGGCCGCAATAACTGCTTATTCACAAACACCCATGCTGCAGCACACAAAAACAAAAAGGACATGGAGATGACAGGTAGAATGAATGCATGTAATTCTCAAAGTAAAAGGAAAGATGCATTATTTACAATTCGCGTTTTTCGCAGCGCGGGAGCCGCACCACAAGGTTTTCAAACCAGCTACTGCATACTTATTTGGAGAGACATAAAGTCACTGCTTTATGAAACATGAACAGATTTGTCACCGCTGCGTATATTTATGTTCACGTATTTTGCCGCTTATTTCCTTCACTTGCTCCAGCACTTCACAACAACGTTAGCAATGGCTTAGTTTGAGGTGTTTCGCCCGTTCTCGTTTTTCTGCCTTTTTTTTTAATTAACCCCTTTCACATAAAGTGCAGTCTGGTGACTAAATAAAACCTTATTACTTCTTCAGATCGGCCTTCTGCATGAACGGGGCAACCAACTTCTTTATGCAGTCTATTTCTAACCATTTCCAAAATATCAAGAATACGTTGAGAATCTGTTCGTTTGGGGCCGATTCCTACTCTTCTGTTGTTACGGGTATATCGGGCAGACTAGAAAATTTTGTTTTCGAGGGCCCGTATGAGTTACAACACCAGTGGGTTTCCTCTTCCTTTGTTGTCTTTCTTTCGGTATATTTTTTGAAAGATAGGCCGGCAGATTCGGCAATAGCGTCGGTGTGGCATCGGGGGATAATGCTCGCTTCCCACGAGGGATGCGGACTTTTTCCCCCGTTCACAATATGAACATAGCCCCGTAGAACGAAACGAAATTCGAAATGAAGCTCACAAACAGCACAGCTCCACAGCTCTCATCCAGCCGCTTGTCCGAGTGACGGAGGTTGATCTCCCACTGCTTCCTTAAAAGTCATCTTTGGGAACGCCTAGCAGGGCTATTTTTGGGCCACCTTTAGTATGCACATATATCCAGTCTTGCATTCAGGCGCGTAGCAATGGTTTTGACGACGGGCCGGCATATTTTGGTTTGGGCCTATCTGCAGTGACGCGGTAAGTTTGTTGTGCGGGTATATGTGAATGATATATATGTGACCACATGAAAGCATCCACTATATTCCTTTACGCCGATGACCCTTTACTAGTATCAGGCAAACCTAAGTTTTCATGTGCCTTGGCTAACCTTCAGGAGGCGCTATTAAATTTAGTCATTGGTTTGTCTCAAACTTAATACAAATAACGAAGTGTCTAAAGGTACGTCCGACGTATCCATTCGATTCTCGTAAAGATACGGCGGACGTCGATATACAGGCTCATGGCTATATGCACGTCGAACGCGGCTACATTCCGCTTGCTACGCGTGAATGATTTTATCCTCTATGATATCAGCTAGCCGGACTCTCGATGAGGTGCTACGAAGAGTGCATCCGTTCTAACATAGAATACGGTCTTCACTTAGGGTTGTGTACGGCAAGCATCGCTGTCACGCACATAGCTGCAGGCGATGCTACGTACTGCACCAGCTCCACCAGCTGGCATCGAGATACGCACATTCACGAGCAGCTTTCGCTTCGCACTAAACTATCACCTCGATCTGCCCGTAATGCGAGCGAGCTATTCCTAGCATTTACGCTGTCTTAGGTCGTGCATCGACCTCCGAAGATCTAGCGCTGGCACAACACACACGCACCTCGTCGTGCAGAACATTCAGCAGTCCAAAGTATGTATGTGAAATGGCATTATGCTTGTTCCTCACATGCAGACCGAGGAAACAGGATGTTTCTAGCTAAATTCTTCGTTTAAATTCTACCTCAGAGTCGTGGCAGAAGACATGCCGAATCTACTAGAGGCCTGCGCTGCTACTGCGGCGAGCTGCACATCGACTCGTCGAGGCGAAGACCTACTGCACCGCACCGCAAGAGTGCACAACCGGAAAGACGGAAGCGCGAATGATCCGATTTCCATGTGAACAGCAATGTTCTTTGTGCTTAGCCTGCATCTTTTTCTTGTCGTTGAATTTTGCGTACATGTAGTTTAAACCTCCGCATGCTCGAGGTTAGCGTGACCCGACTGAACGGCCGCGCAGCTTTGAAACGATCGGGATCGATATGCATGCATCGCCGGACTTAGGTACACGGTAGAAAATGTGCGCTGCACATTTCGTTGCAGAAGCTGACTCTTGGAATTTTGCAGAGTGTGCCATGCAAGTGATCGTTGCTACAACCACGCATCCATGTTCCAACGGCTGGCCTACCCCGAGGCGCATAAATGTTCAACCGTGGACGTATCAATGATCGAGGAGAGGACAGATTTTCACAATATTGGGCGCGAAATCGATAGCTACCAGTGCTCAGTGTTAGAGAAATTCTGCCTTGATCATGCGCAATTCAGTGTTTCAGGTGTGGTCTGTAGCTATAAGGAACAGTTCGCCTGTCAAGTCAGCGGCGCCAGCGATGGACCGGCGGAGCGATTTTCCACGTTACACCGCTGTCTAGCTAGAAAGCCTACCTAGGCGGCGTTTGACATTCAGCTGCTTTTTGTGGGCCCCGTAATTTAAAGCAACGCCTTCAGAAACGCGTTAAATGTTAAAAAATGTATTCTCTTCAACAGTTTCACTCCAGGCTGTCAAAGCAGGCGGACGTTGATAAAACAGTTGAGCACTCGTCTTTAGAAATCTGTAGAATCGCCTTCAGTTTGTAGAATTATTGGAATAGGTCACTTTCCGATCGCTGGGACATAGACCCGCATGACAGCGCTGTCACGTGAATAAGGACCACACCAGACCGAAAGCTTGTCTCATATAACATAGCTAACCAAGGTATACCTTACAGCATTGTATTGATTTTTATGGTGCATAAGCAACTAATTCTGCCATGCACCAAGAACAAGGTGTAATGTATTTATTTTGTGTGTAATGACTAAAATGTTCTTTAGGATGTAGCTTGTTTAGGAACATTTTAGGAAACCAAAAATGCAGGAAATTTGCACGTCTCTCCTAGAATCATGCTGGTATGGAAAAGGATCTGTTGCAAAATTGTACAAAATGTTTCCTCTTATTTTCTCGACTCTGGTGCACGTGTAAGATATGGTTTATTGTTAGTTCATCTCCACACTCCTTGCATATTGGTTTGTCCTCTTTCATAAGTATAAAGCTGTGTGTGAGGTGCGGATATGTGTTTTGTGAAGATGACCTAAAATGGCCTCCATGTTGTGTTTTTGATTACTGCATGATTTCCATTCCTTAATGACAGGTTTGACAAGTATAGTTTGTAGTTTATTTCATTGTTTCAAAAATCCTGCCATTTCACTCTCACTTTTCTTTGTACAAGCTTCTTGGTATCTTCATGCAGCATATTCACCCTCTGTAATTTAGCATTTCGTCAAGGTAACCTAGTTATTTCTTTTCATCACCTTTCAAGACAACTGTCCCGATTTCATAAAGTGTAGGGTTTCTGACGACAGGAACTCCTTGGAAGTCGTAGAAATAAATGAGATCCACAATCATGAGCTATCTAGGTAGATAGGTGTGCATATACATGTCCATCGCTCAGTGGAATGGTGTCAGTACGCTGTTAGAACAGGTCTTGTGGTAACAACAACCATTGTCTGAGGTGGTCCTTTAATGGGCATTGAAATGCTATGTAACTACAGGTACTGATAGAACTCTTGATCATGTTATGTGATGGTGCGATCCTTGCATGCATATTAGGTATACATTTCAGAATCTGCAGTGCACCACTTGACCATTTGCCACCAGTTTGTGTGAAAATGTATTTGTCATGCATGTTAACCAGTATTTAACAGATGACCCCTGTGCACAAGCCAAAAGTGCCATGAGCCAAATGTCACGAGGCCACATGACATGGCAGGAGCTGTTAAGTCAAGCTTACAAAGTTATATTTGAAATATGTTCTGCGACGTTTCAGCTCCAATTAAGAAAGGTTGAGGCTTACAGAGGTCTATGCCAGGTTGTCTATCACCTAACAGGGCAGCCTACGACCGTATGCTAATGAGTATATCTGAGATAACAGAGACATGAATTAAGGAATTAGTAATTATGTTTGTAGCAAAGGGCATGTAAATTAACGGGAATCCACAGTGGGATCTGCAGACAAGAACCATTAATGCTGGCACACCATACCCTTAAAGGTGGAGATAAGGAGTCTCCCTAATTTTTTTTCTGCTCAACGCTTGTCATTTCCTCCGTTCTTCCAGATGAGGAAGATGTGAAAATGATAGCATCGAAAATTCCAGAGACCATCGTTAACAAGGATGCTGATCCCAATAGCGTAAAAAAGGAATTTCAGAAAAGATGGGTAACCAGTAATGCTGGCAACAGTTGAAGCTAAGTGGAAAGGCATGAAATTGAAATGTAACATATGCAGAGATATGTTGCGAGACGACCAGTCTGTGGTGTGCGACATCTGTCTCCGTTAGTTTCATCAAGTGATTGGCCAAAGCAGATGGGGCTTGTGGTTTTGTAATAAGTGCAGTGTAGTAGCATAGATGCAACCTTGCCCATTAATAATTGGAGTTGAGTAAGTGCATTGTTTTGTCTTTGTAAGATGTTCATGGTTTCCATGCAAACATTATGAGAAATTTTTTCCTAGAGAATGTTTGCTGAAATGTGAATATAATGTGCAATAAAACTAATGTTTTATTGCTATTTACTTTTTCTTGTATACATTAGTTCTGTGAAGAAAACCACAGGCTAGAAGGAAATGTAATGGCATGCATTTTGATACTTGGCCCCGTTGTGCTGGCTCAGTAGTTAGAGTGCTTGGCTGCTGAACCCAAAGATGCAGATTTGGTTCCAGCCACAGCAGAGGCATTTCAATAGAGGCGAAACAATAGGCTGTCATGCACTGTGCGGTGTCAGTGCATGTAAAAGAACCCCAGGTGGTCGAAATTATACCGGAGCCCTCAACTATTGTGTTCCTCATAGCCGTAGTTATTTTGGGATGCTAAACCAGATATATAACACATCATACTCTGAGTAAGATGCTATTCATGGTCAGTTAATCATACACTAAATGATCAATTTTTTTCTGCATGGTACAGCAGCTGTTGTACAATTTTACTTTAGCCTTCATGAAGAATATCACACTGGCTCCACATGGCTTTCTGTTGACCCTTGATATGCGTCACAATCACACACCCGAGTATGTATTTGTCTAAAGGCACCTATGCATGCAAGGAGGGGACCATTACTTTCCACTTGTCAGAACTGAAATGCATGATCCACATCATTTCTGTAATTCAACTGCTTGCTATTTGAACTGTCCAGCATTGATGCAAGTTTCAAAGAACTGCAATTAGAAAATTAATCTAAGCAGCAAACCATGCCATGAACTGCTTCGGTTTCATCTTTAGCAACTGTTTGGGAACTAAAATTAGCCAAATGTTGCAAAACATAGATGAGAGGTTACAAAATCTAAAAAACAATGCAGCCTACCTGTGGCATGTAGGGTTTCACATCCTAAAGTGACATATGTAGCTATGAAGAATACCGTAGTGGAGAGCTCCAGAGTAATTTGACTGCCCAGGCTTTCTACTTTGCATTGACATCTTGCAGAAAACAGAAGCATTTGCATTTCACCTGCACCAAAGTGCGACTGCCATCACTGGTATTAAACATCACGACCTTGGGGCAAGTAGCCGAACGTGCCACTAAGATGTCGCAGCGTGTACATACATGCTATACATGTCAACCTTTCTAGCATTAAAGCTGTCACATGCATGGCAGATATTCATGTTCAGCTTTGGACTGACAAGTTTAAAAGTGTACTATTTGTGTTTTTCTAGCATGAAAAACAAAGGAAATTAAGGAAAAGCGAAAAAAAATGAACATAATATGTTGAAAAAACACTAGTCATTAACACATAAAGCATATTCGTTCCTTTATTAATGATAAAGTGGCCTTCAACAATGGTATAAAGCCTGAAAATTTCGAAAGGTGCTGTGCCAGGCAGCTATTTTACAGAAACCTGAACCATTTCACCTGTAGGAATGCGCATCCCGGCGGTGTGGGCTGGGCACTTATTTTTCGGTCCACTCCAACATGCGAAAACTGCATCATGTGCATTCCCATTTTCCGAGTTTTGAGCTCTGTAGTACAGGCTAACAAATTGTCGATGACTTATTTTCGTCTGATTGTTGCACAGCGCGTGTAAATAAATTACTACTGCACCTAATAAACACTGACATGCACGTGCAACATCGCCGATCATAAACGGACACACTGATGTCCGTCCGGGCATCGGCGCACTCATCACAGCACTCTTCGTAGTTTCACACAGCACTCTAGTAGGACGTAATCCGTAATCACAGCATCTCACGGTAAGCACAAACCACACCTCCAGTTGTACAACAAACACGAATGACGCGATGCTTGGGCTAGAGACACGCCGGCGGTGCCCAGCTTTTTCAGCGCCGCTTGTACTACGTAGAACTTGCAGCACCAAACCTCAGTGCGAGCAGAAAGCGATGCGTTACGTGACGCATCTCACCACATATGGAAGTGAGGAAACTTTGAAGAATCAAAACTACATAATTACATAACGACCGTCGTAGACGTTAATCCACATGATAACGAGGACCAAATGAGCGGGCGTGCGGGCCGCGGGCTGGCCGTCAACACCGCGATTACATGCGCTTGCGCTCTGGTCGTGCTTGCCACCCTGCCGCGGTCAACTCACGTAAACCTATCATCATGCCATCACGTAGTATATCACCCATTCTAGGCACTATTCTTGCCACTGTACTATTCTTTGTGATTTCACATTTCACGCATGCAGTATGTATACATACTTCTTGCACCTCGTACGTATGTACACCATGCGTACACCTCATACCAACTTCGATTTGGCTACATATGGCTACCATGTTGTTGCTACAACCACATCTGGGGATCTCGGACTCGGATCCGTCCGGCTTTCCCGACGGATCCCAAGGCCCATATCGGAGAAAAATGCGTTGGGTCCGTCGGAAGAACCCTACCGATCGGGTCCGTCCGCCGTACCTCTGAAAAATATTTCCCGGATCCGTCCGACGGATTCCGAAGAAAAACGCACCGGGTCCGTCGGACGTACCTTTAAGACCACTGATCGGGTCCGTCGGACGTACCTTTAGCCACAGCCTACAAATAAATGGCACCAAATCCCGACTTGTCTGTTTTCGTAGCCCGCACAAAGATGTACCAAATGTAGGTTCTATATATTTAAACCCCTCATATTGCTATTTGTGTTCTTGTCAACCTATATCTAGCGTCCCGTCGGTTACGTAGCTTGGTGTACCCATATACAGTGATCTGACATGGAGTACTCAGTTGACCGACATTTGTAAGAAACTTAGAAGTGTTGCATCTTTGTTGTTTAATTTGAAAACCATGATGCCTTTTTCTATCAGAAAACTAATCGCCCATGCTCTGGGGTAGTGTTTAAAGATACGGTATGTGTTGTTTTTTTAACTGCTCTTTCACATGGAGTTAATAGGAGTTTGAAAAACATCGCTACAAGCGTCCTCTACATGCCACAGGAGAATTTGCCCAGCAGTGTCTTTAGAACAGCCGGTTTGCCTGCTTTTGACAATCTTTTTAAACAAATTGTAGTACTAAAATATTTTTGGAGCAGTGCATACAGGCACAAAAACACGAAACCGGTACCGTTGAGACATGTTCCTCGTTATCTTAAACCGAGAACCCGCATTCATTACGGTAAAGCAACAAGGCGCTATAATGTTCCAGCCATCCTCAACGATCGCTGGACGACGTATTTTCTTTGACCACCCGCAAAACATTGAGAGTTAATATGTACCGATGTTGTCAGTTCATTTTTGATAGTGTGTTGTGCCAAATGTTTTTTTTTTTTTTTTTTTTTTTTTTGCCTCTGATGGAGCTCTGATGGAGTTCTGATGTGGCGCGAAGATTGCAGCGGCTGCCGGTTGTCGCCGCACAAGCCCGCTTGTGGCTTCGGCGCTTCCGTATGTGTATGTTGTTCTACTATACTAAATAAATATTGTTATTATTATTATTATTATTATTAGCAGTCTATGCCAGTGAATTAACCGGTTAGTACAGGCCACATGTCCGCTTACCCCCTCATGTGCGAAAGAAAAGCACAAAGAGTTCTGATCTCCAGGCAGAACACGCATACACCGACGCACGTGGTGTAGTCAACACTCACTTTCGATGGGAGCTTAAACAAGAGCCTGAACTGGCCTTTACTGAACAAACGCTTGAAGTGACCTCCGATAAGCGCCAAAAGAACATGCGCACAGCAAAGTAACAACGAAGCCATAAATGCACACAACGCAGTGACAAATTGAACCGGCTGACAGCGACGGGCGGAGCAAAATTAGAGCCCCTAGCAAAATCCTACCGTGAAGTCTACCGTGGCGCCACCTGGTGCCGGCGCCGCGAAGCAGTCACCTGTCGACACACGAGGGGCCTCCGCTCCCCGTAGAGCCGCCGCGGAGTGAGCACACTACCCAATATTCTAGTTCACTGTACCCAGGACCTGCAAAAATACCCTCGACAACACTTCGCCACAAAGAATTAATATGACTTAAGTATTAGTATTACTGTAATTACCGTAGTTGCTGCCCGTACTGTATGCGGATGTGCGGCGCGCTGCATATTCTTGAATGTGTAATGTTTGTTTATGTTGCTTTTTTTTTTATATGCAAAGTTCTTGACTATGTTCTAGACGCTCATGGCGGTAATGGTTTGTCGCTGACTTTTATCGACGGCATAAATGTTACGGCTAAGAGTTTTTGTTTGTTTTCACTGTTGCTGCATGTGTCTGCTGTGCGCGCACTGAAGTATAAAACAAAAGTGAACAGTATGGCCCGCGGTGACAGCCTGGATAATATTGCTCCTTCGACCTACGAAAAGGCAAAGGACAGGGTTACTACAGCTGCTGAACTCAACGATGACATTGAAGATGAAATAGACGCGCGAGAGATTTTCGATATCCTTTCGAGCTGCTTATGCTTCGTGGTGCAGCTCCTGCATGCGAGCGTAGCGCACCTTTTGAAGTATATTTCTTATGTTGTGTTTGAAATTTGTACATGTTCTGAAATCGACGTCGTAAGGGAAGGGAGGAAGGTGGGAGTGAAGGGAGGTCTACGTAGTAATGTCGTCCACCTATGGATCATTAACGTGCAACTGACATCGCAGAGCACACGGACGCCCTTGCGTTTTCATGGAGGCGAAACGAAGAGGCGTCCGTGTGCTGTCCGATGTTAGTGTACGTTAAAGATCCCCAGGTGGTCGCAATTACTCCGTAGCCCACCACTACGACACCTCTTTCTCTCTCCGCTTTCGCTCCCATCTACTTCCCTTTCCTTGCGGCCCGGGTCAGGTGCCCAGAGAAAAAGTGCGACAGATATCGCGCCTTTCCTTTCCTGTAAACCAGTTATTATTATTATTATTATTATTATTATTATTATTATTATTATTATTATTATTATTATTATTATTATTATTGTTGAATGCAAAATGGGCAGGCCAGACTTTGATAAGCGGCCTATGGAAAGTTGTATGGGACTTCAAGTCGCTCGTGTTCCGCTACCTACTGCTTTAGAAATGCAAAATTTACACTCGTTTCTGGGCTGCACTCGCTTTTGAGGCAAACCCAACTTGAGGGAACTCTTCAATAGAGTTCATTTTTAAGAGTGGGTTTTGTAAAGGTATGCCTAATAGGTGTTTTCTTTTGTGTATACATCATGTATGCATGAACACTGTGTAGACCAAATCAACAGTCTGGGTCAGCGGCATTGTAGTTAAGTAACATATATCTTGTACTGCGAGAAGTCTGAGTACAGTACATTAAAAACCCTGGGTTGGTCTAAGTAAATTCAGAGCCTTTCACTATGACGCCTCATAGCCTGTGTGCAACTTTGAGAACCGACATGCGAAAACCATGTTGCATAGTTTGTCATGAAAGCCGTGCCTAGTGTTTATATGTTGGCATTTTTACTAAATGCTAAAAGCATGACAATGAATATGTGATGAACATTAGTATAATTTAAAAATAGGTTTCGTGACTATTAAATAGGAAAATTTAAATAAAATAGGGATGTGCATTTTTTTTTTTTGCTTATGCTTCCAACTGCTTGGGTCTGGGGCTTAGATTGTTTTTCTTGCAGTAGCAATGCTGCAACAATTTAGTTTCAGTTGCCGCCATGCCCACCGGGCTTCTTTTTTTTTTTTTTTTTTTTTTGTATGCAAGCTTGCCATAAGGCATATTATATAAACTCACGTAAATGGTTTTCCGTGAGGAACCGGAGCAGGCTCCCGCTCTTAGCGTTGTCGGTGAGCCATTTAGAAAAGTCCTCTTCCCTTGTTGTGGTTAGTCCCACTTCGTGCAGAATCTGTGTCCTTGATGCCCTTGTCCCTGCACAAGTCCATAGCAAATGGCGAACATCCACTTCTGCAGCTGGTGTGGAACACTTCGGGCATGTGATTGGTCTGATGTCTGTTTGCGATTCCCATCGGCATTTTACCGACGGGGTAAGGGCCGTCTTGCCCTTACCGACGGGCTTCTTGCCACTTGCTATTTTTAACAGTGGGCCATTCTCCATCAACTATATGGGACGATTAATTTAGGGAAGTGAAGGAGCATTGCGAACTTTCAGGTTTCATTTGGTTTGTGAAGAATTTCAGTCTATCATGGTTCGAGCAGACTTTTGAGTTAGGCTTGCTTCTAGGCTGAAAGTAAATAACTTGAGCAAAAAGAAAGGTTGCACATTCAGGGGCCTACTTCAGCTAGGAGGCCTCCTAGACTACACTGTTGACAATGTACTGTCGTGAGCATGTGCTGGGATCATGCGAAAACAGAGCCAATCCATAGTGCAAGAGTTTGGCCTTTCTTTGAAACTGCCATTCTTCCGTCGGTGCACCTCCTCTTTCTAGTGATATCTTGGAGTTCTCCAATTAATGGCCTCAGAAGGAGCACTGTGAGAAAGCAGGGAGGGGGAATGAGGAGGGGGAATGAATGGTGCTGGCAGGAGTCAGTTCCTGGAATTTTGTGGGAGTAGAAGCAGCCACTATATTTTATATTTGCGCCCTGCGGGAAATTTCGTCATAGTCTGCTGATTCATTATGTTTCAGCATTGATTTTGTTTTATTTTCTTAGCAGAGTGATGAGAAATGGGTTGCTGATGTGCTGTGGCGTGTTCTAAGCATAGCACAAAGAGATTCAGGTTGCTTAAATTTCCCAGAGAAGAGGTACAGCAGGATGTATGAAAATCGACACAAGGGAACACGGACTGATAATGCTTAACTTTGCAAGGTGAGGACTGCTGATTTCTATAGGGTTGTTAATGAATATAAAGGGATAGTCACTATTCAAACTCCAGTTTAATTATCAGTAGGCTGCCATACTAAAACGGTATGAATATCTCCCATAAGCATCGAGATGGTGTTCACTGCTGGCTGACAGTGTTCGTTAGAGAGTTATGTTCTTCAGTTTGCTAGCTCTTATAATCACACATGTGAAGCTTCTAACTATGCCACTGAACTTCTTGAATCACATGTATATGTGGTAATATTTGTCATGCTGTGTGTTAATTGCTTGGCAAAGTAGCAAAGAAAGATAGCATTGTGCACTGTGCACAGCATAATACTGAAGCAAGTCAGCATGACAGGTCAAATTCCTTGCATGTGGTTCTTGCAGTTCTGTGTCAATTTAGAACCAGCTGAATTGGCTTTTTACAGCCTCACTTTTGGGACTATGCGAAACACAAGCTATCCATAGCAGTTCCATGGCCACAGCCCTGTGAATAATGTAATGAAACTATAATTATGTGTGCTAATTGCAAGGGACAACACCCTGCTTACTTGAGTGCTGTCCTACCTGGAAGGGAGAAAAACAAGCATCACACTCAAGACAGCAGAAAACATATCATTTAAAGAGGCATGGCAAAAACTATCTTCAAGTATCGCATTTCATTCACAGCAAAAGCAAGATATGCCGATGTGGCATGACAGGTCAAGACACTACTAGTCTTCAGCACCTGCCAATGCCACACAGAGGGAGCAGGGCCATTTATACCCCTGGTGGAAGTAGCTCTGCCTCTTCAAAACAGGCTACGCAGTCCCCTGGGTTGGAGGGCCTGAAAGTCCCAACAAGACGAGACCTACAGCCAAAAAGCATGTTCCTGTGGCATGGTCCTCCAATGCCTTTGTGGAGGCGATGGACACCAGCCAAGGCAGCACCATGACGTCAATGTGGGATGGTTTGCAGCACCTCTTGGAGTGCCAGAAAAAAAGACAGGCCCTGATTCGTACTGCCAATGTTATCTAGTTTTCCACTTGTACAGAATTTATTATGGTGACATTTATAATTCAGTGGAGTTCTAGAGGGCTCTTATAGCGACACAAAGGACATCCTAACTACAATATCCCCTATTACTTTATGTCTATGGGAAACAAATCTACATCTGCAACACAAAAGTTTCTTAAGAATTACACCTTATTCCATCGTGACAGAGAGCAGATGAGCAGGCCCTCAAGAGGTGTAGCCATCGTTATAAAAACAGGAGTCACAGTTCGTGAGCTCTGACTGTAAACTAGACGTGAAGCTGTGCCAGCCAGCTATCACAGTGTGTTCCCTCCATCTAGAGTCACATCTTAACGTAACCCTCCATGACTCAGAGGATCTTTTCAATCAGCTACCAGAACCATATCCCATAGTCAAACGATTTTAATGCCTACTCTAGTCTTTGGGAAGTGAGAAAACTGATAGTCGAAGCCAGTTTATTATAGAGAATTTTATTTAGTACTGTCTGTTTTCTGTACTCGAAACAACCCACATACTTTTCACCAGCCTCGGAGAAAATGAGTTATATAGATGTATTTTAGAGCGCAGCTCATTCCTGCATTTCATGTTGGCATTGCTGTTGTCCCTCGTAACCAGCTCTGCAGCCGGGGCAGCGCGTGCTCCTGCCGCCACCATTTGCCGCTGCGTGTACCCCCCCCTCTTCTTATTTCTACCGTGGCGGCGACGGTTTTCTCTGGTTACAAAGCGCCGGCTCGGCATCAGCAGATCATGGTGCGTGCACCCCAAGCCGAAACGCTGAGCCACGTTGCTCGACTCGCTAGCACCGTCAGCGGCATCAGTCAGTCGCTGCTATCTCTTCGCCGCACAACGTTCCTATGGACTCAAGTGTTGCCTTCCACGACCTCTTGACAACCTAATTGCTCTCTTCATTCCTCCTTCAATGCCACCCCTGGCGGCGGCAATCAGAGCGTCAGATTGGTGGCGGCAGATCTTGATATATGCACCGTCCGAGCCGAAACATGTACCTCAATCTATCGAAAGACTGAAACAGCTGATGAGCTGCGCTCAAATTTCGCATTAGGAATTAATGTAATCGTCAGCAATTTTTTTAGTTCATCTTCTGTATTTAACATTTTTAGATGTTTCAGGTAATCCATATGGAAGCGATCATTACCTGTCATGATCAGCTTTTTATCCTCACTGTCAATCATCCCGACAAAACCATGGCGTTGAAAGCTATATTTAGCTGGCTGTAATTTGTTTAGGGAAGAAGCCAGCTCAAATAAGGTGACGTAAGAAAATTTTAGCATCCACTAAATAAATGAAATATTCACAACATGCCTAGTGATTCCCCAAACTGCTAGAATAGTGCATCAGAAAAAACAAAACATGGTGGCCTCCAGAATGTAAGGAAGCTGAGAAATGACAAAAGGCCTGGGGTGTCTTCCACAGATATCCAACATATGAGAATCATATAAACTTCAAGAAGGCCAGAGAAAAAGCACAATATGTCTTATGTAGTGCTGAAAAAACATCGTGGCAGAGTTATGTGTCATCAGCTAACAGCTCATTTACGTAAAAAAAGTATGGGAGCAGGTTAGAAAAGTTAACGGCATCTTCGTACAATTCAGTTTCTTTTGTGATGACACCTGGTATGCAAACAACTAGCAGACATATTAGGTGAACACTTTGCGGCACTTTCTAGTTCTTCCCACTACACTCAGTCATTTTTAAAATACGAAAACTTTGTTGAAGAACAAAGCCTTCCGACTAGTGGTTGCTCTAGTGAACCATAGAGTAATTTAATTACTTTTCATGAATTAAAAAAAGTACTATCTGCTGGCAAACAGATTGACCCAGGGCCCGATGAAACTCTCTACGAAATACCGGCTTATTTTTCTGATCCTACTGTACTGGCACTTTTGAAGCATTTTAACAAAATGATGATACTGGAAACAATTCCTTGGCTTGGAGAAAAGCCATTATAGTTTGATTACTGGGACCCGGAAAGCCGCCAACCTCCTCCTAGTAGTTATAGGCCATTAGCCCTTGCAAGCTGTCTCGCCAAGTTGTTTGAGAGTGTTCTGAACATTAGAAAAGCCTTTGCCCTAGAGTCATGTCAACTTCTTGACATTCATCAGTGTGAGTAATAAAAACTGGTCTTAACAATAGTCCATCTGGTTTGGCTTGAAAATACTGTCTGAGAAGTATTTATACTTAAACAGCACTGTCTCATCTTATTCTTTAATATGGAAAAGGCATATGACACAACTTGATGGTTCAGTATTCTGTGTGACCTAGCAGATCTAGGAATCTATGGTAGGATGTTGAACTGCCTGAATGACTTCCTACTATACCGATCATTTAAAGTATGCTTGGGCTCAACCCTTGAGGAGCTTTAATCAAGAGAGCGGAGTGCCTTTTCCATGTTTAGGACTTTTCCATGTCCACTTCCGGTTCTTCCGTTTGCTGAAGAGGGTGTTCATGATTCTAAGTTATTGTGCTCTGCAAACTCAACTAGTGTGTGTTGTGTTGTGTTTTATGGCACATAGGCAACTAAGGCCATCATGCGCCAAAAGCAAGGTTTAAAATCTGCAAGGTTTAAAATCCCGGCTGCCCTCTTGTCATGCCAGTTTGCCAAGGTCTTACACTCTAGATCAGCTCTATGCCAGACTTCATGAGGTCTCCATGTGACAAAGCACTCCTGGTTTTGAAGCCAGCTCACTGCGCCTCTGGGGGCGCATGCTACACAGGTCGAAGCAGCATGTCGTTTTCCCTCTCTGCGATTGCTATAGGAGCTTGTAATTGTTCCCTTTGAATGAGGAACTCCCAGTAAGCGCTAGTCATCAGCTCTTGTTGATTATGTTTTTGCGCATTGCCCATCCCTGCTACCAACTGAATGGATTGCGGTTTGTACCATGAACTATGTGGTACCACATACACACTCAAAACTGACAATGCTAATATACTGTCATGAGCAAAGGAGTTAATGGCGCGTTTGTTGGCGATGAAAACATGCCTCCTGCAGTATTTCTGCAATATTGCAGAAAAAGAATTTTGCCAATGCAGCAAAAGAGGCGCAGATTTTAGAAAAACAAGGCATGCAACCACCATTCTTCTAGATTTACTTCGCACACTTCTTGCGCTTGTACTGCGCTCACGCGCCTAATACTTGGGCCTGCCTAATGAAAGCTTTGCTTTTCTGTCAACATGTGCCGCGATCGTGCCAGACTGCATGTGAGCACCGTCTGATGAAGCACTCCTGGTTTTGAGGCTGGAACACTTTTTTCGAGGCCGGTCTCAACTGCAGGAGGGCTTCATCAGATGTTGCTTACATGCAGTTCGGCACGGTCATGGCACATGCTGGCACTGTTATCTTTGCTCACAAGAGTATTTGCCGCGAGATCGACCTTCAGGTGGCGCCACCGTCGCCGGTAGTGTGGATCGGCAGCCGGCGGCGCTCGCAGAAACTCACGCTTCATAGGTCTGCTTCCGAGTTTACGGCGCGTTTGTTGGTGATGAAAACGTGCCTCCTGCTGTATTTCTGCAATATTGCAGAAAAAAAATTTCGCCAATGCAGCAAAAGAGGCGCGGATTTTAGAAAAACAAGGCATGCAACCACCACTCTTCTGGATTTACTTTGCACGCTTCTTGCGCTGTACCGCGCTCACGCGCCTAATACTTAGGCCTGCCTAATGAAAGCTTTGCTTTTTTTATCGACTTTTAGAGGTGTCAGTTAACGTCGGAATACGCCGGCAATTCATTACATTGCAAGTCTTACATATGGTGCTTAAACAGTGTGCTCGTGTCTTATACGAGTGAGACAGGCGAAATTAGTGTCAAGCCCACGCAGATACAAGGTTTGTACTCTGACCTGCAGTAGTTAAGAATGAATCGAGAAAGTCTGGTTCATTATATCGTGCTTGAGTCGAGGATTAAGCAGGTTGTAGCACTGACAGCGTACTGCATGGTGAGTTGCCGTAGACTGAGTGCACATCAACTCTGGCAAGCCAACCACGCACAAGATTTCCCAAAAATGAGATTACGCCGACACTACACAGGAAACCTCGCCGTACAGGAAAGCTGATTGTTCACGTGTACAGCCCTGAGTGGATTGAATTTGCCGAGCTCACAACGACGTGGATGCTACTTGCAGCCACTGTCATAGAATTCTATAGTGTATTACTGCATGCGCCAATAACTTTAAATGATTTCCTGAAACCGAGGAAAGTATAAGGGATTTCTGATGTGTGTGATTTTGATAAGTAGTAAATTAATAGGGTAATTATTATTTTTTTGCAATTCCAATAAGTTTCACCGTATGAGAGAACTTTTACACACTTGACAAAATTTACGATAGTCAGCAATTAATTTTCAGCAACGTTAAAGTGCAAGTTACGAATCACTGGCTGCGAAGACATCGTCAGAAACTGCGCATGGGCGCGATCATGTTCTGGCAAGGCATTTTAAAGGCTGAAGATTTCTTTATCACTAACTATTGAGAAGTGACTCAATCTTATGTGAAGCAAAATATTAGGGTTACTTCCAAAACAGATGCCCGATATAAAGCTACTCCGAAAAAAAAATGGAGGTCATCTTACCATGCGACTATAAAGATGTATTTATTCCCGAATTAAACACCGATCGTTAAGCCCACATGAAGCTGTTTTACTCCCCTTGTCAGAAACGACGAGCTTCTTCGGAAGACAGCACTAAGACGAAAATGGGTTATAATGATTATAATAGGCTACCAGTACAATACATTGATCTAAGTGTATTATGTAATATTTAGTGTAACAATTGAGGACAGGGAAGATATGTTTCCCAAATGTTCGAGCATTTCTCTGCAGTAAAATGTGCTCACTACCACTGTTACGGATGCGCAGAAGCCTTCAACAGCAAAAGAAAAAAAAAATTTCGCTGAGGTTTAGCTTTAGTTAAACCCGGTAGGTTGCGTAAGCAAAGCCAACGTAGCTTCTTCTTCTGCGGCGCGGCATGGCTACCGGCCGGGATTACGCGACGGGCTGAAACCTGGCGTAGTGTTGCTTACGCAATAAATAAAGAAAAAGAAATGCATATTGACCCGGGGTTCAGTACATGAAAGCAACATCAGCTATGACGGATGATTGCAAAGGCTGGTTTCGGTGTCGTTTTTGTTTTTTGTTTTGTTTTTTATTATTACCACCACATCGACCACGTGGTATTGCTTAACGTGAAGACAAATCCCACAGCATAGGAGCACCTTTCGAAACTGTCGTGATTTAACCCCCCATTCTTGAAATCAGCAGTTGAGCGCCCTTACCACTGAGACACCGCAACAAAGGTTTAACAGCCATAAAAAAAAAAAAAAAAGTACTCACACATTTCTATCGTGCATACAGAAGCATTCTGCTCTATGAAGCAGTTTGCGGTCGCATATGCTTCAATAGCTGCGGTATTCCAAACAAAAACAGGAATATACGATTTCTGAGCGTTTGCTTTGTTTTATTGACAGCAGCTACCTGTTTTGCTTTGACACGGCTCTAATGACAGCACCACTGCGTTTGAGATGCTGCGTGTCAAAGGACCTCAAGTGCCGAAGACCGCGACTGATGATGTCTTTATTTAGCATACTCGATACATACTCGACAAGGACAAGTATTTTCTCTTTCAATGAAGCGTGCGATGATAGCCTGTTCACATTTGTCTTTGCAAGAGGCAGACAGGCAAACAAAAGCGTGCAGGAACCGTGAAACAAACAAAAAACACTTGTACACGCCACGCATGCGCACGCAGAAATCACTGCGGGCTGGCAGGCGACGCAAACACGCATCCACACTGGGTAGGTTTCGCCGCTATGCCGCTAGGTGGCGACTCTGCTCGATCTCGAGGCCAATATTAGTATTGTTAGTTTTATGTCGTTTGCATGGTACTATATAGTTCATGGCACGTAAGCGCAAAGGTTTAGCTGCTTTGTTAGTTTGCCACATAAAGTTTTTCTTTTTCCAAAGTTTCTGGTTAAACTTGTTTTCTCAGTATTCATTTAAGTGCTAAAAAATTATTTTGTGTGAGTAGAACGAGTAGAACTTAGTTTCATGCTTCCACTTGGAAAGCATAACTTCAGTTTCAGTAAAAATCGCACAAAAATGTGTTGATTACTTGGCCTTCTTGTGAAAACTGCAAAAATAGTCATGACCTTGTATTGGGAGCGGCAGGTATTTGAAAACAAAGTTATGACCATTTAACACAGGTGGCCATGCATGCAGTGAATGTCATCATCCAATGAAATCGCCAAGAGCAGCAATCGCAGACTCGACACACTGCTGAAACCGACTGTAGGTAGTCTTTAGGATATTCTTCATTGCATCAACAGTAGCCCCTTTGAGAGCTGCAACAACACTGTGTGGATGCCTATTAGACTCATTGCTAACCATGCCTCGTACATAGTAGTCCACTGGATTGAGATCTGGGGAGCTGGGAGGCCACATGTTAGGAGTAATATGGTCGTGGAGGTTACCAACTACCCATTTTTTGGTTGTTTGGGATGGTGCAGGGTCTTGCTGAAAAACATACACCTCCCATGTGCTACAACAGTAATCCAGGGCTTCATAGCCTTGCTTAATATGTCAGTGTGTAGCAAAGGTCCTCATTGAACTACACATCTGGCAGTGGTCTCCTCAACTTGCACCTTCTTGGCAAGGGCTCTTATCGACACAAGGGCTTCATCAATGATAACTTGAATGTGACTGATGAAATCTTGTGTCTAAGAGTGTCGGAATGTGACAATGTTGTTTACATTGCAAAACAGTGTTCATATCACCCTTGGCAGCCTCCAGTTCTTTCCCACCTTTAAACACAAATGATCGGGCAACTTTCAGAAATGTTGCAATCTCTGATTCGGCGTGCCCTGCAGCCGAGGGCATGATAACTGCGTGCGTCTTCATTTTCTAAGTTAGCTGAAGTTTTGCCATGGTTATCAGCAACAAAAATGAATTTGTAGCTATTATGTAGAGGATAGAGTGTCACCTATAATATAAGTTTGAAATACTTGTCGCACCTCTTATGTAGTAAAACCTTGTTATTTTTTTAAGAAGAAATGCTGGGAAAAACATATTATCCAGGAGAACATATGATCGGAACTGCTTAACATAAAAAATTAACTGCTGAATGAGGTACAAAGACATTTAGAATTGAGGCTTTCGCTGCATAAAGGTGTAGATTAGCATTTATAGACTTGAAGTATGCACAGCTCCTTTTTTAGCTATCGCAGAATTCAGTTTCCTGAGCACTGAACAGATTTAGCAACAGATCTGATTCATAGAAGGAATGACGAGCCGGAATCACCTCCTTGGTTTTTTCCGGATGCTTCGCCTCTTTACACTAATGGCATGTGGAGAAGCCATCGTGATGGCTTACAGTTGCTGCGTTTTTGCTCATGCCCCTCGTATAATGACTCCCCTCCCCCCTCCCTCTTTCCAATGAGAATTTGAAAAAAAAAAAATTAAAAGAAAAATTGTTCCTTAGCATGTCTCTACGTTTGGCACCCTCCCCGTCGCATTCACCATGAACTTCTTGGCACTGCGCCAAGATGCTGCGCAGCGATAACATCATTTTACCTTTTCATGTTCGCAGTAGCAGGAAAAAGAAGGGGAGAGGAGTGGGGTGGGGGGGGAGGGGCCAGTGTGCAAGAGCTCGCCCGGTTGTGCAGGCCTCGTTTTCACTTTACCATTGGAACCTGGGATATTTCAAACACCTTTTGAAGCAAAGTGAACGATGCTCAAAGAGCCAGCGTCATGATTGCGACTGACCGCGCGCTTTCGTTGATGACCTGTGGGTAAAAGGATGGATGACCGTCTCAAAAAAAAAAAAAAGACAGAAAAATTTCTCGCGCAATATATTATTTTTTTTTCTTTTACTTGGAAATTCGTAGCGCCCGTCTGACATCATAGCCTTTCATGGACGTTGGTTGGGACTCCACCAACAGAAATACTTCTCATATTTCCAAAATAATAGGGGTCGAATTAACGAGTATTAGCTGCAAGCTTCGGAGATTACGTAAAAGACGAGCACACAGCCGCCGTCGCTGCCGTCAACCTCTAGAGTTACTATAGGTGGTATGCACTGCGCCCACATGGCGCCCAACTACGTTGGCGGCAGCCATTTTTGTGGTGCACGTAGCAGGCGAACCTCCGAAAGCCTGCTTTTGTTGTGTTACGGTCGCTCGCATGCTACATTCATGTTGCACGTAGCAGACGAACTCCTTCCAGTACTGCTCCGAAAGCCTGCTTCCATCATGTTACGGTGGCTCGTGTGCCACATTCATGTTGTCACTTAGACTCCGTGCGCATCAGAAATCGGGCCTGTAATTGCCACACTCGATAGCTTCTTAAGAAATGCCACTTAGGATGGGCCTATACGCTGGTTAGCACTGCTCGAGCCGAGGTACGCGAAAAGGGTAGGATTAGGTTTAAAGCTCGGACAACGCTGACAATAGCAGCTCCGTGCATCTGGAAAGCCGCATGGGGTTCTGCAGCAGGTGTACGGGGCTGTTACATTACTCTAGATGACGTATCTGCGACCCTTGATTTTGATCTCCTCTGCATATGAAACCTATGCATAGCACTTCAGAGTTTACCCTCAGGGTTACCTGTGAACGTTTTGGATGAGGTGCATCCCAGATAAGCGCAGGATGGGCACCAATTAAGTCATTCCAAAAGCTGTACGTCTGAAATATGTGACCTCGTCCTGTTTCGGTCCTTGAAATGATCGAGTCCTTGGGACATGTGCTGTTTCCCGGGGACGTCGTGGACACCCTATCGATTGCTTTTTTTTCTTGTACACATGCTTCGTATCTATGCTTGCACCAGAGCTATAATACAAGCTCGCCACCTAGCTCAGCAACCTGTCAGTTTAATTGGATCAGTGCACATACACTGTGCTTACAGATGCCAACACGAAAGACAGACATGACAGTGATGAAGTGCGAACTACCGAGCATCGGCTGCACACTCGCGTGCCGACTTCTGTTAACACGCATGGCGCACAGCTCAAAAAGGAACCACGATCATGCACTTAGCCCAGTTTGGTGCCTCAATGAGCTACCATTAATTGCGACAGTGGATAGCAACCTTTGTGTAAAAAAGCATTTCTGTAGTGTGGTAACAATAACGCTTCCAAATTCCAACTCTCCGATTTCATGGAAGCACTGCTGCCCCTGACCCTTACCTGCATTTCGAGTCAGCTCACGGCATCTTTGTATCTGTTTCTAGATCTAGCTAGGCTCGAGCAGAACTAAGCAGCGCAGCTGTTCATCCGAAATAGCGTTTATTTGCTACGTAGTTCCTTGCTGCTATCGCGCGTGGCGATGGCCAGCCGAATCTCCCAGGCTCGCGAATTCCAAAAGGCAATTTGAATGCGCCGCCGAGCGGGGAAAGTATGCTAGTGGAAACGTTCGTCTGCTATGTGCACCACAAGTAAGGCGGCCGGCGGCATAGTTGGGCGCCACGTGAGCATCAGTGCAAAGCACCTATATAGGCTTTGCCTACATAGTAACAAGCCTATATAGTAACTCTACCAACCCCTACCCATTGGCACTGCTGGCCGCGGCAGCGGTGATGGCGCCATTTCGAATTAACGAGCTTTCACTGTAGTTGTAGTTATCAAATGATTAATTTCTATGCCCCTAATGCACCGCAAAAAAAGCCACCGCGTTTCTGCTCATGGAGTCGTATTTCCACTGGAACGGGCGCCTCGTGTTTGTTGGCTCGGTGGCTTTCTTTGATGCTTTGCCCTGTTGCATCTGTGAACTGCAGGAAAGCAACTGTGGTGGGGGAGCGCCGCTGATCAGTTTTTCACGTGAGCACTAGTTAGGTTATGTCCGGTTGATCGTAAACATATTTTACTACCATAGTTTGTCGAAATTTCGAATGTAGTAACCGAGAAATCGTGTTTTCCAAGAACTATAAAAGAATAATAGTGTAACTCCATGGGCACTGTTTTACTGCCCGCGATTTTGAACGTATGAAATGGGAAATTGTATGAACCAGGAATGTATCAACAAGGTTCTGCTGTAATACCTTCTAATGAGGATATTAAAGTGGAAGTGAAAGAAGACAAAATTTCTCAGTTTGCAGGTACCCACAGATGTTTTTGAACATGGCAACCCTCATCCTCCCACCCCTTCCCCTATTTCTTCCTCCCCCTTGAAATGAAGTAAACAATTGTATTTTGCCATGGTTTGGATGCACAAAGTGGAAATAAGGAGTAGTTGTTGCATATTGCACATGCACCCCATGATACCTTGTTGCATGTTTAGGCTGTGAGAAAGTTCAGCTTTTCTGTGAGGCTTCTATGTTCTAAAATCTTCTCAATGTTCTGTTAAATGAGAGTTTCTACAAGTGCACAGTGCACCCTATAGTTCTTGGTTTGGTTCATGAGGCTAAAGTGACTCGGGCTATGAGGGAAGTTGTAGTAAAGAGGTTAGGAAATTTTGGCCACCTGGGGTTCTTTAGCATGCACTCACCTGATAGTGTACATGGGTACCTTTTTTCGCCTTTATTGAAAAGTGGCTGCTGCGTCCGGGATTGAACTCCCTTGAAGCCCTTGAAATCAGCAGTTGAACGCCCTAACTACTGAGCCACCGCAGCAGGGCCTCATAGTTTCTGGCTGCATACTTATGCACCAAGGAAGTTCAGCTTTTCTGTGTTTTTTGTGTTGTGAAGACACCTATGGGCTATACACTATACATGCCCTTCTCCTAGAGGTGACTGGTGTTGGATGTTGTACTTATTAAAGGTCCTTTTGAAGGTAGAGTATATACGTGAAACTAACAAATTTTGTCATTTCAGCCATTGTATGTTAGAAAAGACATAAATGTGACGAAAAGCATTCATAGTTGAGTGTCCTATTTTCAGCTATTGAAAAAGTGACATATTTTCTGGCATCATGTCTTTTTTTCCAAGTGTTTGTCTTGGCCTTAATGTAAACTTTAAAAAGCACTTGAAGTGCTCAAAAGCTGATCAAAAATAAATTTAGCTCATCATTGACAGGTCATATACTGAGCTTAAGCAAAAGTTAAACTTGCATATGTTTTGCTAGACCCTTTTACAGTACATTACCTATGTTGTGGCACTAAAGGAACCTCCATTGTATTGGAAAAAGCAACTGCTCAAATGATTGAAGTTTAACACAGTGTGATGAACATGAAGAGCCAGCTGCACCTGTTCAGTGGGATGTGTGAGCGATGCTAAAGCTCGCTAATGTTTTGATAATTTTTTTTCACATTGATGCCGAGAGCTTGGGCAACATATCAGAACTTCGGGGTACTCTTTATGGTCTTGTATCTTGGTGAAACTTGGTACAACATTTTTGCTGTGGGTATATTCATATGGCTTTAATTAAAATTGCTGCTTACTCCATTGTGTTTTTTCAAAAATACAAAGGGAGATTTTTATTTTTTATTTTTTTTTTGTCATCACTATTTTGTAGCTATTATTAGCCTTAACTTCTCGCACATCATATACGGTCCATTAATGATCCTGAGCATCCACTCACTTTGGAAGAACTGAATGTAGTGGATGAAAAAAACATTACGGTAAGCTATCTCATTTCCTGCATTTAGTTATTCAAATATTTGTAGGTGCATTTTACTGTAACAAAATATTACTGTGTAACTCACAGCCTAAATTTGCTTTTAAAAGCATATGACTGAAAGGCTGGCCACTTGTGTTTGAATGCTAGGATATTGATGTTGTTGAAGCGTAGAAGATGAAGGTGGTTTGCTAGCTGATATTAAATTCATCATCAAGTTATTCGCAGTGATAAATTTGGCTGTGGCAATTATCTCTTCAAATTATTGGCCAGTAAATGACATAGAAGGGGAACAGGGGAAGCACAGCCTGTGTTACAAATGGTACAACAGTGCCATATTCAACATTTGTAGATTCTTTTGAGTTCCGTATCTCCTCGGTGCGTCTGTAGGAATCAGGCGGCCCGCTGCTGTTCCTGCCATTGCGGCGCTGCTGTCGGCATCTGTGCCAGGGAAGAGCATCGTCTGCTGCAGAAGTACAGTGTTCCACTGTGCTCCCGAACAGAACTGAAGCGTTGCCCGCGCTTCATGCCGTCATTGTCTGCGCTTTATGAGTTTACAAACTTGTGTCCTGTGACAGTAAGGACGATTGCTGGTCAGAAAAAAATGGCTGTCTTCGATAATTATCATTTTGGGCAGAACAGTTACTTTCGTGTGTATACATTTTGCCATTTGGTTTTAATACCTGCACACATATTCATGTACTGTACATATACGTGCAAGCAATGACAGGCATTGCCGTGTGCTCCAACACTTAAGGTGATATACTCTTGCCAGTCGGGTTAGTGTTAAGTGACAGGTTATACAATTCCTTTGGTTGGAAAGTCATCGGCGTAGTACTAGTCTGCACCATGCGTTGGAAATAATCGGGGCCTAATTAAAAGAAACTGTACTGTGGTAATTTGTAGTTCTAGTGATTGATAACCAATTGGTTGGTGATAGACAAAGACGAGTTAAAGAAATCAAATCTAATGGAATGGTGAAATAAAGAAATGAAAAAAAAAAAGGAAAAAGGCGGGAAAACGCAACTGGCGGGAAAACGCACGTGGCATGCTGGCTGCGGCAAGCAGCTTTCTGTAAAACCTGTCTCGACAGCGGGTAGATCTGCCTGGGCCGAGTAGGTGGAGGAGCCATTTTCGGCGGCGCGCCGCGAGTCGAGAGAGCCAATGAGAGATGTCCAGCTCAGCGACGTCAGTGTTGCCATCTCGTGGCTACTACGAAAGATAACTTCCTACGGCGGCGGCGAGACCATGATCAAGCGTTCCGTGCCAGCCGCGACAAACCAAGCAATCTGCTTTTGTGTCTCCACATTGAAAACTCAGCCTCAATGAGAGTGCATTATGGAACACTTTCTCGAAACTGTTCAGTTATTCCCTTTTTGCGGGCAAATTATCTGACCAGCGATCATCGGCAAACCATTTGATCTTGAAAGTGAGTTGTTTTCATACTGGGTCTCAGCGCCCTCCAAACATACACGCTGGGAAAAATGTACACAGGACAGTACGTACATTCGTTCAGACTGCTCGAGCTTGGGTGCTGCAGAGCAAACACGATCATTGCGGTATAGACAAGCGTCAGTCCGTGACGTCAGTGGAGATGCGGCGGCGCTGGCGCCAGCAGTGACTTTCGTGGTGTAGGCAAAAGCTCGGGTCGTCTGCATTGGATGCGCGACGCTTGCAGGGTTTTCGGGCATAATTCCTAATATAGCTGCAAGCTGTGGTGCGGTTGGTTGCGCCATGAGACACAAAAAAGGAAATGGCACCTGTTTTCACGTTTCTTGCGGTAGGATAAATAAGAGAACGACGGGCAGGGACGTTGAGTGCGACAAGTAGACCCTTCAGCTATGGATTGCCTTCGCAGCTAACGTGCGTTGCACTGCTGCACTAAAACTTGAATAGTTTGTTTGCAACTCTTAATAGTCGTGGTTGCTGTTTAGCCGTATGACGAATAGTGCAATAAAAAACGCCTGCAGCTCGTGCACGTTTTGTTGTATATACTATGTCAAGTCATAATAGAAGCACTGCGCGAATTGTCAGTTCCATTCACCTGCGCCCGTGCGTATGTTCGTACAGAAAAGGACACAAAAACTGCTGCGAAGGTAACTGCTACTACTTTGAGCTGTCACTCCAGCGCGATATTGCCGAAACAGGTCCGAACTTGTAAAGCAGCCTTTCTCTAATATCACTTTCACCCGCCCTAAAAAGTGAGTAAACATCGTTGGGATCTGGGCAAATTTAAGTCACGCGGCGTTATTTTTCAGATTATTAAACTTTCTTTTTGAAGCTCACTAAGATTTTGACGAACGAATTAAATATCCACGTACAACGTAGATCAAGCAGCTGGGGCATGGTGTATATATTGTCACGCCACTGACGACGACGAAGATTGTGATGGTCTGGGAGAAGAAGAGGAGAAAGCGTTGGTGCCTGGGGCTAGTAGGCTTCACCTTATCCCACTGCCATATCACTATAAATAAACACCCCTTTGCTGTTTCATCGTAACAACTTGGTGGAGGTGCTCCGTTCAATCCCTTAGTACGGCGCAGCAAGACCAACTGGAGTTTCGACGTAGTCGCCGCCTTGCTGGACTACCACCGCTTCCAACCATCATGGACCACACCAATTCTAACCGTGCCAGCCGCGACGCTGCAAGCCAGCCTGGTGACAGGCCTGCCCCCTCCAGCTCTATTCCCTGCCAGCCTTACCGCGAACCACGACTGTTTGCTGGAGAAGAAGGTGAGGACGCTGAGAAGTGGCTGCTTCATTATGAAAGAGTTAATCGGTACAACCGGTGGGACCCTATCACCATGCTCACAAATGTCGTTTTCTTTCTAACTCACACGGCTATGACATGGTTCGAGAATAACGAGGACAATTTGACAACTTGGGAACGGTTTGCCATTGAGATCAAACAGCGTTTTGGTGACTCTGTACCGAGCAAAAAGCGGGCTGAGCAGACCCTTGCCCAAAGAGCTCAATTGCCGGATGAAACTTGTACCACTTATACAGAAGAGATCCTCAGATTGTGCAAATGTGCGAATTCCAACATGCCCGAAGAAGACAGAGTCGGCCACATTTTGAAGGGCATCGCGGCTGACATGTACAACTTTTTAATCGCCAAAGACACCCTTGAAACCGTCTCCGATGTTATTAAACACATCCGCGCTTTTCAAGGTCTCAAAACGCGTTGTATTGCGCCAAAATTTGGGCGGCTGGCCAACGTGCCTACCGTGGTCAGCCTTGATGACCACGCCCAACTAGATCTTCCGTCGACGATCCGGCAAATCGTGCGGGAAGAACTCCTGCGGCTCAACCCACTTCCCCTGCACGAATCTGCTGAGGTCTCTGTCCAGAGGGTATCTAGACGGCCGGCTTCACCACCACAAGCGATTACAGTGCAGCCTTTCCCACAAGCTCCTGAAGTTGCAGCTTCTATTGACTATCCTCCTATGCATTTCGCCAACCGGAATGCGTCGATGCCTGACGCCCCAAGGTATGACATCGCCTCAAGTGCACATAGATCTTCCATTCGATCTACCAGGATTCCTGAGCAGTATGAGCATTCAGCCAGACCTACGACGCACCCAGCTGTTCCCTGCTCTTATTCGCAACAGCATTTTCTACCTTCCCCGCCGATATGCTACCGCTGCGGCGTCGAATGTCACATCGCCAGATACTGCAGCAGTAGGTTCCCACCTCGCTATAACCGTCCGGCGCTTCCAACAGTACCCAACAATCAAATACTCAGCGTGGGTATTACCGCAGCATCCATAACCAGAATGTCAGTGACATTTCCGTATCAAATATATATTTCCGTATCAGTATATATGCCATGTATCAATATATATATTGATACGTGGCAGAAGGCTAGTACCACAACAGGGGGAAAACACAACAGGGGATGAGAGACGTAGGTGTTCAGGCAAGTACCAACCATTTCTTCAGCTTCGTCGTCTATGAGTTGTTCATCGTCGTCCTCTTTGGTGGCATATATGTAACATTACCCCGGCATGAAAAGCACAGTCCCGGTGCGTACTACGTCGAGGAACTACAGCTGGAGTGGTACGGCTTCATGCGAGCGACATGAACAATTTCTGTACGGGACATATCGAACTGTCGGTGTGGGTGCACAGGGGTGACCTCGTATGTCACGGAAGTGACTGGCCGTAAAACACGGTAGGGGCCTGTGTAGCGTGGCAAGAGCTTCTCACAGAGCCCAATTCTACGAGTGGGAGTCCAGAACAAGACAAGAGAGTCCAGAGAGTAGTGGGCATCCCTATGACGAGAATCATGGCGGCGTTTTTGTGAGTTTTGGGAGGAAGCCAGTCGGCGGCGAGCAATAACACGGGCGGCGTCAGCTCGGGATATGGCATCACGAACATAGGAACTTGCATTAGCGGTGGGAGGCAGTACGCTGTCAAATGGAAGAGAAGGGTCACGGCTGAACAGAAGATAGAAGGGCGAGTAGCCCATTGTAGCATGACAGGATGAATTATGCACAAACAGTAAGGTAATATCCCAGTCACGGTGATCAGCCGATACATACATTGACAGCATGTCCGTGAGTGTGCGATTGAGGCGTTCGGTGAGGCCGTTCGTTTGTGGCTGGTAAGCGGTGGTGAAGTAGTGCTTAATGGAGCAGTATCGGAGAATTTCTTCGACTACTTGAGCAAGAAAGCAGCGACTACGGTCAGTGAGCAGCTGGCGTGGTGCACCGTGGAGCAGGATAACGTCGTGAAGGAGAAACGCTGCCACGTCAGTTGCACAGCTGGTGGGCATCGCTCGTGTAACGGCGTAGCGCGTAGTATAGTCCATAGCCATGGCAATCCATTTATTCTCCGAAGCAGACAGAGGAAAAGGCTCGAGGAGATCAAGGCCAACTCGGGAAAATGGGTCTATTGGGATGTCGATAGGCTGTAGGGATCCAGCAGGCACACCCGAGGGCTTCTTCCGTCGCTGACACCTGTCACAAGAAGCCACGTAACGATGAACAGAGCAGTAGAGGCCTGGCCAAAAGAAGCGCCGGCGAACGCTGTCGTACGTACGAGATACGCCAAGATGACCCGCAGTAGGCGCGTCGTGCAGCTGCTGAAGAACGGTGGCACGCAGGTGGTCGGGGACTACGAGCAGAAGCTCAGTGCCATCTGGTCGCATATTACGCTTATATAAAGTGCCGTTGTGGAGCACATACAAAGCAAGGGTAGCGTCAGGGTGATCAGTGCTGAGGCGGTTGATAATGCCGCAAAGCTTGCTTTCTAAGCGCTGCTCATGACGAATGTTTGAAAGGTCAGAGATCGACAACACACAGGGGTCATCGTCGCACTCGCTTTCAGACGGTGGATCTACCGGGTTGCGGGACAGGCAATCGGCATCAGTGTATAGCGGGCCGGACCTGTGGACGACAGAAAAAGTGTATTCCTGAAGACGCAGCGCCCAACACCCGAGACGACCAGTAGGGTCCTTCAGCGAAGAAAGCCAACATAAGGCGTGGTGGTCGGTGATGACGGAGAACGGGCGACCAAACAAGTACGGGCGAAACTTTGTAATGGCCCACACAAGGGCTAAACGCTCACGTTCTGTGATTGAATAATTTTGCTCAGCCGCTGAAAGGAGGCGACTGGCATAAGCAATGACGCGAGTGCGACCCGTCTGCTGCTGAGCATGAATATATATATATATATATATATGGTACATGGAGTTTAATGTCCCAAACTGGAATCAGCTATGAGGGGTGCAAAATGAGCAGATAAGATGACGCGCTTTTGAATGAAAAGCTCCGAAGTATATTAAAATAGCTTAGCAGATCGCGCAAATTTTGCTGCAAGTGATCGTGAAAAACATTCTATTACACTCACGCACCTCTCCTAAACTGCAAAAAAAAAAAAATGAGAGCATTCTTACGGGCCTTCATGTATATATTAACCTGTGAATGACATTGGCTACGTCTGTACGATGAAACAGACGTCAAATGTATTTTTGGCAGGATAAAACAAGTTCGCGTACTAGGCGAATATGTTACAAAAAACAAAGATTGAGTTCTCATTCGGTGAAATTCTGACTTAAGTTGCCGGTACACTGAGCTAGAAATATGATTTCTAGTTCACTATTGTTATGGGTAATAGTTCTTTAGAGTGAAGGTGCTCCAGCAGAAAGATCAAAAGAGCTCGTCATATGGAAAACACACTTCCACTCATTCATTCGTTATCCTTGCATATGCGCTAGCAATACACAAGAGAGTTGAACAATGCTGGCTGTTAGTTTTTCATATACATTGTGCTTTTTACTTTTCATCTAACTTATTCAGTCACTACAGTGCCTACCGTAAATGCGCGCTGCTGAGGCCACGGAGAAGGAAGCCAATGCAGCGCTCTTCGCCAAGTAATTCCAGAAATAATCTGCTGATAAAGTGCTGAACTACTCTCTAGGCATAAACAAAACCATATCCATGCACAAGCGAAGCTTATGCTTCAGGATATTCGCACGCGCGAACTGGTTTCGAAGGCAGCGTCGCTTGGCGCAGTGTAGGCACGCTGTGTTTTGCCTGCACCCTATGTTGCTACCGATCGCAGCGCCACCTTTGTTTACAAACATGACGCTTGTCTATATGACAAGGGACAATGAGAAGCTGGAATGCGGTCTGCTGCCCGAAAAAAGAATCGCAGATCTGCTCGCGCAGTCGGACACAAGGCGAGGTCAGCGCTGTCACTTGACCTCCGTGGTAACCGTCGCGCAGAACAGATGTGGCCTCTCTGTAGCACGGGTGTCCTTCCGCTGGCGGTGCGCCGCGCGCGTTCTCCCGCCAATGTGTTCATATTTTAAAGGTGTCAGAAGCCCAGAGTGAAAGCCAATGCTTGATGAAAAGCATCGTTCATATGCATGAAATGCTATAGCATTTTAACAGTGGAACTTAAGTGTCCCCCTAATTTTTAATTTTCCCACATGATGTTGGTGCATTGCCTTGGAAGTGGGTGAGTACTCGCTATGCCCTCTCCTGTTTCATCGCTTTCCATCCAAATGAACATTGCCTTCATCATTATTGTTCTTGCAATATGTGACACGTCACCCCCTAAAAAAAGAAAAATTGTGTGAGGCGTACGTGTGAAGCCTCTGACCGTTGATGTCGTCCGAAGCCGAGGCTTGAGGCAATTAAAGGACTATGGGCAGTATAAAGGATCAGCACACTCCTTTTCATTTTCATACATTCTAACTTGACAGGTCTTATAGGCCTTCATGAGAGCTTTTGGCGCTTTCTTCACCTCTTCCCTGAATTTGCTAATTTGTTTGTTTTTGCTGCTGGCTAAAGCGTCACGAATCAGCCAGCTTCTTCGTCAAATGAGGGGCCGCAAGATCAAACTTTTTCGTGAGTTAATATAATGCACCTTTTCTCTTCAGGGCCTTTGCCATTTTCGAACATTTTACGTCACTTTTCTGTGTAATTCAGAAATTCGCCCTCTTTGTGGTAGACAGTCCCTCCACTGTTAGGGGTCCAACAGGCCTTGCATAGTTTGCAAAATGTGCACAATCACCTTTACATCTCTTAGCTAATTAATTGTCAGATCCATACGGGCAGCATTAACACCAGTTGTCCACAGGCAGATATTCTGTAACTCATGACTTCGCGGACCCTGGCACTAGCTCTTAGTAATGTTCTTGCCTTGGGAAAAAAAATCAACCCGTGGTCAGTGCCCATTTTCATCAATAGCTGCCAATCGGTAGGTGAGGATAAAGTGCTAATCTTTTTTTTTCTACCATTTGACTGAATTTCACTCAGCTGATTTACTCGGTATCTTCCACACGTCCCTTTGTGCTTTCTCGCAACATAGCACTGAACAGACAGGGACACAGCGAGACACACGGGACACAGCGCTCATCTCGTGTGTCTCGCTGTGTCCCTGTTTGTTTAGCGCTATGTTGCAAGAAAGCCATCACCAACTCGCCCAAGCTTTCATTCTGGCAACCCTTTTTGCTGTGCTACTGTGTGTAGCTTTGCCGTTAATAAATTTTTGCCATTCTTGATTTAGACTGAAGTACAATAGATGATTAGGACATACTCTAGAAACTGTATCATGCCTGAAGGACCATTCAACCCGCTGGATTTTGACCACTTCATCGGTTATTGCATATTTATAGAATTTGACAATATTCCCTTCCCAAAAGTGTGTGTTGCACATCATTCATGTTATTCGTAACAATTTGTTTCTGAGGGATACCGTTCTCTCCCAATTGCAAGACAAACACCCATTGGGTGACGGAGAGAAGTGTTTGTTCTCCATGTTACACCAGTGCCTGCTGGAATATTATTGCTTAAAATGCATGGGAATATGGTTGCTCAGTCCTAACATTCTAAAAAAGATAAGGAAAAGACATTACCTACCCTCTGAGTGATCATTTTCAAAATTTGCGCTTGAGAAATCTAGCAGCGCGTGCTACTTGTAGGTCATCGATTAATAATTCATGGACAATGCCGCCGCCGACACTGAACTGCAGTGCAGCAGAGGCTGTACAGATACTCTCAGAGAAAAACAGGATATTTGGATTAAAAAAAACACCAAATAAATGCCCGCAGCTACTGCAGCGTCGATAACGCTGCCATATTGGCACGTAGCTGGTGTGGCGCGAACTTCGACCGCAGCGCCATCTCAGTGCCTAGGAGCAAAGCGCCGCCGCTTTCGGAGGCGCAGTTCCAGAACTGAAAAGGATTTATAAACAATGGCCATATTGTGCTGCCGATGGTGGCTTAGAGTAACCGATGGCTAACCAACCGATAGTCGCTTAGGGTAACAAACTGGATTCCAAGGGAAGGAAAGCGTAGCAGGGGGCGGCAGAAAGTTAGATGGGCGGATGAGGTTAAGAAGTTCGTAGGGGTCAAGTGGATGCAACTAGCACAGAACCGGGTTAATTGAAGAAATATGGGAGAGGCCTTCGTCCTGCAGTGGGTATAGTCAGGCTGATGATGATGATGATTATATTGTGCTGCTGTAAAGTCATGGCAGTGTTCAAATTGCACCATGTACCACTGGGAGCTGAAGCTTTTAGAACTTAGTTGTTTGCCTTTATGCCGAGTATCGTGCTACACATAATGCACCTTGTGCATCTATTTTGTGCATTCAGGTACACATGTCTGATAGTAGCTGTGAGCTGACCTTTCATTTCTTGAGTTTGGTGCAAGAAATGGATGTTTAACATGAGGCAAGAAATTTTTGTACCTAAAAAATCAGAGAACAGAGTGTTGTCCTGTGAATGCAGCAAGGTAGGCATCATATGGACATGAAATGAGTGCTCCAAGGGAATTTTATAGCACTTTGCTTCACTACTTCATTCAGGTAGTTGGTTGGCAATTGTTTGGTCTTTGACCTCTCAGTGGCCACGTTTTGATGGAAGCAAAGGGCAAACACATTCGTGCCTTGTGCAATGGTGGCGCACATTGAAGAATCCTAAGTAGTCAAAATTAATCCTCAGCTCTTCATTACTGCATCACTCTTAGCACATGCATAGCTTTAGATGGTAAATCCACATATCTTGCCACATGAAGATCACAATAAGTTGCCTTTCAGAATCTTCATTTTAGCTTGCTGCTGCTTGTTTATTATCTGCTTTTTACGTTGAAAAAGTAACCAGCATGATAGTTACTAAGCTTCAGCTAACTGCCAGCCTTTGTATTGTAGCATTACCAAAAAAAATACACATAACATTTTGGTGATTCGGAGTGAAGGTATTAACACGAATGCCACTTGCAGTAAACTTTTCATGATGACCCTACTCTGCCTTTTACAGGAGCATTGCTCACTGAACTTTTCTTCACCTATCTCAAGAATGTGGATCTTTTGTAAAACCTCTATAAACTCTTTTCACTGCCACTTGTTATCTCCGTACTTAAATTCCAGGACTACAGTTTATTTCTTGCTTATTCTCTGTTTTTTTTTAAATAACTCTCAGCACTTTCTGCCTTTTTGTTCCCAATTTCTCATCCCCCGTGTAGAGTGGCACGTTAGCGAGTTAAACGTGCTGGCCAAAACCTGTTTTTGCATTAAAAAGGGTTTCTTCCTGCATAGTAGTACTGCTTCCTGATGAGCTGCAAATGAATGCACTCTTTTCTTATGACTGTTACATAGCTAAACTTATTTGTTTTAATTTGTCCATCTTAATTACAGTAAAACCTCATTAATTTGACCCCCGTTAATTCAGAAATTTGGATAATTCGAACTAGGAGCATAGTCCTGGCAGTCATCCATGTAAGTCTATGATGTCAGATGCTCGTTAATTTGCACATGTGCGGGCTGGATCTAGTTTGTTCAGATGGGGGGAGCGCATCCAGGTACTACCCATATAGCCAACGATCAGCGAAATATACCTCCCCGAATCTGAATTGAATGTGACAGTGGTTCCCCTGCATTTTGTGCATGCTATGCCAGGCACGGCCACAATTCGGAGTTCCCCAGTTCAAAAATAAGCTCGGTCGCGTAATTTCAGTTTGCTTTTCTTAACTTCAGGCAATTGCGCGGCTGCAGTCGGGTGCGCATATCGTCCATTCGCATCGCTTTTGGTGCTGCTTGGCGAGTCACTGTTCTTTTATTTTCATTTTGGGATGGGGTCATACCATGCTAAGGTGGTCTACGCATATATCCATATGCTGCTTCTATGGTACGCTGGAGCTGCGCTCTTCACTGAAAACTTTTCACTACGTGCAGTGTACGGGAAAGCATCCTCAAAACATGACAGGTTGTCTTGTGAAGCCCCACTGCTACTGCGTTGCACTGGAAAATAAGTAGTGGAGGTCTTTACAATTTGGAGCACTTCAACTACTATCCTTACTGTATGTGCAAAGCAAAGCGCTTGATGCAACTAAGAAAAGCGTCGTTCTCACTTTGGCTTCATCTCGAATGCAGACAACTGTCATAACTGGTGCTCACTGGATAAAATTTTTGTGGTGCAAATGGTTTTTAGCAGTTTTCGTAGGCTCTTTCAATAATTCGAACTTTCGATTATTTCAAACATTTTCTTTTTTGGTCTTTTGATGGCTGAATTATTGAGTTTACTGTATTTGTATCTTTTGGTGTTTAATAGTGTGCTCATGTACGTGTGACGTCCCACTTAAATTATAAATAGCGAATTATGATTGGTCACATAATTTGTACAATAGTACTGTAGGCAGCTCCAAAGAGTGCAAATTTTGGTAAAGCCCTGTCATTATGCTGCGAACTGAGGTTACTTGTTTAGTGCTAAATATCATTCATGATCATCTTTTGAGTTAATTTTAAAGAGAAGCTTGCATTGTTCAGAAGTTAATCTCTGTGTGCTAAACCCTGCATTTCTTCTCATAGTTCTCTTCATAAGTGAATGGCCATGCTGGGAGCTGTTCTTAACAAGTGGCTTGCTCTATCTGAGGTGTTGAGTGTGTATGTATACCCAACCTGTGCAGATAAATCTTGGATACTACACAGTAGCATACAGAGTCATGCATTAAAAGCATTAGAGCTGCTACCCTTGTCTTTGAGACAAAGGTTACATAAATCATTTTTCACTTTTGTTTGTAATGTTTATAAATGATATTTTCGCTGGTATATCGTCTACATTGAGACTATTTGCTGATGACTGTGTTTTATACCAACCTGTTGATAATCCTGCTGACCGTGACGCGCTGCAGTGTGACCTTGACAAAATTGCTAACTGGTGAGAAAAATGTGACATGGAGATTAATATCTAGAAAAATGTCCATATATGCTTTTTTAAAAAAGGGTCACCTTGTAATTTTGTTTGCAGCATTAATTCGATGTATTTGTTGTCCATCACTGACTGCAAATATCTTGGTGTTTATTTAACAAGTGAACTGTGTTGGTACTGGCACATTAATTACAGAATGGCAAGAGCAGATCATATTTTGGGTTTCCTATGCAGGAATGCCAGGTGTTTTGCTTTAAAAACCAAAGGATTGTTGTGCACTGCTAACGTAAAGCCTATACTAGAGTATGCGTGTGCAGTATGGGACCCTGAAACAAAGGATATTGATAAATTAGACAAGGCTCAAAACCTAGCTGTTCACTTTTGTTTTGAATAATTACAGCAGAAATTACAGTGTGTCAACAGCGCAGAAATTATTAGAATGGGTTTCACTACAGAAATGCAGATACATACTTGGGCTGAAATTGTCTCATAACATATTTCATTCTAAAGCAGGTATTGACCATGACCAATTGCCACCAGACTGTATATCAGCAAGAAGTAATCACACAAAGTAAAAGAAATAAAAGGCAGAACAGACTTGCTAAAAGGGCTGTTTTCCAAGAACAGTAAATGAATGGAACAAGTTGTCCCAGGAAGTCAGTCTTAACAAAATGTAATGAAACATTTGCTGCACTGCTGTGATATGTGTGCTTGCATTTGTGTTATTGTGTGTTATACAGTCTTGTATGTTTCATTTTTCTGTTAATATGCTGTACTGGTTATGTTGTAAATACCCCCCCCCCCCCCCCCCCCACACACACACTTTAATGCCAAGAGGCAGTGTGAGTAATATGATAAATAAATAATTAAAATAAATGTGAGCATTGCTGCAGCTTTAGGCATGTTGCAGGCGTCCAGCCAGTCCTTTGCTCCAACAGCTGCTTGAGAGTTGTGAAAGTCATTGCATGGCTTACACTGCATAGAGGGGCACTGTTGTGGTGAAATAACAAGTAACTTGGGGCCAATTATAAAAGGGGAGATTTATTTACTTTCTCTTCTAGTAGCAGGTCTAGTGCAACAACATTTTTAATGTTTTTTTTTTTTTTTTTCATGTACCACAGGGAAAGAAGTTTCATGCTGTTTGGTTTTTGCCAGTGAAGAAGCTTCTAAGCATAACTGATTTTTCTTTGAAAACTGTTTAAGTTGTTTTTATTAAGGCTAAGACAAGGTACTCCACAAGAGTATATTGCACCCACTTGTGTTTTGCAGGTGGACCTAGAGAAGTCTGCTATTGATGTTGCCTTCCGCCCTACCATCCCACACTGCAGCATGGCTACGCTTATAGGACTTGCCATTAGAGTAAAGCTACTCCGTAGCCTACCCCCTGCATTCAAGTTGGACGTCAGAATCCTTCCTGGCACTCATGTATCAGAAGCAGCCAGTAAGTACTTCTGTGAGGTTTTTCATCCTTCTTTAAAGTGAAACGCTTTTTCAACGAGACGGTGTTGAAGGCCCCATTCATCCGAAAATTTGGCACCAGCATTGGTGTTGTGAGCGAAAAATCATGAGCATGGCGCTGGCAGGTGGTAGCTGGCAGCGCCATGCTCCAAGTAGTGTATGTTACGTTTTGCAGGAGTACCAACTCAGGCCTCTTCTTTCATGTGGGAGGACGATAGCAGAACCAGCCTGCCAGTGTCCTGGCATTCATGTTAGCCTTAGGCCACACAAGCACGTTGATATGGCTTGGATAAGACTGGGCTGCATATGTAAGGTGGTAGCCTACGCTGTGGCGTCATAATGCTTACATAAAGCTTTGCCAGGTTTATGAAAAACCACAGGATTATTTGATTGTAAAGACACTGAATGCCTGTCATTAATGTGACGAGCTAAGTTATGCAATATCTGAGTAATTTTTTCTTAGTTTAAGCACGCAGTTTTTACATTTCTTTTACTGTACATTATTAACTTTTTCGTTACCATGCCACCGTGATTCGATCACCAGTGATAGAATCAAACTGAGTTTAAATTCGAAAACCGGAAGTTCAAATTGCCTGCCACCAGTGCTGCAACCAAATTGCTGCACCACCTCGTTTGTACTTCGGACAGTATTTTATTTTTGGATGGTTTCTGTTTTTTTCCGCATGGTGGCTATTTTTCAAATGCCTTTGAATGTGAAGTTGCGGCGTGGAATGCTTCCAACCTGGTATGAACCTCGATAACAGGGTTCGCTCACAAAAAAAAATGTCTCGGGCGATTCTGTTGCCTCTAGAAGAGAGGTAGTAGATGCTATCAATAGCAGCGGCTCAGAAGACATTTTTCAATTGTTGGATTTTGATTGCAATAATAAAACTCTGCAACAACAGCTCTGAACATTGGTGGCTGCATGCACGTACGTTTTGTTTTCTGCATTTACAGTCACTGACCGCATATCTTAATTCCCAATTTTTCCGACATGCTGGATTGTTCGAACTTTTTTTGTGGTGGCCGCACCATCCTTTATGGAACTAAGTTATATGATCACCTGAAATTTCTTACGCATTGTGACTGATTGCTCGATTTTTTTGGACCTTATTCGCCCCACCGCTATATTAGGATGCTTCAACGCAGGGATTGTGAAAACTTTGCGATGAAGCATCCACAAAACACGACACTTCAGCAAAAGTGACAAGTTCGCTTTTGCATCTGTACATCGTCAAAGCTTGCGTGTTCGCCCGTGACATGTCAACGGCAGTACAGCCATTGAATGCTTTTCTGATAGGCTTTTGGTAAATAAAGATGTTCCCATATTTTATTTGATTTCATAGCATTTTGTTTTTAATTTTCAATCAAGAGTTCGCTACAAGTGTTAAGGTGGCTATATTTTTTGTTTCTGCAATTTTTTGCGGCCTTTTCTAAAGCGATCTTAGTAATGTTATCAAACTGAAGTAAAAAAAACTTGTACTTTTAACTTTTTCTTCTCGGAGAGTAAAATTTATTTGAAATCAAGGGCTGAAATCAGTCTGTTTCAGGTAGTACGATGAAAAACTTTCTACCTCAAAATTCATTTGGGTTATAATTTGAAAATTTTGTTGCCAATGTTCAAGAAAGATGTAAAACATTTTGTGTGTTCTAGAATTTACTTTATTAATTTACTTCAAGAATCATTATCTTGTAAATCCAAATTTTTTATTTTCATCTAACGTGTTCTGGGCTTCCTGTATCTTTTTTTTTTTTAATATTCACACTGAGTATTTGTGTCAAAAGATATGTTTTTCATATGTGCATTCTATTTCCATCATTGCTGTGCATTTTAACTCTAATTAAAATCGCGTATAATTTGCAGCAAAAAAGTTTCTCGGAGACCTATGAAAAACAGCTATTTTTCTTCTGGTGACGAATGAGTTAAAGAAACTTCTCACCAAGCTTGGTGTCATCTGCATCGTAGAAAAATTACAATTAATTTTTTGCTCTCATCACCGAAAGCGGCTATCAACGCTGATTTCAAGATGCAGCCGCATAGCAGACAAGAAACCGAACACGGAGTCAATCCCCGAGTTAGAATGCTTATTTTCCGTGCTCTCTAGCTAGAAAGGACCTGCTATCTTGAGTACAGCAGAAAGCTGAATAGAAAAACGGTGATAAAGGGTAAGTTTTGGGCCGTGGCAACAGCGTATTGGCGTTGGTTAACCGAAATAGAAGCTTGGATTGACTAAAACGCAGCATATAATCTTAAAACGCTTTTTTTGCATCACTGGGAGTTGACTAAAAGTGTTTGACAAGCTGGAGATAGACTATGAAGATTAGACGGAGAGGCAGATCCGGCAAGCAACCAAGGAAAGTATTTCACGAGTGCACACAAGGGCACAGGACAGATGGTCAGCTAAGCAGAAAAAAAAAGACAACTTGAAGCAATCCTCGCAAAGTCATATTGAAACGGACAGCCCAATGTATGCACCAGGCCTTCTTGGTGTACAGTAAAACTTCGTTAATTCGAACTTCACGGGACCGGGAAAAAAGTTCGAACTATCCGTTGCTCAGGTTATTAAATGACCTTGAGAAAAGTGACAAGAACCATTTGCATTATTCTAAATTTACTGCATTTACTCACACAATGACCTTCTCGTATAATGAACCCCCCTGCCCCCTTCACTTTTGCTACTGAGAATTAAAAAAAAAAAAGGCGTTAGTCGTTAGCGCGACCCTCCGTTTTGCGCCGTTGCTTTCCACAGCGCATTTCATGGCAGTGCACCAAGATGCTGCGCAGTGCTAACATCACGGTGTGTTTACTTTTTGACGTTAGCTCTAGCCAAGGAATAAATAAAAAAAAAAAAAAAAAAAAACTGCTGGAGTGGAAGTTGTCCATACCGGCCCATGGGTCGCGTTTGGGAGTGCTGTTTGCTGCCGTTGTCAGTGTGTTTCCAGTGTTTAAAAGATTTTTTAAGTTCTGATGCAATACTGTGGGCTATCAAGCGAGCCATACCAGATGTCTGCAAGCCAATTTGAATGATTTGGATTTAAAAAGAAATTTGCCGACGATTACGTTACTTTGTAATGCGAAATTTGAGCGCAGCTCATCAGCTGTTCCACCTTTTCGATAGATTGAGGCAAAGATTTTGAGCAGAAAGGCAACTGGAGTGGAAGTTGTCCATACCGGCCCATGGGGTCGCGTTTGGGAGTGCTGTTTGCTGCCGTTGTCAGTGTGTTTCCAGTGTTTAAAAGATTTTTTAGGTTCTGATGCAATACTGTGGGCTATCAAGCGAGCCATACCAGATGTCTGCAAGCCAATTTGAATGATTTGGATCTAAAAAGAAATTTGCCGACGATTACATTACTTTCTAATGCGAAATTTGAGTGCAGCTCATCAGCTTTTCCACCTTTTCGATAGATTGAGGCAAAGATTTTGAGCAAAACATGTGTGTACAACTGTAGACAACTTTTTTTTTTCACACATATTTCTTACAGAAACACTCCACTAACATTTCTTGACTGTCATGAAGGAAGCTTTGTGGTCGGAAAAATGAAGAGAGCAATTAAGTTATCGGGAGCTTGCGGGAGGCAGCATGTTGGCCCATAGGAACGTTGCGCTACGAAGAGATAGCAGTGACTGACTGATGTCTCTTATGCCGTTCGCGAGTCAAGACAACATGGTTCTACGTTTTGGTTTGGGATGCACGCACTGTGATCCGCTGATAGCGAGCCGGCGCTTCGGCAACCGGAGAACACAGTCACTGTTACGCAGGAAGATGGGGAAGGGGGCAAGAGCACGTGCAGCAATCGGAGAACATGCGCGGTCGCCGGCACTGTGAAGGGGGGGATGCGCGCTGCCCCAGCTGCGGAGCTGCTTACGAGGGACAACGCCGACGCCGGCGTGAAATGCAGGAACGGGTGCCAAAGAGGTGCGCTCTAAAACCTCAATGATATCGGAATACTGGGGCATTTTTAGCTCTAATTGCGCAGCCCGTTCCGTTCTGCTAGGCATACTCGAGCATGTCCCTACCCGTTGCTCTGCGGTGCGGCTTTGATAGCTTAAGCAATCGCAAGGAGTATTTTTCAACCAGGAAATCTTGAAAAAGAAAAGAGTCGTTCTCGGCAGGGAGCAGATTTTTTTTTTAACTGCCTGGCGCATGGTATTTCTATTATATACTCGAAAATGCCGCGTGCGCGATTTCACCATGCACTAGAACGCCTTCATTAGGTGCTTGTGAAGATAACTTCGGCGACAAGAAATGGGGCTGTACTGTATGTTCGCCTTATTTTTTTTGTCGAAACCCGCCTGAAGATCTAATACCGCTGAGCCGTGTAGCCATGGCACCGCAGTAGTGGTATTTGCAATGTTCAGCGTTCGTGTGAAATGAAAATGATGCTGCAGTTGTCTTTTTTTGCAATGAGCTCAAACAATTCAGAATAGATTAATAGCAGATGACATTCCAGCTTCAACCTTGCAACGAGAGTTGAAAAATGAGGAAAATAAACAAACAAGGCAAAAGTTGGATTAGCTATTTGCTAGGAAAAGCAAACATACTTCTAGGATCCCCTGCACAATTATGCTACAATGGCTACAGTGGACTGGTAATAACCGCAGATTGGGATGGAGCGCATGTGGCAAGAACTCGCAGATTATGACTAGCAGCTTACCGGCATCACTATAGAGGAAAGTATACAACAGTTACATCTTACCTGTACTCATCTATGGGGTTGAAACATGGGGGCTAATGAAGAGGGCTCTACTTAAGTTGAGGAAACGCAGAGGACTATGGAATGAAAAATGGTGGTAACGTTAAGAGATAGAAAACACGCAGAGTGGGTCAGAGAAATAACTCAAGTTACTGACATTCTAGTGGAAATCAAGAAGAAGAAATGGGCATGGGAAGGACATGTAGTGCGAAGAGAGGATAACTGATGGTCGCTTAGGGTAACAAACTGGATTGCAAGGAAAGGAAAGGGTAGCAGGAGGTGGCAGAAAGTTGGTGGGCAGGTGAGGTTAAGAAGTTCACAGGGGCCAAGTGGGTGTAGATAGCACAGGACCGGGTTAATTATAGGAATATGGGAGAGGCCTTCGTCCTGCAGTAGGTAAGTCAGGCTGATGATGATGATGATGGCTCACTGAACCCAGACTTAGTCATAATATAAGCGATATGAGTAACACCACTTCCGCATCATTTTTACATATACGACAGTGCTCTGGTTGAACACATTGGAGCTGCTACAGATAATTGACTTGGAAAATGTCATGATATTGTTAAGCCACGTAGCGGTGTGCTAAGAAGCACCAGGAGCAGCAGAAGAAGAAGTGGAGGAAGCAAGGCGCGCGCAGTCTGATCCGGGTTTTTCTGAGCCGTATGCTTCCGTCCTTCATACGAAGTTACCTGTATTAAAACCATTTCATCCGTTACATTTGGTGGAGGTGCTGGGTAAAAAACGTTCTGGATCCGCCAGTACAGTCGTGCCCCGTTAATATGACCCCCGTTAATATGGACGACCCGAATTATGGACAGTTTTTCTGGGGACGAAACCTTTTCAATGTATTTATGCCTCGTTAATATGGAAACTCGCTGTCCAGACAATGGACAGGGAAAGAATGCACACGCCCCACTTGGGCCCATGTATTTTTGTCTCGTTAATATGGACAGTGCTTGAAAAAAGGCAGAGGAGCCCGAAAGCAAGTTAAAGAAGGGCCCGCCGCCCGCGAACCTACGCAACAGCCGATACGACGGAATGCCTGAACGAGTCCTGTGGGGTTGGAAAGAGACAAAGCGGGCGTGCCGCCGTCCTAAGGGAGAAGTGGGGGGGGGGGGGGGGGGGGGGAGCGCAAGAGCGGAGAAGAACGTACACAGCAAACCAAGGGTCAGCGTAAGAAAGACCCCGAAAGGGGGGAACCAGGAGATTTCTGGGGGCAGCGGAAGTACCGCCGCCGTCGGGAAAACAGCAACATGTGGTTGCAATAAATTTTGCTGAATGTGAACAGAGCGGCCGGTAAAAGCATTAAGAAAGAAATGACAGGAAGAAAGACAAGTGCCTACAGTGGCGGTGGGAACTGAAGTTTTCTTTCCCAAAGCGCAATGTGTGTTCCATGAAGCCGTTAACGCTTTTCGGTGAGAGTTAAAACACACTCACAAAGTAGAGCGACAAAAGAAAGGCGACGTACGAACGCGCAACCGGGACCGGGCGTCCCGTCCTGGACGCGCTTCCCTCTCATGCTTCTGGTTTTCGTCCCTGTTGTGCTGCCGAACTGCCAAACTTTGCACACTAGGCGGTCCGTATGTCGGCTTCGCTTTCAGTCAACGATGCGGCCTTGACAAGGTCTGAGCTCTTCGTAGTCGGCTAGCCGTCGTTCTAAACTGTTCTTCGGCTTGCAGTGTTTGTTTTATGGGAACACATAAAAACGGCGCCAAGAAGATGGGATGTTCGATAGCCCTCTGCATAGCAGCTTGCCAACTTGACTCCTTGCTTCCTTAGAAACAGTACAAGGCAAAAAAATAAAGAATCCGAAGAATGGAAAGGCAGAAAGGTTAACTAGTCAAAAAAAAGTGCACAGCATCAGGAGCCTGTAACCCTCAACTTGAGTCTGGCTTTTGGCATGGCGGGAGTTAAACGCAAAAGAACAGAGCTGAACGTAGGCGCGAAGAAATCTGTGAATACAAGCGGCAAAAGCCATATCAGTTAATCCAAGCTGCGAGGGACTAGTATCGACAGCTCAGCTGTTTCCTCGTCTCAGGAGGATCTCAAGCAGCTACTTAGCAGCTACTTTGCTCAGTGAAGAAGCCATTTTGGAAGTAGAGAATCAGACACTGATTCATCGGCCAGTGAGGAGTTCGTGCTCGAAAGTTCGACCAACACAAAGCCCAACATCACGGGTGTCATGATAAGCGAGTCGCTTCAGACTACACTACAATTTTTTGAAGACAACAATGACAAGGATAATGTGAAATTTTAAGTCCAGTGCTCATCGTTATGTACAAAAGCAGTCGTTAATTACAATTCTCTTTTCTCAATAAAATCTTTTTTGTTTTTATTCATGACTCATTATGGATGACTCGCTTTATGGACAGTTTTGGTCGGAAACCAAAGTGTCCATATTAACGAGGCACGACTGTACATCGTCACAGCCGTCGTGTAGCAGGTTTGCCACCTTTATCTCCTCAACAGTACCTTTCAGTGGCTACCACCCGCACGATGCAGACTCATGAAAAGCGACCTGAAGAGACGACGGCCTTTCCCCACCAGCGAGAGCCGCGTTCGTTCCACGGTGAGTCTGAAGATGACGTTGAGGAATGGCTCCGACATTACGAATGATGCAGCAAGTACAACTGATGGAACTCAATCGCACGTCTGTACAATGTTGTTTTCTTCCTCGCTGGCACGGCTCTGACTTGGTTTGATAACCACGAAGAAATCCTGACGACCTGGGACCGATTTGTTGAAGAAATTACGAAGTCCTTTGGGGATACCCTTGCGAAGAAGGAACGCGCTGAGCATCAGCTTTCCCAGAGAGCCCAGCTGCCCAGTGAGACATGCACACATTATATCGAAGAAATATTGAAACTTTGTCGCATTGTAAACCGGCTGATGTCAGAAGAAGACAAAGTAGGGCACCTTCTCAAGGGGATTGCTGAGGATGTGTACAACTTTCTTACAACTTTCTTATTTCGCGGGACACCCTTGCCACAGTTTCAGATGTCATCAAGCAGTGCCGGGCATTTCAGGCGTTAAAGGCACGTCGGATAGCGCACAAATTTGGTCGTCTTTCAAATGTGACAACTGTTGCCGGTATCGACATTCCGGAGGCTGAAGACATCGCTTCTATGGTCAGGAGGATTATACGCGTGGAGCTGGATATTCAGCAGCAACGTACAAATTTCGATGTATCTTACCACCCGACATCGAGTCCGTATCACCATGGGAACAACACACGCCATGGGCTGCACAAAATAATGGCCAACCATCTTACAACAACGGCATGGAGCGGACCCTGCAACCAACATTGCACCCTTATTTCCAGCGGCGTCCAGCCGATCCGGATGAAGTGCCTCGTGGTGCTCCTCGTGGTGCTTCTGTCGCCCCATCTCAGCCTCCAAGGGATCCTGAAGTGAACTACCAGAGCCGCCAGCCACCCGTATGTTATGGCTGTGGGGGCAGCGGACATATCGTTCGCTTTTACCCGCGTCATCAAATTACCCGACTCCCTGTCCAACGAGCACTGCGCTTCATGAATGGTGCCCAGTGGGAGCAGCAGCCACCCGCTACCTTCTATCGGCCCTCTACCTATCGCAGCATCACTCCCCCACCGCAGCGACAACCCTGTTCGCCATCCCCACGTCGCCGCTTTGTTTCTCCACCGCTAGGAAACTGGGTGGTGCGACCGATGGAGGTAATGTCACCGGACGGTCAATTTCACGCATACCTCTACCTATCGTCATGCTAAAGAACAAAGTGTCAGTGTGTGTAGACAATGTTAAAACGAATGCTTTGGTTGACACTGGTGCCGCTGTGTCAGTTATGAGCCTTTCATTTAAGAACCACCTTCGACAGAAAGTTATGTTTGTGTGGGACAAAAACACTATGTTTTGTGGTGTTGGGGGTGAAACTTTAGTTCCGGTTGGCCTGTGCTCAGTTTCAGTTGTAATTGGTGACGAGTGCTATAGGACAGAATTCGTTGTATTGAGACGTGCCACGCGTGACGTTACCTTGGGTGTTGACTTTCTGCGCGAGTGTGGTGCGACTTCAGACTTTAGTGCCGGTGAAATTTGTTTGTAGCCAAACATTATCCCCGCATTAGTAGATAACATGTTTCAGAGTCATCAAGGAGTTCTCGCCTTGAAGGAAGATGTGCTGCTGCCTGCGATGACGGCGACGTTTCTCCTCGTGAAGTCATCCGTATCCTTCATGGGTAAACATTCAATAGTCGTCGAGCCAGATGTCTCGAATGGAGCAAAAAAAAAAATATTTTGGTGCCACGCTCCGTCGTGGAGGCGGAGTATGGTCGCGCATACCTCTGGGCTGTGAACGTGTCAGAAGAGCCTGTTCGTCTTCCTTCTGGTTTGACACTCGCGAGATTTGACAATTATGCGACTCATACCGTTGGAATTATTTCCAATTGCAGGGGAGCCTCGAAAGACAAGTCTGACTATTGTGCTGAGTTTGAGGGCATGGTCAACAAATCGCTCCCATCTAATGAACGTAGTATTCTGTAAGACATTTTGACAACTCATGCCCAAGTGTTCGACTTTGCCTCAAATGGATCGGGTAGCCATTTCCGAGCTTCTCGGCTACAGCACAAAATTAACACAGGAAGCGCACCCCCTATTCGCCAAAAACCTTACAGAGTCTCTCCGGCAGAGCGCAAGATAATTCAAGAACAGGTGGATGAAATGCTACACAAAGGAATCATCAGAGAATCTTCCAGTCCGTGGGCCGCACCTGTGATCCTGGTGCGAAAAAAAGACAATTCTTGGCGATTTTGTATAGACTACCGTCGTTTGAATGCGGTAACAAAGAAAGACGTATACCCGTTACCTCGCATTGATGACGCTGCCGACTGTCTGCATTTGGCGTCATATTATCCTCTGTTGATTTGCAATCTGGCTATTGGCAAATTCCTCTACATCCATCCGACTGTGAGAAGACTGCTTTTGTAACACCAGATGGTTTATACGAATTTAATGTTCGCTAGTTCACAGATTTTTGAGCTGTTTGATTATTTGGACCATTTCCCGGGTCCAGCTGAGTCTGAAAAAACTGTTGGCGACTGTATCTGTAGTTCTTACCTCACTGTTGCATTTCACTGACACTGTTCTTTTTTTCCTTTTCAGTTAACAAGCAGTTAGACGATAAAGAGAGAGTTGCTGCTGCCCTAGAAAATTCCCATCTTCTTCAAGTAGTCAACAGATGTCTCCTGACATGTTGAGAACACACCTTTGAAGACGTTTTTGGTATGTGCAAACAAATGCTCTAGCAATAAAGCATGAGACATGCTGGAAACGTGTCAGTGCTCATTAAACTTGTTGTACGTGCAAATTATTGGGCCACTGCAAGAAAGTGCTGTGCACCTCTAAAACATTTTAGATGTGTTTTGTGTTCTTTTGTAGCAACATGTGCATCACTGACTTCATGTGCGTACGAATCACGGGCGATGACAATAGAAAACAAGGCTGCACTAAAAAGCATGTCAAGCCCTATGTCAAATGTGCCACCTGGGTAATTTATCAAATCCCCTTAACCCGTGGCAAGGTATACATCGGCCAAACTGATCTACGAGTGAATGATCGGGCTGCAGAGCATAAGCGTTTTCTGAAAAACAGTCCGAATTTACATCTACCCGCCCATTGCCAATCGTGCGATTTCAAGCCAAAGTGTGAACAAAAGTTCACAGAAATTAGGATTTTAAGCAGGAGCAAGGATACTCTTGCCCGTGAGTTGCTCGAAGCCTGTTATATAAAAACGCTAGGATCGGAATGCATCAATGACACCTCAGTATCACTATTTAGAGGAGAAAGTCATTTTCTTAATTTTGTTTAGATAGGGAAGGCCTAAACTGGCATGCATATGTTGCCGACGGTGCGGGAACATTCGTTTTTTGAAGAAGTTTCAATTTGGTGTTGTTTCGAAAAAGTAGTAGGAGTCGGCGCCTGTCCTGTGTGTCTATTTGTGAGTGTCTATTTGTTATCACTGTGAATTTTTCCTTTTATAAGTAATGCACAAACCCAGCAATTAGTTTTACTTGACTTCATCACTGACTTCCTCTGGCACAAATGGTAAAGTGCTCATACTGGGTTGTAATTGATAACTTGTGAGATGCCTACAAGGCATTAATTAACTTTAGTTTTAAGCCCCGCAATGGTGGTGCAGTGGTTAGGGAGCTGAACTGCTGTGTGGAAGGATGCGGGATCGAATTCTGGCTGCGACAGAGGCAAAAAGCTAGGTGCCCATGTGCTGTGCACGCAGATGTAGGTGTGTGTCAAGTAACCTCAGGCGGTTGAAATTTCCAGAGCCCTCCACTATGGCATCTCATATCCTGAGTCGCTTTGGGATGTTAAACCCCGCAGACCAAACCAACCAACTTTAGTTGTAAGCTTTATTCTGTAGGCTAATACCTTGCTTACATTTATTTAGGTAACAATAGGATTTGGTGAAAAATAGCCTTAGTATTACAGTTTGACATAATGCACATGATCACACTGTCATGAAGTTTTGTATATATAAGGCAGTCAGTCATGAGATATGTACAGATTTTTTTGCCTTATTTATGACGCCAATGGTTGCTCAATCAACGCAAAGGTGTAGAGCACTGCTGACAAAGCAAAACAAGATGGCACGTGAAATAGGCACAAGAATAGCAACCCCAGCTGCAATGCGTGCAGGGTACGTTCAGCGCGCTTAGCCCTAGCCCTCGCATATTGATTTCGCCAGCTTAAAGCACCGTGGTGGACACAAACGCTGTCGCGACGCAAGTGCAAAAAACAAACGGTGCCGTTAGGTGCCTCAGCATGCAGTTTGCACTGCACACTGTGCAGTTACACGGGCCGTCTCTGTGGCCTAAGGTATGTAGTTTCTAGATTCGAACTGATGAAAATAGATATAACAGTCAAAGTGTGTGCCGCAAAGCAAGCACGACAGCGCACAGGGGCCCCAGCTTCACCTGTTCCATTATCTTCCATAAAGCAGCCACCTCGATGCACTTCTCTAATCACAGTAATCTAAAGGAAGGGACTGCTGTCATTCAGGTTCACAGCCAGTTTTCGACTGCATGAGGCAACAGCATGCCACATGGTTAAAATGTACGAGAATATATTTCAGTATACCTTAGTGTTGTGCTGCATTTTGTTTTCTGTGCTACGAGTGCACAGCAGGTGCTCTAGGGCGATTCTTCACAGCCATCAGCGCATTCATTTAATGCATTATGATTCACAGGTCTTTTGCTGCGTGCTGGCTATGAATTATGCAACGTGAAGGTTAGCTCGTGCTAAAAGTACAAGGTACTGCTGCTGGGAAGTATCACAGCGGTTCACCACTAATTTTAAAGGGGGATGCAAGGCTAGAGGGTCAACTGTTGTCATCGATTTCGACCAAATATTCAGGGATGGTGCATCTTCCTCTATTAGAACATATTCTGAATTTCATCACTTTAGCACAAAAAAATGAGAGGGGTTCAACGCTGCTGAACCGAATATGAAGCAAAAGTATTAGCTGCAGGTGACCGAGCGTTCTTCTTCTTCTTCCTCTTCATCATCTTCTTCGTCTTCTTCACGGCTGTTCAAGGTCATTTGTGACTGCGGTCACGGACTACGTGACGGCCCGAAACCTGGCGTAGTATTGCTTTCGCAATAATACAAAAAAAGTTGTAGCTATCACAATGAGTGTCCGCTTAGGAAAACTATCATTTCAAAACTCTGGAGGCTGTACTAACCATTTGTGCTTACAAAACTTCTAGGTAGTTCATTATACAGGATAAGATCAATTTTTGGGTTCATGTGACATTTTATAAAAATCTGGGCACTTTAAGAATGAATTTCATTTCTTTTTGTTGTCATTGTATGTCACAGGTTTGATAAATTTTTTTCTTAGAAGGTAATTATGAATCCAAATCTTGTTCCCAACAAAATCTTAGTCCAGGAACCAACTTGAAAGCAGCCTTTGGCAAAATGAGTTCAATGATTTCAGAACATGCTATTCAAATTTACAGCCAAAATTAATAAATCAAAGTAGTCTGGTGCATATGTTAGGCTGCCCTTTTCAACATAACTCTGCTCTAAGGCGATTGCTTCGAGTTGCTTCTTTTTTTCTTAGCTTTACAGCCATCTGTCTGCGTTCGTGCAAGCCTTTCCTTGATTAATTGCTGGGAATGCCACTTCATTTCTACACTAGCTTGTATCGAGTTGGAAGGTTACATGCTGTTTTAGTCTATCCAAGCTTTTTTTTTCTTTTTTTTTTTCAGTTTACCAGCCAATCTGCTGTTGCTGCGGCGCAAAATTTGCCTTTTCTGTTTTCATTTTTAACTAACTGTCTGCCGTACTCCCGATAGCATATCCTTCCCGACCAGAGAGCTTAATAAACACGAGCATTCTAACTTTGGGACACACTCCGCATTCAGCTTATTGCCCTCTATGCGGCTGCATCTTGAAATCAGCATTCATAGGCGCTTTCGGTGGTGAGTGGGCCCTATCTCACAAAAAAATTAATTTTAATTTTTCTACTGCGCAGATGACAACGAAACTTGGTGAGAAATTTCTTTAATAAATGCATAATCCAAAGCAACAAAAGTTTAAAAACAAATTCTTTTTGGTGAAAATTGTGATTTTAGCCTCGCATCCCCCTTTAAACAGGAGATTAACAATAATGAATGTTTAGGGTGCTCATTTAGTGAAAATGAGGAATGAATCGAATTGAATAGCAAATATTTTTCAAAACGTGTGAAACTGCAAATATTCACACAGTCCTACTAATATTTGAAAAGTTGGATAAAGTGCAGCTAAAGGCATGAGGTGGAGCCTCCTAATGAAATAGTATTGTGTCTCAATCTGACCATGAAAGGGATAGCACAGTCAGCACATGTTAATTTCCATACAATGTAGCGAACAGTAGATCTAGGTTTACTGTGGCTACTTCAGCCCTCTGGTTGTCTTGCTTTTTCTTTTTACAGTTCTGCGCATTACTGCAACTGATGCCATGCCTCTGCTCTGCTTAAAGCTTTCTCATATGCCTGTGGCCTTTGCCATGTCTCCTTGTACAAAAAGATACTGGAGTCATGTTTCTTTGCCCTTTTTGTCCCCCAAGCATAGCATTTATACTCGTTTCTGTAGCTATGCGGCGAAAGCTACAGAGCTGACATGCACCGATTCACTGCCCAGCGAAACTTCATGAATCGTGCTCTTGAATACATTATAGAATGATTTATGTCATCATTACATCAACATTATGCTGCAAAACTAACTTTTACTACAGTGTTAATATAGAGCATTTTAATGTGCATACAACACGCCATGCACCTGCTAATGGCTGTGCTACCTGTTCTGAATCCTGCAAAGCATACGTGAACCATGTCTGCCGAGCCTACCCACTGGTTTCTGAACGCTTTGCGATGCTCTTTCTTTGACAGTATGTCATGTGGGCTATTCATTAGCAACAAATTTACATTCACATAGGCCTTCAGTGGTGAAAAGGAACACATTTGTGTAATTGACGGCTCGAGAAGTTTTAATAGACCTTTCTACAAATCGCAGCGCCACGCCACCCCCTGGCAGATCCACACAAAGCATGATGGAAGAAAGGAGTGATCGCCGCCCGCGTCGGCTGCTGGCAAACGTGTTGGCGTGCTGTGCCGCCACTTTCTGCCATCGTGCATCTTCTCGTGCTCATTGTTGGTGCTTCCTTGCAAAATGCAGCAAGCCCCTGATTGCTTTGATGGCCATCTGCTAGTCGTTATGCAATGTTTTAGTGACTTTTGAAACAAAAGCTTCACTACGCCATGTAAGGCCAAGGTCGCCGTGCGTGGCACACGCTGCTACAGCGGACGCGCCGTGACCATGGCGAGCTGCTCCCGTCACCGCTGGGGTGCCCGTGGGGTGCCGCTGGGCTCCAGATGCGCATGTTGGCGCGGAGCTAGCGAAGAAGAGAAGGGTTGTTTCCGCACTGCACGCCGCCACGGGGAGCTGCAGTGAGCGGACGCCGGACTTTTTTGTGTCGGCTGATGACCCACAGACTTAGAATGCAAACCCTAACTGTACAACACAATGCAAAGGAATGGTGGGCACAATGTAGTTAAAACAGCGGGAAGCAGCAGCGCAGCAAGGACGCCAAGAGATCGCAGAGAAAAGTTCGCCTAAGAACCGGCAGAATCAGAGAGACGTGAGCGTGGCGGCGCTCCGCTTTCCCAGGGGGGCTTCCTTTCCGCTTTCCCTTGGTGGCGCGGTGTGGAATTACTGGAAAGGTCTATTCAACTTAAATTTAGCACTGAATCTAAAACTGTAACTGAGGCCAGATATGCCTGACCTACTTGGTCTAGTAACGCTGTGAGGAAAGCCTCGCCCTGTAGCCTTGGCTGCATTGTCACCGAAAGCTGTCCTCAGATGTAGTTATCAATGTCGCCATGTCAGCATGGTTGGGTTTGGGTCTGGTATTAACCGAGCGAAGAAAGTGCAAATAGATCGTTTGCACCTTTTTTACTTTGGTTTATGGGCACATTTTTCAATGTGTGTGTCAAAACTAAGAAAATAAAGCTGAGCTGTCTATGTACAGATGATGTCAGGAGTAATGAGAAAATGAAAGGCAATATTTGTAAAAAAAAATTATTTTCCCCATTCTTATGTCATGCATCTTTGAATGGATATACTGGGTGTTGCTGTGAACACTTTCAAAAATTTGTAAACATAGTTCAGAATAGAAAAAAATTTTTACATGTATAAGCTCTGGGATGTGGTGGACACAATCTGCTGCAAAATCTTCTAATTATCTGCAAACCCGCGAACAGTATGATGCTGCAGTTTTTAAAACGAAGAAAAACAAATTTTCTGAAGCCCTGCAGTGGGAGGAAGACCGATGCTTTTTTTTTTTTATATATAAAATTGAGTGCGAGAGACTCGGGGAAGTCTGGAGGTGTGTTGCAGTGATTATAGCGCCAAATTTGAACTGCCTGCTCTACTGTGACATGTCTCGTTGTGGCTCTCAAAATAATGACTACACAATTTGGAGTGACTTCCCTTGCACCAAGCTGCGAGGCGAAACAATGTATATGACGTGGCGCAATACTGCTTGCAGCACAACCGGAGCACCGTTGCCGCTGCATCACATCATCACAAGAGGTCCAGTGTGTACTGAGCTTCCTGCTTGTCTTGTGCTCAGCTTCAGCTTCAAATGGAAAAAAGCACCTCATTTTCTAGTGCTGCAGGGCTTTAACTTTTTTGTTTGTTTGTTTGTTTGAGAAACAGATATGGCATATAGTCTTGTTCAGGGTTTTAGATTCCCCATTAGGACTAACCACCCAACTGCGATAATTGGGATTCGCAGCAAATTGCATCCACCGCAGCTGAATACTCCGCTAACCAAGTTTTGGTGCCTGAACTACCATTTTTTTTTTTCTTTTCATATCCCACTTGTCAATTGCCACACATATGTTGCTTAGACGCTATGAGCTATGGTTATTGTTAATAACCCATTTCAAGCCACTACGAGAAGTGAATGTTTGTTCCGGCAAATTTTTTTTCTATTTGATGCTCAACATTTTTAGCAACTTTTTAATGTGTTCGCTGATCACCTGGTGTGCACATTAACTGCCATTATGGGAATTACAGCATGCTCCTATAAATCTGGATAGACCATCACACCTTGAATTAAAAAAAATTACAGCCTATCTGTGTACCTAATTAAACGTGTAGATGCGCTAGCACTGCTTACTCCTGCTATACTTTTCTTGGCGCCACCACATTTACGGCAGCAGAAGACTGTTCCCAGGGCTAAGAAAAGTAATCGAAAAGCAAACAAGTGCACTTAAAGGCAAGCACCCATTAATATGTGGAGATGAGCACAAGCTGCCTAATGATGTAGCAAGGGGCATGGAGCTGAGGTTTAAGGAGCACTGCACATGCATGTCTGCTGACCTTGAAGGTCGAGTGGTGAGTCATGCAAAGGAAGGGATGGTGTGCTAGCGTCATTAGACTGCTCAAGTCTGGTGTAACTCGCTTAACTACACAGCCTAGTGATGGCCATGGTTGCTGAAACCGTGGTGTGCCTCTCTCTTATTGGCTGCAAATGTGGTGCTGCTGCGCCTCATTGCTAAGCCAATTCAAGTTCACAGACAAGCATCAGCAAAGTTAGTGATTGCGGCCAGCAGTGCTGAGCACTAAGAAATTTCGACAGGGTTTTTCATTTTCCTTTGAGGCACCTGTACATATGGAGTAGACATCAGGCACTTGTGATTTTTATAGTCTTTGTGGACAACCAGAACATAGCACTTGGATGGCAGCATCAGCTCTGTGGTGAACAAAATATTACCTGGACAATTATGTGTAAAATACGTTTTATCACATCGTTATTTTCCTGGTACCTTCTATCGTCTTCCCAATTCACGTGTGTAGCATGTAGTTTTTTTGGTTTTTGTTCTTCTAGTAGGATGATGTTGTACTGAAATGTATTGTTTTCTCATTCTTAGTATCAGCCTCATGCCTAAAAATTCTGCAGATGGAAACTCCTGCCTTCACCAGCTGCCCAAAGTTACCCAGACAGGTCCAAGCCAAGAGGAATTTGCAGGCTTGGGCTGTGGGTACTCTCAGGAGCATGCAGTCTGCATGTGCTGAAGGTGGGAGGGACAAGCTCGTGTTATGCTTACGGTGGGATATCAGGAGCAGCAGAGCTATTGCTGACACCAGACTTCGGTCGAGTGTGCCTTGATCCTAACTCTGGCTTGGTTGTTGTAACTACAGTTGCATCTTTCCTGTCCACTGCCATAGACATAGAGAAGTTGGAAGCCATTTGATTCATCCACGAATATTTTTTTGCTTGTTCTACTTTGAAATGAAAGCCTTCATTACTTCATTGTTATGGCTCACAAACACAAGCTCACAAGCTTCAGTGTAGACGCCATGTACCATCATGAAACCCTATTGGCTTGCACATTATTCTCTTCTCGCCATGGCCGGCACCGTGGCTCAATGGTTAAGGAACTCACCTATTTAGGCGGGCAATTCGGGTGTGTTCCTGGCAGTGGAGGTGGAATATTGATGGATGTGAAATGCAAGGCGCTTGTATCCTGTGCAATGTCAGTGCGCGTAAAAAAACCTTAGGTGATCAAAATCATCTGGAGCCCTTCACTTCAGGATCCCTCATAGCCAGACCCGGTTTGATGCGTTAAACCCCATAAATAAACATTTCTCTTTGGTGGTAGAGACGTTCATATATATTAAGGCCTGTGTTGGCTTTGGATGGTGAGATTTCTACGTAGCTTTGCAGTGAAACACTGGGCTTAGCCAAGCAGCCAACCCACCTTTTGGATTCTTAATCTGACTCCTAAAAAACTAAAGCCAATTTAGCTAAGCTGGCCATATGTGAAGTATGTGCACTAGCACTTCACATTTCATTTTGCTGTTGGTTCAAAGCTGGGATTTCAGCGTCAGACTGCAGCGAAAATGGCAACTGGTAGTCTTAGTGTTACAGCACTAAAATATTTTCGAACCGTGTAACGCACCATAAGCGGGAAATGGGACAGCGATGTGTGAATCAGTTGCCTACTGTTGGCAGCTGATGAAGAATCACAGCACCAGAGTGTGGCAGAACACGGGGTGATCGGCTGCAGCTAATAGCATAGTGCTCTCATGCATTGTATAGTGAAGGGGTCTAGTCATGCTGCCATGGGATTGAAACCAGTCTTGGTGCAGTTGCAACCACATTTATATTTATTTTCTTTAAATGTCAGCTTTCTCCCTCCACACCAGCTGCCCTCCTCACCTCGAGCCACGCAGATGGTAGTGACCGTGTACACAGTCCAGCTTGAGGGCCCACTGTAGCATCCAATGCTAGTGCGTTAGTTGTTCTGACTGATCAAAGTCATTCATTTTAACAGCACAAGGAAATCTATCATTTATTAATCTTTATGAAAACAGAACGCAATCAAATGAACTTTAAATATCGCCAGTTTGAACTTGACGAAATCAGGTTGTAAAATCAAATTATTAACTGCCCTCAAGGTAGGTTTAGCATCCATAATTACTACTGATTCTCTGCATGCAAAAATCTATTGAAAGGTCAGGCAAGATTAAAGAAAGAAAATCAAGAATTGTGGCTTGAGCAATACAAATACATGATCACAGGTACTGTTCAATAGTTTCTCAACCGTCACACAGCACTGTAACATAGGAATAGTTTCTCAACCGTCACATAGCATTGTAACATAGGATGAAAAATTTCTTTCTGTGTTAAATGCAGAAACAACTTGCATTGGCACTGCTATTGGCCCCTGTTTTTGAGTGCTAGTGCAGCTTTCTTCACAGCCTTGTCTTGGAGACGAAGTGAGCGCCTAAGCGGTAGAGCAGCTGATGCAGCCGATTCAGCTGATGTGTCTGTTCTGTGGCCAAATGTAGTCGTTCCTTGGTGGGAGGCCATTTTTTTTCGAAGCAGCTTTCGTGACTCATTTTCTTGACTGTCGTGCGTTTGGTCATTTTCTTGAATGCCATTGTCTTGGTCATCACTTTCCCACCTCCCGGAGATTTATGTATCTTCTTGACAACTCTGCTCGTGACTACAGTGTTCACAGTTGCTGTACTCTCAAATACTTTGTTCACAATGGTGTTCTCAGCGGCTGTGTTCTCAGTGGCTATGTTCTCAGTGCTTGTGCTCTTGATGTTCATGCTGTTGATGCCTGTGTTCTCGGCGGCTGAATGTTCAGTGCCTGCCTTCTGGGCAACGTCATTCTCAAAGGCAGCATGCTGAACGGTCAAGGGCTCAAAAGACATGTTATCAAAAGCAGTGGGTCCTTGGTTCGGATCATGAAAGCCCGTGCATGCAGACGGTGTATAATCTAGGCTCATAGGCTCAGTAGACACAGGCTCAGATGTTGCTGCATAATCAAGGCCCGCATGCCCGAAGCTCACTTGTTGATTGGCAGGGTGCAAAGCGTAATTTGTCTTCTGGGCAGCAGTTTGCCAGAAAGCTGTGTGCTGCTCAGTTTGGCATCGTCTGCTGTCTTGTTCAAAGGCCAGAGTTGATTCCTGGGTGGTACCATTCTGCAACTCTGTCAACTGGATAGCAGTTTGCGAGATGGTTGTGTGCTGTTCACTTTCGTATTGGCTGCTGACTTCTTCAATGGTCTGAGTTGATTCCTCGGTGGCACCATTCTGCAAGTCTGTCTGCTGGATAGCAGTTTGCAAGAAGGTTGTGTGCTGCTTACTTTGGTATTGGCTGCTGACTTGTTCGAAGGACAGAGTTGATTCCTGGGTGGCACCATTCTGCAAGTCGGCTGTATGCTGAACCAGAACTTTTTGGCGAGACTGGTGCTGTGTGCCCGCCTGTTGGACAGCCAGTTTCCTTTTGACTCCTTGAGAGGCAGCTGTTTGCTGACCTGCTGGAGGGTTGACTTTTGGCAGCCCAAGGAAACAGTCATTTAGGACCTCGTAGTGCGCGGTAGAAGTAGGCGGTAGGATAGTTAGAGAGGATATCGGTAAGCTGTCTAAGAAGACGAAAGATTTGATTAAGAAATGCCAGAGTATGAAAGCTTCCAATCCAACAGACCAGATCGAATTGGCCGAGATATCAAAGCTAATCAATAAGCGCAAGGTGGCCGATATAAGGAAGTATAACATGGAGAAAATTGAGCATGCTGTAAAGAACGGGGGAAGCCTTAAAGCGGTAAAGAAGAAATTGGGCATAGGCAAAAACCAGATGTATGCGATAAGGGAAAAGACGGGCAACGTCATCACTGATATGGACAAGATAGTCAAAGTAGCCGAGGAGTTCTATACAGATCTCTACAGTAGCCAAAGTAGTCAGCCCCGTAATGAGATTGGCGGTAAGGAACAACAGTCAGACGTTCCACCAGTGACGAAGGACGAGGTCAAGAAAGCACTAGAAACTATGAAAAGGGGGAAATCAGCTGGAGAGGATCAGATAACTACAGATTTGCTGAAGGACGGGGGAGGGGGATATCGTGCTAGAAAAACTAGCCACCCTGTATACGCAGTGCCTGGTGTCATCGACGGTACCGGAACCATGGAAAAATGCAGGCATTCTCCTCATTCATAAGAAAGGGGACGCTAAGGACCTTAAAAATTACAGACCAATCAGCTTACTGTCTGTTACGTATAAGGTATTTACTAAGGTAATCGCTAATAGAATCTGGACAACCTTAGACTGCAATCAAGCAAAGGATCAAGCAGGTTTTCGGAAACAGTACTCTACTATCGATCATATCCATACCATCAATCAGGTGATAGAAAAATGCTCGGAATATAACCAGCCCTTATACATAGCATTCATTGATTACGAAAAAGCATTCGACTCAGTTGAAACCTCGGCGGTAATGCAGGCATTGCGAAATCGGGGGGTAGACGAGCCGTACGTGAAAGTGCTGGAAGATATATATAGTGGCTGCAATGGACAGCAACCATAGTTCTGCATAAAGAAAGTAACAAAATTCCCATAAAGAAAGGTGTTAGGCAAGGAGACACCATCTCCCTAGTACTGTTCACAGCTTGCTTAGAGAGACTTGGAGCAGTTAGGGATAAGGGTAGATGGAGAATACCTCAGTAATCTGCAATTTGCTGATGACATCACCTTGCTAAGCAACTCGGGGGATGAATTGCAAATAATGATTGATGACCTAGATAGGAAAAGTAGAAAGGTAGGCTTGAAAATCAGTATGCAGAAGACTAAGATAATGTTCAAATAGCCTCGGGAAGGAACAGCAGTTTACATTAGGTAGCGAAGTACTGAAAGTAATAGGCGATAATGTCTACTTAGGACAGGTAGTAACCACAGATCTGGACCATGAAAAGGAAATAACAAGAAGAATAAGATTGGGATGGAGCACATTTGGCAAGCACTAGCAAATTATGACTAGCAACTTACCGGTATCGCTCAAGAGGAAAGTATACAACAGTTGCATCTTACCTGTACTCACCTATGGGGCCGAAACGTGGAGGCTAACCAAGAGAGTTCTACGTAAGTTGAGGACAACCCAGAGGGCTATGGAACGAAAAATGGTAGGGTAACATTAAGAGATAAGAAGCATGTAGAGTGGATCAGAGAAATAACTCAAGTTACCGACATTCTAGTGGAAATTAAGAAGAAATGGGCATTGGCAGTACATGTAGTGTGAAGAGAGGATAACCGATGGTCGCTTGGGGTAACAAACTGGATTCCAAGGGAAGGAAAGCATAGCAGGGGACGGCGGAAAGTTAGGTGGGCGGATGAGGTTAAGAAGTTCGCAGGGGTCAAGTGGATGCAACTAGCACAGAACCGGGTCAAGTGGAGAAATATGGGAGAGGCCTTCGCCCTGCAGTGGGTATAGTCAGACTGATTATTATTATTATTATTATTATTATTATTATTATTATTATTATTATTATTATTATTATTATTATTATTATTATTATTAATATTATTATTATTATTATTATGAGGATCTCATAGATTTGATCTGATGCTCTTTCACCAATCGGGTATTCATTTGTCGGAGTCGTTGTAAAGCAATCATCAAGTGTTTGTAATTTCTGGTTGTGCAGTACTACGGTAGGTGGCTGATTGGGGTCAAGGAGTGCTTGCATGTCTCCAACTGGTCTGTAGGCTTCATTTTTAGCACCTGCTGGCAAAAGGGCCAGCATGACGTACTGCATGATCTCATCATCTTCCTCGTAGGCTGGGGGATCACCGTGCTAGTGTTCCAGTGGTACACGAGCCTTACGATGGACATATGGGGTGGTGCGGATGCACCCTTCAGGCTCGAATTGCTGGTCACCCTGCATGGAAGATCAAGTGGTTCAGTGTTTAGACTCCTAAATTGAAACTGTCTTCTATGCATCTGGTGAGAGGCATGGCTAAAGCCAGCATGAAGGCACTTACATGCTTATTTATGGCATACAGCACACAACAGCAAGATCTGCATAAATTGTTGCCAAAAATTAATGGTTATAACGACTACTTGACTGTACAACAGTGCACTGCATATATTCAGCCTAAACACAGAAAGTAAATACAGTAAAACCTCATTACAAGAGACACTCAAGGGACCCGAAAAAGTTCTCTTGTAAGCAAGGTCTCTTGTAACCAAAACAGACGCTTGGGCAAGTTGGTAATCCATTGAGGGTAAACAGCGCAAAAAAAGACAAGGACGAACGAAGTACACAAACGAGCGCTCGTTTGTGTACTTCATTTGTCCTCGTCTTTTTTTTTGCGCTGTTTACCCTCTCTTGTAACCAAAAATTCTAAAAGCACTGTGTTGTTCAGTTTACTGCACATCAGCATATAAAATGAATTCACACGCATTAACAGGAAATTGTTCAGGAAAGCTTAATGAAGTTATTCATACTAGTATGTATTTTTGTGAGTGCAGAGTGTATTCCTTCCCAAATTCTGGAGGTAAAGCACTTCACTTTGCAAGCCTTCCAGTTGCTCTAATACCTTTGCTCTTACATGCTCGTCACCCTCACATGCTGACACTTTTCCTTTGAAATGGCTTCGTATTCATCCTCTATGGCACATGTGTAATTTACTTGCGCGAGAATTGCATAGTCTGTAAGCTCTTTGGGAGCACACAAGATCCACATCTGCAGATACGAATTTCTCAAAAGATTCTGGTACCTCACCAGTCTCTTGGATGCTCGCCCAAGCTTCATTTTCAAGGAAGCTTTCCACAGTATCTATATATAGGCCCTCTTACATCATGTCACAACATTCAAAGCCTGCTTGTCTGTAACGGTTTTTCACAGCTTCACTTCTCAGGTCATTCCAGACACCTGAAATCACCTGAACAGCAAACTTTGCATCAATTACTATTGTACAGCCTTGTTGCCTGTCGAGCAACAGGTGTTCTACCAACCTTGTTTTGTACAGCAACTTGACAAGAGTGCATAATGCCTTTGTCTATTGGCTGAAGGTAGGGTGCAGAATTGGAGGGAAAAAATTACTTTGATGGCTTTGAGCACAAGAACTTTGGTGCTGCAAAGAAGCATTGTCCACAAAGAGAAACATATAGGATTCTGGGTTTTCATCTTGTAATCAAATTTTAACAGCGAGAGTTAAAAATGCTGGATGTCATTCATGCATTTTGATTTGCTTCGTAAGTGGGCAGTAATGCAATGCCAGTGGCTGAAACAATGGAGTCGTTTTGACTTTCTAATCACGGGGAAGCACTTCTTCTCAGTTCCTGACATATACAATAAAAAGGATGCTGATATGGAACAGAATTTAGCTAAGGGAATCTAAGTACATCACGTACGAGTTGTTACATTTCAGCTGCATTGCACGAGCCCACCTGGGTTGTGTCTCTTCTAAATAGTGAAGAATTTACTCCAAGGACCTGCAAAGGTTGCCCTTAGTAACAGAGTGTCTCTTGTAACCATGTTTCTTGTATGCAAGGTTGTTAACATGGCAGACATAGGAAAACCAACAAAACCATTTTCAAATGTCTCTTATAACCGAGTCTCTCTTGTAACATTGTCTCTTGTAACGAGATATAACTGTACATAGTAAATCATCTCTGGTACAACTGTGTGCTTGTGGATTGTATAAACTTTATGAATTTCCACAAATGAGCATGTATACCCTGTACAGCACTCTAGTTGCAACCAGTGACTGTTATCTGTGATTTGCTTACCCTCTCCTCTCTTTCTGAGGCAAACATTTACCTTATTTCTTGCCAGGCTAATTACACCTCTATGCCCCTAATCTTTGTCTCACAGCGATAAGGGGCATTAGAAAATAGTTAAAAGAGGATGAGGAAGAAACACATGGGGAATGGTGCGCAGAAGGGGTGTACAGAAGTTGAAAAGAATGGAAAGAACAGCAAAATGAAGCAAGGCATGTAAAAGGAGAAAACTGATGAGACTGAAGAGAGGAGACAATCGAGTAGTTCATCCAGCTCTGTGCCAATGCCACTTGTCTCAGTAAAAGGCCTGTTGGCTTCACACCATTCTGGCATCATTCTGCCACACATCTAGCAATACACCAAAGGCTGAGGCAGCAGCTGCTATCTTGAGCATATATATGATCTTCACCTCAGCACCTCAGCCACTCCTACCAACGTCTTGCATCTCTAGTGATGCACCAATGGCTCCATAAGTGGTGCTCATTTTGGACACATTGCATCACCACCTCTCCTCATTGACTCCATCCCATACCAGCCAACTCTTCCAAATTTGACATAAAATGTATGGATTTAGAACCATCTTGCAATTTTACAAACCTTGCACCAAATTTTATGGGAAATAAATTTTGTTTGCAAGAAAAACATCCTGAACTCTATTAAACCTACACTGTTGCTGACGCTATCTTGTGACACCACAGAAGAACAATATAAAACATTGGTAGAATCTCTATCGGCAGCTCTAACTTGTAATGTCTTTCACTGTGTATCCGTGGGGGCATGAATTCATATCTTATACTCGATAGCCACCTTCACAGATTTGTCGCAGTGTTAATATTACTCTGCCTGCCACCTTTGCTAGGCCTTTGTTCATGGATTTGGCCTTTTATGTTGGCCTTATTTGCTCTTTCTTTTTTTAAGTTATTAGATGCCAGTTTCGCAATGTGTTGACAGTACTTTAAGATACTTTTAAAGTTCTACACGTTAAAATTTCTAATCTTCAAGCTGGAAGGGGACAAGATTGACTTTTTACATTGTGTGTCAGTAATGTCAACATTTCGCATAGTGGCAAGAATGACAGAAAAGTTCATACCAGTTCCCAAATATGCCGCGGACAACCAGCAAAGCCTGGTACTTAGGGCTGTGGAAACTTGAGAACGCTTGTTGCAAGAACAAATCACCTCAAACTTTAAAAAGAAACAAAAAATTGGCTGGCCCCCCCGACTCCGTCGCAAGGATTTCATGGGTTTGAAAGCTGCCTGGTTGGCACTTATGCTTCATCCTTTCCAAGTGGAACAGAATGCTTCTTGACCTTTTCTTCTATGCGAAGCTGGGCTAATTGTGCCGAAAAACTGTCGCTGTACTTCGGTCTGAAATGGCAGAGTCAAAGCAGAGTCAAAATTGTGCCGGCAGAAACTTTTGGGTGGCGCTATCATGTGGAGGCCACCAGAATACCACACTTGATATGTCTTGGCTTAGATGGCACCACCACGTTCTAGTGCAATCCATGTCTACTTCAACGGCAAGCCGAAACACATGCCAGAAACATGATGAATGCCTTGTATGGAGGGTATACAATATATGTAGTGCTGGTTGACTGATTGGGGGTGGTTGATAGTGTGACTGGTTGACTGACTGATTAATGAATGGTGGTTAGTGAATGATACCGTCATGGTGTAGACAAATAATTGCGTGTGTGTCGCTGATGGAACCTGTTGCTGGCACTAGTGCGGCAACGTCATCTGACATTGTATACCAGATACATGTAATTTCACGGTGGGTCTTCTAGTGATGGTTGTGCTTGACAAGGGAAAATTCATAAGACTGATGCCAAGAAGGTGAAGAACACTCGGTATGTGACAGCTAGACGTCGAAGCAATGGCGAGATGCGGAGGTTGCAGCATTATAAATGGAAGCGAAGCGCCATAAGTGTGCAGAGGAAGAAGAGCTGGAACATTAGCATACTGTCGAAGGTCGCAAACGCGGGGCCAATCTGGTCTGTAAAGCGAAAGCTGCTGAGCTGAAACGTCAGCATTGTGTCTCGACGCTGCCTACAATTGCAAATGCCAGGCTGAAGCTCCGTTAGTCCATAAAGTCAAAGATGCTGAGGTGAAACGTCAGCGTCGTTTGGGTGTCTGGCAGTGAGTGCGTGCACTATCGCATCTACTTTTGAGGCGTAGCTTAAGCGCCCTCCCAATTTTTCCTTAAAAGGCTAAACACGGGTTTATATTGAGATATCAGATTTAAAAAATGAATGCGCATTTGGCTGTTCAATTGGAAATGTGTGGGCAGTTCTTCTTTATTATGTTTTTAGCATCTATGCTTGTATGCTTCTATAAGCATGCAGTGTAGAGACTTATTACATTTTGCATGTCCTAGTTTCTTTTATGACAGCTCTTTCGCCACACTGAGTCAGTGTAATTATATCACCCTATATGCATGTGCCATCTATCGATGCAACACATATACATCTCACTCAGAGAAGGAATGATGACCATCTTTTTGGGACCATCTCTCAGCCAAACCACAACAATCACAGAAGGAAGCAAACAAGACGGGCGCTGTCATTCATCAAGTCACCGTACCAACTTGCCCAGATGTCTCTTCTATTAATGTATACAAGTTTGTAATTTGGACTGCACAGTGGATAATATTGTCATATGTTTACATAAACACTGGACAGCAAGAATGTGCAATAACTATTGAAGTAGTATTGAAATGGTTACAGCCACCAGGTTTGAATATACAAAGGACCCCCCCCCCCCCCCCCAAAAAAAAAAAAAAAATCATTTTGCTCTCTTACACTAAGGTGGACAGAAAAAGTGCTTGTTCAGGTAATGGGCTCTATTTTTAAGTATGTTAACACTAAGAACCTCAGTACCACATTTCACCGATGTTGGTCATGTCCTCCTCACGAGCATGCCTCAAGCATGCAGATGACATGACTGGGCACTGATTGGTCAGTGGTATGTGTGGCATCATGAGACCACATGTCATGGTTGAATTGGCTTGGCAGGAGCTCCTTACTTGTTCACCACGTTAGAGATGTGAATTGAGCACATCGGGGACACATATTACATCAAGTCCATGCAAGCACAATCATATGGTTTGATTAAAATGGTGTTACATATTTGTGTTGGGTGGCCTTTCAGATAATGTAGTAGGTTATGACCGTATACTAGTTAGCATGTGTGCCCAAAACTGAAGTGAAAATTGGAGCACTAATGCATCTAATTTGCATTTTGCCTAACCATGCTAAATTGGCAGTCTTTCTTCATCATTCTTTAGTTCATCTGCTCAGGCATGGTGTCTATCTGAGGCTGAAGGCAAGCCAGCATGGTTTGCATGTCTATTGAAATGTAAGATTTTATTGGTTCATTTTTATGCACAACACGAAACAAAGGACGTGCTAGTCCCTTTAGAACGGAGCTGTTGGGTAAAAAAGCATTCATTAGGACTTTCGATTTCTGCTGAAGGGCATCCAGTTATCTGCAAGTCTTGTAGGACAGAACTAATTTCATTAGTTGGATTTCCCAAAATTACAGAGCATCCATTCATACAAATAACTACCAGGGGTCACATTGGAGTATTCATCAGCAATTGATTTTTGAGTGCTCATGCATTGAAGACAAGCAAAAGTGCAGTCACTGACTCTAATGAAATAGGAACCAGATTTGTGCCTCCAAGTTAAGAGAACTAGCTTCTGTACCAGTTTTTCTACTGCTAGAATTTCCATAAGTAACTGAAGTGAATGATCTACTCCACTTCTTAAATAAGAAAGTAAACTTCCGTTCTAGAAGTCCTTAACTTTATTAAGTTTTTCCCTTCGAGGTAAATATGCCGTGCTCTATCATATTTCCAAAATTTATGTCTGCATTAAGTCTGCCTTTCACAAATGGAAAGACAAATGCTTTAGTAGCAACTTTTTAGGAGCACTGATTAAATGGCAAACAATGTGGTCTACTCTTCCAGTAGACTGCTGTTTTCACTTCATGTTCAGTCGCCATCTAATTTTACTCCTGATTCACTGCTGCGATACACAATTCGATTATAGTCTCTTATCAGCTTATTGGTGTGTGCATGCTTCTGATTCCCATACCTGTTCTTTCATCCTTTATCTACAAGCTCATACATGCTCCTATGATCTACTTATTCACTGTCCTACGAAGGAGGCAGATGTCATACACTTTGAGTTTCATATATGGAAACTCTCAGATGTGCTATTCTCACATCAGCGAACAGAGTAATCAACATTGCAGTGTGGAACTCATCAGAGGCTGCCATGTTAGCACAGCTACTAGCCATGCTTCAAGATGAAGATGAACACTGTGAAAAGCTTTTGTGTGAAGGCATCGGGCTGTTGTCACCTGAATTTAAGAGAACTTGTACTGAAATCATGACAGACCCAGGTCCTGTACTATACAACCAGCCAGTTGACACAGACATCTTGTCTCTCTATACCAAATAATGTGCCTGATATGAGAAGGAAAAAAAAAAAATTAGGTATGGGGAACAGGAGCAGAAGGAAAGGGTATATAATAGAACATGAGGCAACAATGAAGATGATGATGGGAGGAAGAAGACTATGAGTCGATTTATTTGAGATCAGACATGCTAGTGCTCCTACCTGCCGTTATGCTACCACCACACAGCCAGGTAGAGGCTCTACCAGCTTCGCACTGGTCCTGCAGACTTCTACTGCATCTCTGGCGATCTTCCAAGAGCCTCAGAAGCATGCTGAATTTAGCTGTATTTTATCCTTTAAGTTGGCATGATGGGAATGGATCCCAGAGGAGGAGCTAGAGTTAAGCAGCTTGAGAGTGTTTGTGGCTCTGTGCTGTGCTTCCATATGCCTGAAATGTGCGCATTTTGTTGTGCCAGTTTGCTTCTCGCTCTGTTTCTTCTTGCCCGCCAATAGACCGATTTCATTAAGAATGTTGTTACACTGCCGCGGTGCATGCTGGCCATTGTAGTTATGGCTGCAGGGCTGTGCCAAAGTCGCTGCTGCCACCATCTCTTTTTTTATGTTTGGAAAGTGTTTCGTAGCATTTTTTGCTATTTTTTCACGGTGTGCAATGGGCAGTTTTACCTGCTGCGTTTGGTGCAATAAGATCGAAAAGCGTTGGTCCTGTAGATGGTATCCAAGTCGGTAAGGCCAGCACACAGCAGAGCTCATCTTTAAAAGCTTCCACAATGCCTGACAGTGACCGCACTGCATGCACGTTACTGAAACTGATGCAAGCAATGCATATGAGGAATATATGAGGTGCACAGATGGGTAGAAGCGCAAGCATGAGCAAAAATGAACACTCAAACGAGATGCACTACGCAATAGTGTTCTGAAACTATTGGAATTGTTTTGAAAAAAATCTCCTGCCTCAACTGGAAGCTCTTTTGCGGTGAAATCATACACAATGCTTTCGCGTGGCTGACCCCTTTTTGCCTTGTAGGTTTCACAATGGTGCTTACCTGGTTTGGCCGCGCATGCTGAGAAACCAGTACTGTCTGCGAAATCAATGTGGGAACGAAAGGCAGCAACATAGTTTCCGGGAAAAGGCAGTAGAGGCGCCATCTAGCTAACCGCACACATTGCAATGCTCCCTTCGGCCGTTTTTTGTCATGACCCCTTCCTCCGGCAATGCCAGATGGTGCCATCAGTGCCATTTGCCGAAAAGTCTGCGTTTGCGTCTTCCATTGCCTCGATCTAGTCACAGACTGTTCTGGTTTCTCATCAGGTGTGACCTAACCAGGTAAGCACCATCGTCAAACATACTGCGCATCAAAAGGGTCAACAGTGTGCAACCTTCGTGCACGGTTTCTCCGCAAATGATAGTCTGGATAGGTGGAAAGTTTTTTCAAAGCTGGTCAGGTAAATTTGCGGAACGCTGATTGTAACTCCTTTGAACAGCACATTCTTGGTTCCCTCCCAAACTGTGATGACAAAAACAAGCATTTGAAATGTTTGCGTAAATAGTAAGAATACTCATGCGAACATACTCTTAGAGTACCAGAATACTGACAATGTTAAGCCTTTCATGCCACATTCGCATTGATATATCCCCATCGTTCTTGATAGTGCCCACCTACAGCATTTTTCGTCGTGAAAAAATAATGGTTATTCCTTCGTGTACTTAGGTCGACAGCATCAGCCAAGGTCCCATCATTTCACGGGGCGATGTAAACTTTTCAAAATGTGGCATTGTGGCAAAACTCCTTCCTCGATGTCGGCTGTGCAGCGGCAATTGCAACGCTTGGCTCCCGTTGGTGGCTGTGACTATTGCTAATATGGTGGTGGAGCACGTCCAGAATGCACGTACATGTGCAGATCACTCAGTAAAATCGGTCTATTCATTTGGTAACCTACTTGCTAATGTTGAACAGGTACATTGAATGGGTGAGGCGGTGTTGTCACAGACATATGCACCCTCCCTGCGGACTTCGACAAGCCAAGCTTGGCATAAGCCAACTGGGCTCTTGACAAGCCCTGCTTGTCGTGTTGTGGCGCTGTGTTGTGGCACTCTTTGTCCGGTTGGCAGCGACTATGGCTTGGCCAACACAAAGTTTTTCTGAACCAACAGATGGTGATTTGGGTACTGAAAAACCATTTGGCTCGAAATTTGTCTAAAAAAAATTGTTTGTTTGGTGGCTATAGGACAGAATGGCAGTATAGAGCAAAAGGCTGAAGTGAGCAGTTGCTTACACTTCACGTATGCGCAAGCACTGCAAGCATAGCTATGAATGTGAGCTTAGGTGCTAAAGACATTGCATAATAAAGACCAAAGCATTCCTTACTGAACAGTTGATTGTCCAATCATATCTGTATTTAAAGCAGTGCATCTCGGTGCTCAATTTCTTAGCAAGACAACAAAATGGCACAGTTATTTATGAAGCACTGGGCTCATTGCTAGAAAGTATGAGGCATTAGATAGAAGATTAGAGATGACGGATTTATCTATGCTCAAAGTAGGCACTATGCTTAGGGGCCTTCAAACAATTGCTGAAGCTGCAGCAGAAGGCTGCTGGGCAGGTGTAAAGCTGGAGCCTGTATGCAGCTGGATGGTGCTTGCACAGTGGCAGGTTAGAACACTTGCGTGTCTGTTTTCCTCCTTGTTGAAACCAGGAGCCGATTGGTTGGTGCGAGCTGCTGAGGCCAGCCATACCCACCATGGGGATGAGGATGGTTAGGGTAGGGTGGGGGATCAGATGTTTGCGGGGCAAGTGAAAAAGATGATGTTCGACATTGTTTTAATGGTAGGGACAATTTAGGCAAGAGGCTTGGGAGCAAGACTGTATGGTAACAACTGGGCTATAGTGATAAGTGTGTTAAGTATGTCTCTCACTGCATGAGTGTGCGAGGTGGCTAGCTTGGGTAAATTGGGAGGTAGTGTTGGAGAGGTGTGTAGTGCTGCTTCAGGGTATTCTGATAAAAGCTGGCTTGTCTACCATGAATAGGAAAGGCCAGAAGATCACTGCTGCCCGAGCCAAAGTCTAGCTGCATGTTGATGGTCTAGCTTGTTACCAGCAACCTCCGCGTGGACTTGCACCTACACTACAGTGATCTAGGTATTTATTGAGACAGCTGACACACTGCTGCAGAATTGCTTGCGAAGGTGATATGAGCAAATTGCCCAAATGGTTTCTATAAAATTTGTGCTAATCCAGTAATTTAGAGAAGAGGGAAGGGAAGCATGTTCCTGAGTGACACGCACAATGAAGTCTCTAGAACATGCGAAAAAGGTGGACTTGGCAAGAGCCAGTAGTGGATGTAATTGGAGGGATTTTAGACTACATCATAATACAGGCTGTGGCACAAAAAAATTGGGGAACAGGAGGCGTCTATGTTGTATGGTAGCAGTGTCGGCAAGGAATGTGATTTGGCGCAGAGCCTGAGCCTGACAATAGCCAGCAAGCAGCAAGAAGTTGGAAGGTCATCAGGAAAAGGTTTTTGTAGCTTGTGTAAAGAAAAGGTAGTGGGTCAAATGCCAGCTCACGCAAAAGCCAGTGGCCTTGTGCATAGCTGGAAAGACTATCGCACAGACAGTTCCTGTATCCTTGGAGGAGGCCAGGAAAAGGAGAGAAGACTGCTGTGACTGAGTTTCTGCAGACATATGTACAAGAAGTGTATAGCTTCCTTGCATGGTGTATGAAGAGGTAGCTGTGCACATTGTGTCTGTGTTGGTGCAAGTGCAGAGTTGGGAGGAGTGTTGGAATAATGTTTAGAGCTAAACTGTGACTGATCTGTAACTTATTGACCCTTTAACTGCCCCTCCCGAGATCTCTCGGAAGACTGTACACTGTGCCGTTATAACTCACTCCCTGCCACTCTCGATACTACTTGTTTAACAATAATGATGCGGACATGCCGCGCAGTCTGTTGAAAAGCCACATAAACTCATAAATCTTGCAGGGTAAATTTGAAACAACATATGGATACGATGTTTCTCCACCCACATCATCACCATCAGCAGCACTGCATCCATGGTGCGACAGTGTGGCATGTGCGCTCAAGGTTTGATAGGCGAAGAAAATGTAAAACTGCGATTGAATTCTTACTCAAATGAAAATGACAATGGGGAAGCAGCTGAGCTAAAAATCTTGTAAAACGAACACAGAGAGGAATTGATCCTGCCACCTATATAAATGGGTAACAAGCGAAAACATGCCGAGTGTAATGTCCTGCAGAGCATCATATGCATTAATAGCTTAAGATTTCCTCGGAACTAACATATAAAAAAAATCCCGGCTAACATGCAAAATAACCTGGTAGGGAGTGTGAAGCAGTCCCAAAAAACTTGGCAGTGAAAGGGTTAACTCGCTGTGTGAGCCCCTCAGTATGAGTGAATGACTTGGTAGGCCAGATGTGTAACCTATGGCATGTGTCTACTGCATTCTGTACTGCCTTGGTGCATGTACCAATTATGTGACGTAACAAGACCCACGCATCATCTATCAACACTCAGTTGTCATGTTTGCATTCTGGGCTCAAACCAGTCGGCACAAACTGAAGTGAACATATACACTCGTAGGACATCTCCAAAATACAGGCTCACAATATTATTGGGCTCGAGGACATACTGTGGCGCCACCTCTCGGAAGCGTCCGCATGACGAAGTAAGTGGGATAACACACGTTGAAATGCTGCTGTAGGGTGCTTTCCTAGGCAGTTCAGTTGCGTATTAGCATTACGTTTATTTATTTAATATACACTTGATTTGGTTTGTGTTTGTGGGGTTTAACATCCCAAAGCGATTCGGGCTATGAGAGACGTCGTAGTGGAGGACTCCGAAAATTCCGACCACCCAGGGTCCTTTAACATCCGGGGTCCTTGCTTTTCGCCTCCATCGAAAAGCGGCCACCGAGGCCGGGATTCGATCCCGAAACCTTGGGAACAGTAGTCGAGCGCCTAACCACTGTGCCAACCCGGCGGGGTTAATATAATTCGGTCTAAGCCTGTATAAGCTTAAATGGAGGTACCAGACCCACTCATTCGGCAAAAAAGCACTTAACCGAATCAGACAATGAGTTATCAAAGTTGGCTAGCTTTACTGCTATGATGACGCGCACTGGCTGCAGCATTTCTGCCATTACAAAAAAAACTGAAGCTACCACACAACCAGCCAGATGTAAGCGGTCACTGCACAGGTAATGGGATTCCTCTGCAAGGGCAGAGGACTGTCAGGAGCCTGACAGATGCTGAGCGCCTTCGCATAGTGCCAGTGGAAGCAGCACCGTTCGCCTGCTCCCTTGAACCTAGTAGAGCAGAATGGGAAGACGTGCGTTCCACGCAGCGAATTCCGGCACACTAACTACCATCATTGGCACTCCTGGTTAGAGCAGATATTTGCTTTCCAAGCACACAGTAGGTTTTTTTTTTTTTTTTATGCATATCTTGATCAGCACATCACAACATGCATGCAATGCTCTATCTTTCGTTTATTCATGGACTCTACTGGAGAGAATGCCTGAGACAACTCACCATGCATACCGCTGCCCGAGATAGCAGAATCTTTCAGTTCACTTCAGCGAAATTTCAGTGTCAACGCGTTCATTTAGAATAATTTGAAACCTTCTGGCCTTTTCATGATTCCTCTTTTGTTTGGGAGGGTACTGCTCCATGAAGAAGCCAGCATCTGTACCATTCTTCCAGCAATAGTATTGTTAGCTTCACAAGTGATAAGGGCAAGTTAAAAACGCACGCGCTGTTTTTTTAGCTGCTCACTGAACATTTAGCGCCAACTCTATGGACGCAATCTCGCTCGCTGAAATGTCTGCTGCACACATCATGAGAATGATCATTCGCTGATTTGGCCATTAAGATTTTGATTAAGGAAGGTTCTGTGAGCTTATGTTTCGGGTAGCAATGGGAGCTTGCACCAGGTTCCCTCGCTTACATCCGTGTACAGAGCTGTAACGGACCGTAGCAACAGCCTAAATTAACTTCAGCAGCTTCAGAAGGTTCTGTGAGCTTAAGTTTCGGGTAGCAATGGGAGCTTGCACCGGGTTCCCTCGCTTACATCCAGGTACAGAGCAGTAACGGACTGTAGCAACAGCTTAAATAAACTTCAGCAGCCTCAGTAACGATGCAAGATCAAAATGTGCAAGGCTGGCACTCTATATCAACCAAAACTACACAAATAAATGGGGTTATTAGCTTTTAAAACGCACAAATTCAATCGAGTGTCTGCTTCAGCAGCACTAAGAGGAGTCACATGATCCCACTTGCTCCCCTAGGTCAACACTAACGCCGTTCGCTCCAATGGTGGCGCTCGAGCCCAATTGGGTCTCCCATCTGTTTCAATAGTTATTTACGCTGCTAATGAGGCGATGATAGCCTGACGCTTTCGCATAAAGATTGTTCACCCTATTGCATTTAAAAGTGACTGTTAATAGCTGTTAAAAAATGCAGACTGTATAGCTGATTACTCTTGATTCTCATGGGGGCAGGCCTATCTGCAAGTTTTTGTGTATAAATCTCAAGGTGGTACTACACCAAGCACAAGGCTGTCTTTTGAAAGAGCAGCCTTGCGAGGCTCTTGAGCATTTTACTTCCTGTGTATGTCAGGTTATAAATTTAGAAATTCAAATGTCATGTCAGGCTAAAAATTAAAATTTGAACTCTCTCATATTCGAGCTCAAATTGAATGGGGTAACCACCTAATGCTTACTGCTGTTTGATGTTTAGAGCTGAAAGGTCAAATTCAGGTTAAAACTAGTATTCTGGGTCATTCAGCTTTAAACTTTCTTTGAGTGAGCTCCATGTCATAGAATTGCTACATGCTGATAAGTGCAATGCTCAAAGTAAAATATTTTAAGTGAGGTTTGGACTAAGAACTCAGGTTTCAGTTTAATGATACTCATTTAACTTAAAAATGGGGCTAAAATTGAAAGTAAAGACCAGAATATCAAATTGCAAATTATTTAACTCAGATTTTGTTGTGCATATGCAACCTTATTGCTATGCATCATTTAGCTATGTACGAAAAACCTAACCCTATGAGACCAAAAGTGACGTCACAATCATGTTTTGTCATAATGAAAGGTTGAAAAACTGAATCAGTGGATTTCGGTCACCAATTTAGTTTTCTGTTTGGTTCTTTTTTCCTAAACCTTTTCGCTGTTTTCTGCGTTGCTTAGTTTCTGACAATTTTTAGTCAATCAGCGTGCTCCTCAGGATTGCTCTTTGTTCAGCATTATTTTATTAAAATCTTTAGTCAGCCTGTCGACAACTGGCTAGCATTTAATTAGGAAATAGGTTTCACACTTGCAAAACCATTGCTCTCTACACCTTTAATTAATAGTAACCACATAATCCAGTTAGAAAGTAACAGTATGCAAGAGCCTTTAACATCTTATGTGCTCCAGTACTACGATACTTCACCTATCATTTAAGTTCAAACCAAGATGAGTTCCAGGCAAACTTTACCTGTGAAGCAGCTTTGCTTTAGTTGCTCTGGTCAAATTTTTAAATTGCAATAACACCTTCAGTAAGGCTTCTACTTATCACATATTTGCCAAAATATAAGCTATGTTATTGTTTTGTCTTTCGTAACTGGGTCAAAGCCTTGTTTTTTTTTTTTTTTAATGTTGCCAATGTGTCCAAATAAGCACTTGCCTATTTTCTTTCACTTCAGTTCCAGTTAGTCAAGCGTCCACTGCTGCAGTGAACACACAAGTATGTGATGGAGTTCGAGTACAAGCGTGATGTCCATGTTATTATTGCAGACGTGCAAAAGGGGAAGAACTATTCCAGATCCCCGCACTGCATGTGCTTGTTCATTTGTTTTTAACTACCCGAAATTTGGCACATTCATGTTCACTGCAGCAGCGGGCAGTCATATACAGCCCACAACTGTTTAGTTAACAAGCATATTTTCCCAGCTATACATTATCATCATCTGTATGTGATTTTGCAGCTGGCTTTAAAATAATCCCCTGTGAAAACTCACTCACTGTGCTCACATTCAATACAACCTGTATGAGAACAGCTCTAGGTAATAAAAATGATTGTCAACTATATGACTGATAAAACTAATTTCAAGTCAATACAGTAAAGTTATATAATGCATACATCTACCTCAACTCGGCAGTATCAAGAAATTTTCGCATCATTATGCCTACGAGCAGCATGGTTTTTACAACCGAAATGGGACGCCAGAGAGAACAGAAGCAAAAAAAAAAAAAAAGCAGAACACGCACACTATCATACATATCTTAAATGAACCTGAGCTGGACAAATTGAATTCTTGTAGAATAGACAGCCCGCTAAACTTTTTCAATGGCAAGAGGTATGCAGTTTTGACATGCATGAAACAAAGTTACTGCAGAAACTGGCTAATTGATGACATTTTTTTTTTAATCGAAAGCTTTATTAAGCCATGTATCAGCCAAGGTCAACTTGTCTGGCTGACTTTAAAAAAAAAGTGGTGTGGCCTTGACCTGGTTAAATGTAGATGTGCACCATTCCGTGCACACCTACTTCCATGGTGTCCACCCAAAAGTATACTGTACCTTTCCCCAAAACCTAATGAAGAAAAAAAATGAAAAGAAAAAAAAAAAACTGAATTGAAAAGGTTTGCTGTGGCTACTTTCAAAGCGAACCTTGAGCGTCTCCCTCATTCAAACTGCAAAACATTCATAACCATGCTTAGCACAGCTTTCACTCATATCATCATAGGTTCAAGCCATGCTTAACCCCCACAATTTTTTTTTTTCGGGAAAAATGTAGAATATAATGTACCAGGAAAGTTCACTCCCTACCTCGGTCTTGTATATTCACTGGAACTGAAAATTTCTGCAACAAAGTGGTTATTTACGATCCACAGCATTTTGTGTACCTACGAGATTTTTAGAGAATACCCCTAGAGAAAAACGAGAATGCAACTTAAGTGGCTTTAGATGCTGGCTGCAAGCTTGGCGACGTAGTTCGGGGTGCGGACGCGCTCTGGATTACTGCGTCGGCGCAAAAGCTCGCGACGGTTGCCCGAGATGTGCGGCAACCGTCATTTTTGGTGAATTCGGCGTCCCGCTAACTTATGACGCCTACAGGCTATCCTATAGGTCCAGCTGATCCCGTGAGCGCTGTCATGCGGAGTGGTAGTTACATGATTAGGGGTGGTACCTTTGTCGCTATCGATCGCTGATCGCTGCTGAGATCGGCGGAACGTTCGGGAGCTTTTTTTATTTTCCTGTTAACTCGTATGCACTCCTGACCGAGTTGCACACTCATGCCATGCGAACTAAGCCTCGCAGTGATGCGCAAACGAGGTACGTTGCAAGTATTACTTCCTACGGTTTGGTTGGCAATTGATGTATGCACAGGAGCTCCTTTTTTTCTTGCTCACGTAATTGTACCCACATTTAGCTGGTTACGCAGTGTATATTAAGCATGTATATAAGTCTATCGGGGCGTATCGACCGGCCGCGGTGGTTCGGCGGTTACAGCGCTCGACTGCTGAAGCCAAGGATGCGGGATCAAATCCCTGCCGCAGCGGCCGCTTTTCGATGGAGGCGAAAAGCAAGGCGCCCGTGTACCCTGCACGTTAAGAACCACATAAAAGTTTCCGGAGCCCTCCACTACGACGTTCCTCATCAGCTATTTGGAATTGAGACAAACCCTACAAACCAAGCCTACCAAGGCATTTCTAGAATGAACTAGAAAACTTACTCTATTTCACTTTGCCGTGTATGTGCGTAATGCCTAATTAGGCCTATCAAGGCGTATTGCATCACTTGCTACACACTCAATGAAAACGTGAAAAAAAATGGGGTCATGGTCACGGTTACCGTTCCTCCTGCATTTTGATCGTCGTGAGGCTGCTGCTGCTGGTTGTTGGATTTTTTTTCCTGCCTTTTCTCATCATCCTTCGTGGTAACCAGTTCATTGATAGCGAGAGAAGTACACCGTGGCACTGAACAACGTTGCACTGAAGACAATGGCAATTAGGCTCGAGTATGTGACGTCATTTGGTCAATTAGCCAATTAGCTGCCTTCAAATGGATTGCCTTCCAGAATACAGTCATGATTATGAATCAAAAGAAAGAAACCGGTCGAAATAGCCTCATTCCATAAGAAAAAGTAATAAGAACGCTTGCATTTTCGAGTTATGAGGTTGAAGAACCATTTATAAAGTTTGTAATCTCTTGCCGTTCATCGAACTTTGGCGCAGCTTGCAGCGCGGTACTGGTGGTACTGGCACTGTTTTTGGTTTCGTTATTGGTTCACTTCCTTTAAGGGTATGCACAGGGGTCATACATGTTTAGATACGGCCGCTAACATTTTTTAAGAAATTGAGCTGAAATTTTAGAGGCCGTTTACATTGAAAGCCTAGTAGAAGCCTGCGAAATATGTTACAAAAAATTTGAAAAATTTTTAAAGTCGTTTATTTTTCTTCTGTGCTGAAGGAACGTTTCTAGAAAGGTTTTTGTAAAGACAACCCTGAAACTTTTTCTCTGTGTTCTGTTCTGTATGCGTAGAGCTTTTTTCTGCACCAGAAGAATAATAGTGGCTATGACCATTACTTTTTGAAAAATATGTACATAACGGACACTCAAATTTCAACCGTTTTTCGCGGAGAAAAGGTGTCTAGAAAAAAACATTCCGACACCACACTTTATTTGGTTCCGAATGTTTCCTAAAGCCCCCTCGATAATTCTAGCTCACGGTGCTCTAGCCTTCATGCCAGGGAAGCGCTCGCCCCTCCGGAGTTATCAATTTCATCTGAACCGTTTTGAAAAAAAAAAAAGAAAAAAAAAGAAAAAAAAAGGAGAAGAAGTCGCGCTTCAACCAGGGGCTTTTTTTTTTTTTTTTTCGGTGAAGAAGTGCACGTTGCTTTCGCGTGGCTGACTATTTTTTGCAGAGAGGTAAAGCGCGGCGAGGAGGTTGTGCTACGCTTGTGTAGCGCCATGATGGTACTGCTATTAATTATGTTTGCTCTACGTGCACAGAAGCCTCTAAAAAGTATATCTGTGATAGAGTTCATAAAAAATGTTTTCGTTTTTTTTTTTTTTTTTTTTTTTTTTTTTTTTTTACAGTTGTAATTTGTAATATAAAGGCTGATAAAAGCTTACTTGCGATATTTCGTATCGTTTCGTTTGCTCTACCTACAGTATAATATTCTACCTACAGCTCGAGGGCGCTAGCTGTATGCAGCTGTAATATGCTGTAGTATGCACAATTTCTCCACAACCGTGAGTCCGAACGAGGCGGAAAGTTTTTTTCAGCTACTCAGATAAATTTGTAGAACGCTGATTGTAACCCCTTTGAACAGCATATTTTTGGTTCCCTCCCAGACTGTAATGACAAAAACATGCATTTGAAATGTTCGCGTAAATAGTAAGAATCCTCACGTTGACAAAGCGCGTTGACAAACCTTGGCCCCATTTCGATCGCACGGTGTACCACAAGCCTGGGCAATGGAGAACTGCCTTGTAACACCTCTATGTGCCTATACTGCTACGAAAGGCGCTCAACGATTAATCTCAAGAGAGGTGGTTTAAACGCGTAACCACACCACTGTGTACTGGATGTCTCGCCAGGTGGATCGTGGTGCGAAGACTAATTCAAAGATTTTACTGCATTCACTATAGTCCCAAACGCTTTTGGCGAGATATGCAGATTGATGCGTGCTGACGTGCCGCGAAGAAAACTGCGCAGCCTCAGAAAAATCGAGTGAAGTAAACACGCGCAAACAACTTCCCCGTGCAGCAGCCAGTCGCTTCTAACGGTGGTGTACTGCCTCTCGAAACCCGCCGCCTAATTTGGCACGCTTAGGCCCGTTAGGTAGAAAGTACGAGAACCGCCACCCCGCACTTGTGGAGTTAACGAGATTACCTTTCAAGAAGCGCCTCGCTGCCCACAACAGCAAAGACATTTAAAGAAAGAGCGACACAGCGAATCTATATGGGCTTCCACTCTGCAGAGCAATGTGGCCTCGATGAGCGGAATTTTATTCGGCGCGATTTGGTTAGATATGTAAATGCATGCTTTTGTTGCGAAAGGAGCACCACCACAGCCAAAGCGAGACCTCGGGTGGCCGCAGCTTAGTCGGCAGAGATGGCGTGACCTTTGTTCTACGCTGGAAGTACATCCAGCGTAGAACAAAGGTCACGCCACGTGCGCCAACCAATAGCCAAAATTTGGAGGATAGTTCGCGGTATGCACTCGCCCCTCCAACAGCATCATCCTTTCGCAGCACTGTCTCTGCATAGACGGAATTCCATTAAAGGGGTCTCAGAAGAATACTGCAGACTACTATCAAGGGGTCAGGACCTTCCGCACACTCCACAGATGGTCTGTCAGACATCCCCCAGGCGGCAGTGCCAGCGATGGACCTACCTTTCATATTTGAAGAGCTATCCTCCGCTATCGCGGAATCGAACAGACGGACGTCTCCGGGTCATGATGAAGTGACCTATGACGCAATCGCAATTCCCGCCTTCGACATCTGGAATATTAAAATTCTTCCTGGATGCCTGGATGCCCACGGAATGGAAGTTGGCGGAAACTGTGCCCGTTTTGACACCTTCTAAACAACCAACAAGTTACGCATATTTCCGACCCATCGCCCCACTGAGATGCGTAGGTAAACTTATGGAGCGAATGATCAGCAAACGTGTCACCTGGTTCCTCGAGAGCCGAAATGAATATCCTCAAGAAATGAATGGGTTTCACCAAAATAGGTCTGCTACTGATTATGTCATCGCACTTTGTCTCATCACTTGAAGAATACCTTCACGCTGGGTACATCCCGACAGCCGTTTTCCTTGACATCAAGGCTGCTTTTGACTCTGTGTTTCATCATGCTATTCTCGCAGCCTTGGCTTCGGTGAAAAGCTTTACAACTGGATTGGACACTATTTACAAGAGCGGCAAATTTTTAGGACCACTCCACATGATCCAACTATCTTTCACGCAGGCAAGATACCTTAGAGAGCTTTGCTCAGCCCTCTCCTGTATAATATTGCCCTTATACATATAACAACAAACCTCCCACGAGGAGTATGCATAACAATTTTTGCAGATGATATTTGCATCTGGACTGCATCACGATCACGGTATACTACGCAGCAACGAATTGAGAGAGCGCTACTGCACATCTCAATGTACCTCCCCCCCCCCCCCCCCGTGGTCTTCTCTGATCAGAAAAAAAGTGTGGCTATGGCTTTCACAAGAAAAAGAATGACTCGATACCCGCTCCTTCTGGGTGGACGGTCACTATCGTATGTACGATCACACCGATTCCTAGGTGTTATGATTGACAGTATAATCTCTCTTGGGCACCTTAGATTAAAAATCTCCGCGAGGGAATTACTGCAGCAAAACAGGTTTTCAGATTAATGGCGGGAACACAATGGGGCAGCAACTTCCGGTCGATGGTTCTGCTTGAAAAAGCCTACGTTGAAGGAGCGGTGCGCTACTATTTACCGGTGTTTCAAAGATTACCTTCAACAAGCCAGAAGATTCTTGAAGCCGCGCGGAACAACTGCTTGCGAATATGCCTTGGCCTCCCAAAGGGATCCTCTGCGATTGCCGCCCAAGAAACTATGCGCACCCATCTCCGACATGCCCTTCAAGGAAAGAAGCACTTTTTATTTATTTATTTCAAATACTTTCCAGGCCCGAAGGCATTACAGAAGGGAGTGGTACAGACAAAAACAAAATATACAGTGCATATAGCTATACAATAATGAAGTTATATGATGGCGGAAAATACAGTTTTCTTGAAATTTGCAACATCAGTATTGGCAGCGATGGAGGGAGGAAGGTCGTTCCAGCCAACGCTAGTTTTAGGAATAAAAGAATAATGACACATTTTTGTTCTCGAAAATGGAACACAAACTTTAAATACATGATCGGAACGGGATGAAATGTGTGAAGGGCTCGCAAAAAGATGATTCTTTAACAGAGGGTTATGATGATACATTCTCTGGAAAATACACAGTCGAAAACACCTTCGGCGCGAAGAAAGGTCGGGTAAGGCAAGTGTGTTTTTCATGGAAGTAATGCTAGCGTGACGGGAAAAGTTAGATAAAATGAAACGTGCCGCACGATTTTGAATGGATTCTAGTGTGTTTATCAGTGTGATTATATTAGGATCCCAAACTGAAGATGCGTATTCTAACTTTGGTCGTACTAATGTTTTATAAAGGGTTAGTTTTATTGGCAGAGGCGCGGTAGAGAAATTTCGACGCAAGTATCCAAGAGTCCTGTTGGCGTTATTGGTGACATGTTCGACGTGTCTATGCCATGATAAGTTACGTGAGATATGAACACCTAGGTATTTGTAAGAGTTAACAGATTCAAGGCGAATGTCGCGAAGAACATAAGTACGCTTGTTGTCAGTGATGCTAGTGCGACGCGATACATGCATTGTTTTACATTTATTAATGCTTAGTCGCATGAGCCATTTATCACACCAGTTAGATATGCACACCAGTTAGTTAGATCATCCTGAAGATAAATAGAATCAGTCTGGTTAGATATTTTGCGATAGATGACGCAGTCGTCTGCGAAAAGCCTAATAGAAGAATGAGAAATGCATCCAGGAAGGTCGTTAATGTATATTAAAAAGAGAAGAGGACCCAGTACCGATCCTTGTGGTACACCCGATGTTACGGAAGTGCCAGAGGAGGAGCAGCCGTTAGCAGAGACATACTGGGTACGATTTGATAACTTTTAATCCAGTTGAGTACGTTAGGGTCAATGTTAAGCATGCTGAGTTTAAGAATTAGGAGATCATGGGAAACAGTATCGCAAGCTTTCGCAAAATAAAAAAAAACACAGTCTACGCCAATGTTCAAGTCAGTGTGGGCAAATAGGTCATTAGTAAAACGTATGAGTTGTGTTTCACATGAAAATGTCTTCCTGAAACCGTGTTGTGCTGAAAAGAAGTAATTCGACTCAAGGAAATCAATCAGATGAGAATATATAATATGCTCCAAAATTTTACATGGCATACTTGTGAGTGATATAGGACGATAGTTATCGGGGGAATGAGCGCTACCTGGTTTAGGTACTGGAACAACCTTGCCAACCCTCCAATCGCTTGGAAGTACCGAGGAACCTAGAGACTGGGAAAAGAGCATCGAAAGCAAAATGGAAGAATATGGGTCAGTGATTTTCAGCATTTTAGAGTTGATTGCATCTTCGCCTGACGAAGAAGATATTTTCAAATTACCAACCAGCTTTTGTATGCCAACCCAGTCTATACTGATAGAGTTCATTGGTAAAAAAGAAAAATTAGTTACAGACGGTACAATATTAGGAACACTTATGTGGAAAATGGAAGCAAATACATCATTTAAAGCGGAACAACACTGGTTCGGAGGAATCGCGACATTATCAGAACGGGCTAGTTGAATTACCTTGTCTTCTTTGCCCCCAACAACATTCCAGAATTTACGCGGATTAGATTGCAGAAGTGATGGGAGGATGTTATCAAAAAAAAAAAATCTTTTTTTTGCATCTTTAACAGCCATTAGATATTCTGCATGAATGCGATGATATGCTGCTCAGCGTTCAGGAAGGTTGGATGCTTTGGCGCGACGAAAAATACGCTTCGTTTTGTTGCATAAGCGGCGTAGGGTTTTAGTAAACCATGGTGAGGTAGGATATGAGACAATCCTAATTTTAGGTACGTAACGATCTATTAGTTCTAGCAGTTTATTTTTGTACAATGACCAGTTTGCTTCAACGGTACGTTCGGAAAAGTTTAGAGTATAGTCGGATGTGAATGTTCTAGTTCAGCTGTGATGGACGCGGTGTCGGCGGCATTATAATCACATATGGTCTTAACAACTTTCTTGGGACGGACATTCTTCTTAATTGTCAAGTGAAGCAGTGAGTGGTCACTCAGTCCTTCTAGGTATGTTGGCGGAGAGACCAAATCGGGAGCTGTTGTAAAAAAGAGGTCTAAAATATTAGACGAAGTGCTGGTGGTGGGTTTATTAATTAGCTGGGTTAGATTAACATCGGCGCAGGTGTCTAAAACATTACTGCACTCGGAGGATGGTTGCTTAAGGGAGGGAATACCATTTTGCCACACTATATTTGGGAAATTGAAATCACCCAGTAAGAATAAATGTGATTTTGGGTATCGCGAACAACCAATTTATTAAGTGCATCATGAAGGTCAGTGCAGAAAGTAGTAGGTGAGGATGGGGACCTATAACACGCGCAAAGGATAAGGTCACCAGTTGGAAATGTAACGTGAGTGCAAACTATTTCTAATGGGGAATCGATAGAGATAGCGAAGGAATTGATAGCAGAGTTCACGACAATCAGTACACCTCCGCCTGATCGGAAATCACGGTCGTATCTGTAATAGTTGTATGTTGTTTCGTAATCTAGCATTTCATTATTCTTGATTTTTGCCGAGAGCAAAGTTTCAGTGAGCACAACTATATCAGCCGAGCATGCATCGATATATGACGATAGTGATGTACGTTTGTTGATGACACTTCGAACATTAGTGAAAAGAATTGATATGCAGTTTGCTTGCTTTCGATCTTGAGATAGTTATGCTGAGCTTGAATGTGCGGAGGGTGAACCCGGTGGTCGTACGTCTCTTCTTGGGGTAATCGCGCTCCTACTTGGTCCGATTTCGCATACTTCATCTGTAGTTGCGCAATAGACATAGCACCTTTTACTTATGATCAATTTGTTGTGCCGCAAAGAATAGAACTGAACGCTAGCCTTTTCCGCGATTTACGGGTGGCTTTGCAAAAATCTTCGCCGATAGAAACGCCATCTTCTTTAAACTTTGCTTTTTGCGAAAGTATATATTCTCTCATTTTATAGGACGCAAACTTAGCAACAACAGGTCGTGTCTCGCCATTTGCAAAGCTGCCTAACCTATGAGCCCTATGAATTGTGACTTCCGAGGAATTCAAATCGAGACACTTGGAAAGGAAATGATGTATCTGAGCTTCCGATTGCACCCACGTTTCAGAAGAATTGTCAGAGATGCCATAAAATATTAAGTTGTCGCGTCTTGACTGGTCCTCCAGCTCGTCCAGTCTGGACGCGAGCGCAGTGCTCTCATTTGAAACTGCCTCTTGGACTGCTGTAGTAAGATCGCTAATAGAAGGCGTGTTTTCGAGACACTCTACTGCGGCTTCCACAGCAGTCATCCTATTAGAAAGGTCTGAAACCGTATCAGATAGCGCTTCTTGGTTAACCTTAAGTTCAGCTATGGCATTCATCATTTCTTCATGTCGTGTATCTAACTTGGATGATAAAGCAGCTATCGCGGCCATAACTTCGCTATGCTGACGGTCCACTTCCTTGTTGGACCAGGATTTTGTTCTATATCTCCGGAAAGTAAGAGTAACATTGCAGTAGATACACAATCATTCAACGTGGTAGCAAGCACTTGTGGGCAAGGGAAGAGCAGCAAACATACATTGTTTGTACGCTTGCAAAATAGCGATTCAGATTGACTAACCTGCACAAGAAAGCAGAATGGAGAACTTAGCGACCGCATGGTAGCCGCTCTCCCATGCCCACTGGAAGCGCCTTGTAGATGCCAGTTGCTTAAATAGGCGCGGTGCAGTGCTGCCGCTGACGGATGTGATGTTCCAAGAGACACGGGCGTGAAGGGGATGACGTTTTCCGTGCTGAGATAAGGCCTCTTGTCAGCTGTTGGTAGGCGTAGATCCAGCTTGAAGTCCCATGCAGATGTAGACGCATAACACGTGTCAGTCGGTGAGAGCCAGAAGCCATAAACAGCAAGCTGCACAAGAAAGCAGAATGGAGAACTTAGCGACCGCACGGTAGCCGCTCTCCCATGCCCGAGACTAGCCGAGTCTTCTTAAACTGTTTCCACATAACTCAATGTAACTCTGGCTTTGGTCAAACAGTACAGTTTCTGCCCCTCCCTACTATTACTCAGCCATGAAATCTACTACCACTCACCTTTCCCCCATGGACATTATCGTCTCTAAAGCTGAATATGTATGTTCTTGGCGTGGATGCGAAGAGCCGCATGCCCCAGGCAGCACTTCGCCTACTTAGTCAAGGAACATGCGCAGTACACTCACATATTCACCGACGGTTCAATTATTCAAGACTCTTCTACCTGTGGCCTTTATGTGCCCTCAACAAACCATGTCCCATCTTACCGGTTGCAGCGGAAGACATCATCTACGACAGCTGAGCTCTATGGCATCAAAGAAGCTGTTTCTTATATCCTGCGCCAGACCCCCGGCCGATGGGTTATCTTCACTGATTCCAGAGCATATCTGCAAATCCTGTGTAACCTTATGAAGAAAACCAATCGTCAGCCTGTTTCTCTTGACATCGGGTAGCTGTATCATTTGGCTATTGCCGCAAACCACTGCATAACATTTAAATGGATGCCAGCCCACTGTGGCATTAAAGCCAATGAAAAAGCCGATGAAGCGGCTCGTAAAGGCCACCAACATCAAAGATACATTCTGACCTTCTTCACGAAATCATATGCATCCCAACTGGCTAAACAATTTGCTGCCGAAGCAAATATCGACTTTGGAGCTTGCCGACCAATCACTATCAATTTCTTTACTCGATTGACCCACATCTAAGATCAAGACTCCCTCCGAAAATTCCTCGCCAACTAGAAACTCTTTACCGCCTGAACTGTGCCTATAAATATATATCTTGCGATACCGTTTTAGTGAAATGAGCAGTCCGCTTTGTAACAACTGTGGTTCAGTTGAAACTGTGCAACATATATATCCTGCTTGAGTGTCCTGCGTACGGTGACGAGCGTGCGTATACTACGAACATAGAATAGAAAAACTCTCCCTAGTGCCTTTAACAATGGACATTGTTTCAGGTCCCTTAGCCTGCCCTTGGCAACAGAGACTCGCAATGAACTTTTTATTTACATATTTAAAAGAAATTGGACTTTTAGACAAACTTTAAGTTCACCTTGAATGTTACCCACAGGCTGCGAACTCTACAAACACAAATGTTATCGGACTATGCATTTCATCATTTCATTTTATACCATTATTCCACGATGCACTTTACAATGAATGACCGCACTTTAACTTCCTCTTCATTTCTTTTAATCTCCTCACGATTCCTTTTAAGTCTTTTCCTCCCCAATTCCCCTTGCTACACAGAGTAGCATTTCAGCGAAATTTAAACGCCGGCTAAAATCTCAGTTCTTAATTGAAGGGTCTCTCTCTCTCTCGCAGCTACGTCGTGAAGAGGCGTAGATACGAAAAGAAGAAGGCTAAGAAAAAGAGACGACAAAGAAGAAGACAGCGATGACGAAGAAGAAGAAGACGGAGACGAGGAAAAAGAGTTGACAAAGAAGAAGACGATGAAGGAGAAGAAGATGAAGATGACGAAGAAGAAGACAAAGAAAAACAAGAAGACGAAGAAGAAAACGAAGGCAAAGAAGAAGGAGAAGATGAAGACGAAGAGGAAGAAGAACGCTCGGTCACCCGCAGCTAATGCTTTCGCTCCACATTCGGTTCAGCAGCGTTGAACCCTTCTCACTTTTTCTTGCAGAGGGAACTGAAGCGTGTAGTAGATGATTGATATATCGATGTATTTCACTCCAGATGTAATAATTATATTTGCTTGCCTCTAGAAGCGGCTAATATACCCATTCGCGCAGGCTACTGCATAGTTAAGGCGGAAATATCCAAATGATTTCTACGCATTAGTGGAAGAAATTTCAGTTCAAACATTGCGGTTAGAAGACATTTGACGGCCGCGCTTTTGCAAAGCTGCATCTGGCGAAAGGCTTCGCTTGATTCGTCTTCGCAAAACTCGTTTACAAATGTACGCTTCGCTGGAACGTTGCGAGACACTATAGTGCACTGGGGTAGGTCTTGAAGCGTATTGTTTTCGCGGCATCACGTCGTTGCTCGCACTAGACGGGGACGAGAAATTTCTGCGCATTTTGCTGGCGAATAGTGGAAGGACCAAGCTTGTGTTTAGCCGAATATATAGCAATGTTTGATCGTGATGCAAGCTTCTAGACCGAGAGTTTAGACTGTGTAGATGAACCTGTTATATAACGCAGTAATTTTGGTACATGAGAACATGCGTGATAAAACATCCTCGAACAGCCAATGCTGTTCTTTTCTGGCTTCCAGCAGCAAGACCACAATACGATAGCCATTATTGTGTGCGTTTTTATTAGAACCCTTGACTTTTCAGGGCATGTCAAACGTCAGAAGGAGTGCGGTGGAGCAGGAAGTTTGAAACCGTGCATTTCTGAAACAAACAAAACGATTACAGAAAAAAAAAAAAAAAAAAAACGCGATAGCAAGAAGTTAAAAGAGACGTATGAGGGACAGTAACAGCACCTCTATACTACTTGGAGGATGGCTTGGAGCTAACGAGTACGAAGCAGAATAACGGTATATTGACAAATTTAAAAATCATAGTTATTTTCTTATTAGGAGACTGGCGCATGAAGCGTACTAGTTGGCTCCGCGTTCCCGTTTTTGTACTTCGGTTACTGACTTACCGCATTATTTTGTTTTATGCGTTAGCGTTTCTGTACTTGGAGATTGCAACATAAATTGCCCAGATGCCGACAAGGTATTTTTGCTGATGTGGCTTGAAACCATTCACGAGGAAAATGTTACCAACCGCAGACATACTTGTCGTGCATTGAGATAAACAGATTCATTTCGTTCTGAATGGTGTATGTCAAAGAAGAGCGCAGCCACGCCCCGGCAATGTGTTTGCCTCGGCAGCTTACCCGGCGCCGCTACCTACAGTGACGGATCATGAAGCACAATCACACGGTCGCCAACTGTGGCTGGCTTTCTGTTCGAGGCTCCCGGTACATAGCTTATTACAAAGTTACAGCTTTGCCAATATGAGCAGCAGCCTCCTTGAGAAAGCCCGTGATGCATTAGTTGTGCGGGAGACGCGCAACAACAACGAAAGCCTGCCGAACAGCTCCACCACTTCAGCATGTTCAGCACCGCAGTTCCCAGGAGCATATTCCGGACACGGCCGCTGGAAAGATCGAGCCGCCGTGTCCCGGGAGACTCCGCCGACGATGCTTTCCATGTAAATGATCAGTGCTTTACCACAGAATATATATTTTGGCAGACACCTGTGCTCTGCCTTTTACAAGGTTGCGTTTAACTCTCCGGAAAATAAGAGTTCTGCGGGCACCTAGCAAAAGTCTTTCAGCCGCGGCATATGAAGTGCCCAGTATTTTGGTCCGGAAAAAACCGAACAATACCGCGCTCTAGGTCTAGCTTTGACTGAAGCGGAACATGTGCAAATGTATTTTTTTATGTATCCCTACTATAAGCGAAGACACGGTACCTGTCGGCAAGCAATGCGAGGTTGCCCATGGCGTCCTCCCCATTGAAGAGCAGACTGTTCAAAGTGAGCTTTACGGTCACTGAGTTAAAGTAGCCCGCCCTGCAGAAGTGGAACTCTCTTGCATTGTCCCTGCGCAAGGCACTCCCGCACCCCCGAAATTACGGCGTCAGCCACACGTACAGAACAGCAGTGGTTCGTGGGTATAGCTGTCGCACACATCAATTTTAAAGGAAGCTTTATTCTATGGTTGATACATGTGCGCTGGTCCCGCCCTTTATCGAGCAAGCGCAGCGATATGATGAATGAAAAAAAAGAAAGAACATTCATGATTAGGCGTTCGTAAGGCTGACGACCACGATATTACATGGTCTGCCTGCCCAACAAAGATCCATGCTGTTCACTCTTTACGTTTTTGCTAGAACCCGAAAATGCGAAGCGAATTGGCTAATGTCTGCAAGAAAGGCTCCGCTCTCTTGCAGACTTAAACTGATTTCTGGTAGACCAGTGGTGAGGAGCAGTCATGGTATTCATTGAATGACAGTAATGAAATTATTGCAGTTTAATCGCTCTCCTCGGTAATTTGTAATGTAATGAATTACGTTTCCAGTTTGGCAATTTATTAATCTACTGGATTACTTTAGGGCGTAATATCGAATTAAAAGCAATTATTTCCTTTCGAAATTACTGTTACTAAAGTGTGCCCCGCTGCTTTACCTGTATGTTGACAAGATAGAGTGGAGACAGAATTGATTAGAAATCTGGGTCTGAGACCTGCGGTGTTCTGTGTAGCCAGGCCACCTACTGCAGCTATCCTATAAGTAGTGTTGCAAAGGACTGGCAGACGTCCCACCGATTCCAACAGTAGCTGCAACAGGTACTCAAGCCCCAAGGGTAGCGTCAGCCTGGCGGCTCGGATTACCGCAGAACGCATCATCGGGTCCCGGCAAAGACGGCCTGAGAAGCAGTCCCAAGGAAGGAAGGAGACAAGTTTACACAGCATGTGTCTCGACGGCGACTTTTCGGCGGGAGCGACTGGAGCCCAGAGGAAAAGGGTGTACGGGCCCGTAGAAGTACATGCGTCGTCCAAAGCGTTTTGGTCCAGGATTGCATCGCTGAGCCAGACTCGCCAGCGTAAGTGAACATCCTCGCACTTGCCGGAGGCGACGACTATCCCTCTAACGCCGCGCTTCACTAGCACTCGCACAAACGCACACACACGGCGACACATGGCAAAGGGGAGCGTCAAGACAAGCGTTGGGCGGCGGTTGGCGTCGTGCTGAAAGGGCCCGAAATGTCCGTAGCTCGAACTGATGTTTTTGCGTCCGCTGCAGCTGTGTCAGCGATCCTGCGCAACGGTGGCGAAACGTAACAGTAGCCGAGACCATTCCCCAAGCACCAAGATGCCGCCGGAGGGTCAGATGGTGAGTTCAAAACCAGCCGGGAACAAGCAGTCTTTATCGGATAGGGCATAGCGGTGCCTGGTTACATTTTCCGCTATGGGGCGAGAGAGGGACGCGGGCTGGGGAAGGAGACAGGCGGAGAGGTCTATGGTGTGAACATTACAAGCGCAAGGTGTCGAGGTCGATTTCTGGGACTCATCGAAGCAATAAATAACCTGGATAGACGGCTTCAAACAATGAAACAACTCTGGGCCAGCAAGACAGTGAGGTCGCCGCTCGTTCTGTATTGAGTGCAATGAAAGCAACGAGCGTTCGGCCACATGCTTGTGTTTTTGTTGGTTTGTTGGCGTTGTCTTATGGTGCGTGCTATAGGAAAGAGGGTCAGAAAAGGTGTCGGCGACGTAATTTGACGGGAAGACGAAATAATTTTTGCGTCGAGTTTAAAGAAAAGTTGTTTCGTTTAATAGGTTTGCTTGGTTTTTTGCATGAAGGAAAACTAAAAGTAATTGCACTACTCTGGAAAAGTAATTGTAAGATAATGCATTTTATTTGAGGCAGCAGTAAGTAGTAATTTAATTACGTATTGCGGCTTTCAGCAAAGCATTCAGTAATATAATTTAACTTCTTTTTAAAAGTAATTTTTGCCATGTATGATGCTAAAGCTAAGCCTTCCTGATTCGATGCGTACACTTCATCACACGATTTACTTCAAGTAGCGTCAGAGTCTGGTAGCGTGGACGTTCCTGCAACCAAATGGCGACAAACGGCCCGCCGTTCGCCGTCCACTGTCCACTTACGCTGCGTCCACTCTTCGACAACACATCCTCTAAACGAAAGCAACTCTCCTCTCGAATTAGCGTTCTTTGCTTATGGCGACGACGGAATCCGGGGCTCATGGCACTGAAGTCGCAGCCAGTCTGTTTTTAGAAGTCTCGCTTGCACGTAATGCCATCTCGTCTATCTCTTCCTGCGCGGAGCTAGTCTATAGGCAGGTGGCAGTTCTGCAATCGTCATTGCCTTTTCTCCCCAGCCAGCATTGCAATTCGCACCAGCGCCGTTCGCTAGGACGCATACTTCGAAGTGAAGCGGACAGCACACATGATGTCAGGTTTCAGAATTCAGATGGCCTTGATCGTACATGGCAGCCTTTATCCGTACAGCCAGGAACACGGCGGCCGCCACTCCTCGTTTTGGATAATGCGCCACTTTGCCATTGATTAGAACCCAACAACTTTTTGCTCAGCGCAGGTGTACTAGCCCACCGTTGCACAGGCAACCATAAGCTGTGGTGAGTATTCGTCCTTCTCGTGTTGTTCTTGTGGGTCATGCTTTCTGCGCTATTCGCACTGAAACCTGCAGAGATAATGTTGCGCTTGGGGTGACCGCGCAGAGGTAGCCGGGCCACCTGTGGTCGCTCGCAAATGACTCATACCCAGAAATTCTGAACGTTTTCTAGGAAAGTGTTTTCTAGCGTCATTTTGGAAAGAAGCCCCACTTCTCACATGCAGAGCTGAAGGTAAAATGATGCTTGGAACGCCGCCACAGCTGCGCGCCTTGCTATCACGTCAGTCGCAGCGCCGACCGTCTCTCCATCCGCTCGCTCTCAACAGTGGTGTAACGTTGTACACCCAGTGACTCATCAGGTACGCGGGGCTCGCCGCAGAGAAGAGGAGGAGGGTAGCAGCATCCCAGCAGATGCACTTGCCGGCGCGGACAAGGTATATGTAGTATGGTAGCCATACGCCGATACGTTCAAAACATGACGGCTCATGGGCACTTCAGCGCCCAATGAAAACTGGGAGTCCATGACGTTGAATGACGTCACGCGTATACGTTTACTTTGTGCAAATTATAAACAAGTCTTTATAAAACCGCCGCGTGGCATTGACGGGCCTGAACCTTTCGAAGGTTGTTGCCTTTTAGCGCGCGCCAACCTATGCTATCTAAAAGAACTCGAGTTTCTGCTGTTTTCGCCTTGCTTATGATCAGTTGCTCTAGCACAATGAAAGTAGTTGGCAAAGGTGGCGGCATAGAAAGGCAGCAACACTTCCAAACATAGACCAAGCATGCAAATTTATAATCCAAATACTTCTGCAAGTCATGCAAGTACTGCATGTACTTTGTCCCTCAGAACATGAAGGTGTGGTCAAGAAACACTGGTGCAACCGGACAGTCGTGCCCAGTTAGCAAAAGAGCGTACCAAGAGTACAATTATGCTTTATTACATCAATAAAACAAATGCAGCAATAAAGCACCACAATAAAAAAATGCATGTCGCAGATAGTACCAACAGTTACGCTGTTTAAGCGGGCTAATCGTCTCAGTGATCACAGCCGAGACATGGAAAAGGCTTGAAGTGCCATAAAACAGCAGTAGATAAGAAACGTGTACAGAAAACAAAGCTATGACGGCTGCAATTGAAATAAAAATGACATGAAAGTAGGTGCATCAAGACACACGTGGAGCATAGAGCACTGGTATTACTCTTCACATTTAAAATCTTCGACTGAAAGAATACCGAAGTTTTCAAGGCAGTGCCCCAGGCAGCTTTAGCATCAACAAACGTGCTTAAAGGGACACTAAAAACGCTCAAAGATGCTATGAAAATCTAATAAACTACATTTGGTGTCATTGTCGCCGCATATCCAGCAGCAAAAAATCGAATAATTGCTGAGATATTGAGATAAGAAGTTGAGGTTTTTTTCTTGTTCTCGTCGGTCGAGTTCAAACTGTTTCCTCCGACTACGTAGTCGGGGTAGAGTGACGCACACTATGACGTAAGCGGAGACTCCGTGATTGCTAGCGAGCCGGCGCGGCCCGCGGCGTCGCATCCCTCAGGGGCCAACATTGCAACAGCGTACTCGCAATCGACCATCGGCTCACAGTAAGTGACGGCCACAACCGAAATAAATAAATCGATGAAGAGAGTAATTTACCGAGCGGTAGGCCCATAAAGGAAGAAAAAAAAAAAAACATAGGGTGCTAGTAATGCACAATGATTTACATGTTTATCAAGCCTTTGCACTCCTTCTTGCACTGCGTATAAACAAACCGATCTCTCTGTCATCGTAACGCTTACCGAAATGTTTACATACAAATAAGATTTAGTTACCAGAAAAATAGTGTCCTCGCTGCTGCGCTTGCCAGATCTGAAGCTTCGTCGCACTTTTTTCCTTCAAGGTTTGTGCTACAGCTCCGTGTTCAGCGAAAATTACGTCCACGGTGGCAGAGCATGGCCGAAGAGCCGGCGCCTCTAAATTTGCCAGCGCTGTGAAATTCCACATGTTAAAATGGTTCCAGTGCACAATATAGTGCGCAGAGGCATCCAGAACATTAGTTGCAAGTCGTGGGAGCAGGCAGTATGCTCCGATGGCCAAGAAGTTGTAATTTTTAGAGCGGCAGCAATGGGGCCTGTACACCTCGAAACATGTTCCATTATAAATGCGGCCATTGCATAATATACTGAAATATTTCCCAACTCCCTGAGGCGCGGCGTAGCCAAGTGTAAAAAAACATGGTCCATGGTTTCTGGCTTGCTGCACATTGGGAAGGAGTATATTTTTGGGACGTATTGCAATGAACGCTAATGGAAGGTTTTCCGCTAGACCCGCATGGCATTCAGTACTTATGCGTAGAAAGTGGGGATGGGGTACCATTCGATTTTTAGGCTCATGGGCCTTCACTGTATATGGTGCTCAAGAATCGCTGGTTACCATTGTGATAAAGATGCACGGCCTGCCAGAATTGTTAGACAGGTATTTGGCAATCCAGAAAGCTACAGCAGAACCTCCCGAGGGGCTCTCAAGGCTAGAGCCTTTGTTGTATATGCGTGAATATTAGTGTGCCATATGTAGAGTGTGTAAATAGCATTTGAGTGATTTTTGTTGATTTTGTTCTCGTGTCAAGACCAGGCAATAAAGAAAAAAAAGAAAAGCGCGGCGTAGCCGAGTGCTTAGCGCCGAACGTTAGGGAGCAAGCAGTGGTGAGTTCGAATCTCGTTGGTGGTGACGTTTTTCTTTTTTTTTTTTTTACAAATCAATTTTTTTTTACATTTTTAGTGCATTTGGGGTGCTTCGCTATATTTAGCTTTTGCTTTTTACCCGAAGCCCCCCCCCCCCCCCCCCCCCCCCCTTTTTTTTTTTTTTTCGTCGGGCGACCAGCGCAATAGATCGACGCTCTCCTTGGTATGAGCGGCAAGTTTACGATGCCTGCAAATAGCACGTTGAAGGTCTTGTTGCCGCAGTATGTGTTGGTCAGATGTGCCATGATTTAGTGAACAATTGAATGATAATGCGTTTTTCCTTCGGCACTTAGCATATGTATGCTTTTCGTGGCGTACGTAGCTGCAGTCGAGCGGTCAGGTCAGGGTTAACGTGAGCTCGCAGTCGAAGCGGCGACGGCGGCGATATGTTGGCTCAGAGGAGTGTAAACGAAGGAGCGTGTCGGCGGCAGCGGATTTCGCTCGCTCGCGCCTCCAAATGCTCAAATGTGAACGAGCCAGGCGTATCTGCCGCTCGAAGCTCGTAATTCAGGCGCTGCAGGTCGAAACTTGAAAATATACGAGCACGCCCGAAGTGCCTGAGCCAGAACATAACCGAAACTGAAGTGGGTGCCTGTGACGCCTCCAAGTATATTTTTGTATTTGCATTGCGACGTTTACGTTGTCTTTTCGCCATCGTTTACGTATGATAAAAGCGTGTTATCATATTCGAGACAAAACCTCCGACCGCATTCAAATGGGCAACGTAATTCGCATTTATCAGCCTCCGGGATCCCTAGCGCGTCACGTAATTTGTAGTTGCGAGTTTCGGCTGTGGCGGCGATACCTGTATTTCTATTCTTCCTCTTTACTACCTTATAACAGCTCTGTTTTCAGTAAGAGTGGATTTTTTGTAATCAAGAATTGGCAAGCCCACTTCAGTTTTCTCTTTAGTGTCCCTTTAACACAGGAGCATTTAGAGCTTACATTGAGTATGTGTGAGCAGGGGGCGGCAGAAAGTTAGGTGGGCGGATGAGGTTAAGAAGTTCGCAGGGGTCAAGTGGATGCAGCTAGCACAGAACCGGGCTAAGTGGAGAAATATGGGAGAGGCCTTCGCCCTGCAGTGGGTATAGTCAGGCTGATGATGATGATGAGTATGTGTGCAACCTGCAGACCTGCTTTTGATCAGCAACCAAAATTTAAAGCTATTGTGATCCACCTAAAAGAGACATAGGGTACAGCTTACAATGAGAATGACGGACGTTAATGTTGCGCTAAAAATGTAATGAACATTTCTCATCGCTGCACGGTGTGTTAAAATACAGCCACCTCATCATTTCATATAGTCATCTCATAGCACTGTAAGGTGTTGCGACAATACAGAACTCTCGCCAGAGACACAGAAATGCACTACAGCAAGCGTGAAGAATGGCATCAGCTAAAATGCCGAGCTTGAAATGCTTGCAAAACATGACCTTATTCAGTTATTCAAGCTGTTAACACCAATCTATATGAGATATGTGTCCCACGCAATGAAATAGTTTTGACCTCAAAAAATAATGCAGCCAGTAACTCTGAAACCATATTTTCTAGTGATTTAATTACGCAGTTCAACATTTCCTCTGCAAGCAAACCAATGCAGCTTCACCATAACCAACTGGCGATTTTCCCACCTCTGCATGAAGCACGATAGACAGACTGTAGTATGCTAATTTTGTTGTCGTTTGTGAGTATTCGATATTGTATTGACTATTCCATGAGTGTGCTCTGGATTTGGATTGGATATGGTGTGTCATGTGACTTTCCTGCATATATAGTGGCATCTCTTTTATTAAATGAGCTTTGGCGTCACATTCCCTCTAGAATCCTCGGCTATGTTATTCTGTGAGCCATAGCGGCCTCCGGGTTACATAGACTATGACCTATGTGTTCTTTTCTCGCGATATTTCACGAAGATGTGAGAAAAAATTGGCTGGGGCTTAGCTTTGGTTAAGCCTGGTAGGTTGCGAAAGCAATACATCTTGGCTACTCCTTAGCAATGTTTGTGGTTCTTCACTGGTGAATGAACACGTGGATATAGAATCAGCTTCGCTATTCAGAGCATCCATCATGCTCTAGTCTGGATTATCGTCAGAAGAACAGGATTCACGAGAAGATCGACGTGCCAGCCTAGCTGCATCTTGAGCACGCCGTCGAGCGAGACGCTCTTCACTCTTTTCATCTGTTTGCGTAGCTCGCCGTTGCTTCCTAGCAGCAGCGAGACGACTCTTCTCTTGCGAAGGCATGGCGACGACTTGGCAGACTTTGGCGGCTGCGTTTGGATGTAGGCCAAACGGAGTGGCGTCCGTGTGCTATGCGATGTCAGTGCACGTTAAAGAACCCCAGGTGGCCGAATTTCCAGAGTCCTCTACTATGGCGTCTCTCATAGCCTGAGTCGCTTTGGAACGTTAAACCCCACAAATCGAACCAAACAAAATTTGGCAGACGGTGAACGCGAGTAATTACCCAGGCTCCGCCACCTACCTCTTTATTATGACGTCAAAGCGAGCGCAGCACCTCCAACAGAAGGAACGCAATGCGCCGCGCCTTCACGCGTGGCTACCGGCCGCCGCTACGCGACGACTCGACTTGCTAGCCCGCCTCTTGCTCCTGGTATGACGTCAGAGGTCTAGCGTGCAGCGCCTCTAGCGGGAGGAGCGCAGCGCACCGTGGCTACCGGCCGCCGCTACGCGACGACTCGATTTGGTAGCTCGTACGTCTCTCACCCTGGTATGACGTCAGAGGACATTCTAAAGGTCAAACGTGGCTACCGGCCGCCGCTACGCAACGACTCGACTTGGTAGCCTGTCTCTCACCCTGGTATGACGTCAGAGGACATTCTGAAAGTCAAACGTGGCTACCGGCCGCGCTACGCGAAGGACCGCTCATGAGCGTAGTATTGCTTTCGCAATAAAACCTGCTCACAAGCATATATCTGCAAATTAGGATGCAGGAACAGATATACCCCCAAAGTCTTCTTCCCTTGGGTTTTCCTGAGGGACCATACCACAGAGCTGGGCAAGATACTTCAAAAAAGCATCTTCGATATGGATAGGTACTCAATACCCTGAAAAATTGTATTTTCGGTGCCGAGACAAGATACAGAATCGAAATAGGGGTTCGATACAGATACTCTTTACTGTATCGTCGATACTTCGGTACCTCACTGAAATTCCAACATAATAAAGTAGATAATACGATTAGCGACATCAGGAAATTGTATCGTGCTTTCTGGAATATTTAGAGCACTCTATATCGTAGTTTTTCTGAAAGGGCTTAAACGAATACGCCAGCACGGAGTTATTGAAGCTCCTCTGTTTGGGTAGCTGTCCTTGCCAGAACTTCACACTGAATTGAAGCCATGGTTGCAATGAAGCGATTGCTTCCACAAGCAACCTAGAGAAATATTTCTTTAAAGTAATGCTTTTCATGCGAACCGACCTATAAGCACTTGGCTATGCATACAAATACATCTTAGGTTTTTTGTTTCTGTTTATTTTGTTGCTTTTCATTTCATAATACACGTTGCTTACCCGGTGACTCCTGCGTAAATTTCTCAGTGCTATAACGTTCAACCCACCTGCGTGTGGAGAACTGAGCAGATGTTGCCATTAGTGCATAACAAACTTTTGAAGCTCTGCATATTTTTAAACGCTAGAGGCAAAACAAGAAAAATAAAATGACTGAACGTTATTTATCCCGAGAAGAACGCAATGTGGGCGTACTAAAAGTGACGCAAATGAGAAAAGCCTCTCTACACACACACATGAGCACACTGCCGTGTTGTTTTAGATGAAGATGCCTTTTATCAGCGTGTAAGAGTGAACCATTGCCGCGCTGCACACAGCCGTCGCTGGAGAACTACGGCTGGTTGTGGATAGAAGATGGAAGTCCTTTTTAACAGAAAGTGGCTGATATGGTACCAATCAAT
>NC_139344.1:142174354-142284354 GCF_055883805.1 Amblyomma maculatum
CCATTGAGTGTGGTGAGCTTTAAAGTCAGTCACAATAATACGAGGAGCTTCACAACACTGGATGGTTGAAGAGATATGACTTGTCCAAACCATCACTCGGTGGAATGTAAGCTCCAATTACAGAAAAGACTCGTTCTTTCAGAGTTAATGTCAAACAAATGTAGTGATTCGTGTTGTGGGGCTGTAGAGCATGATGGACGTGCGATGTCTTAGCGTACACACACCAACACTTTGCTTGTTTCGTCTGCTTCTTGAGACCATAGCAGAATATATCCAGAAAGGCGGAAAGCAGACGGAATGTTGGGCTCACAAATCACAATCACAGGAAAACGGTACTTCGGTATCCGCTGTCGGAATTCACTCAGACGACCACGCAGGCCTCGGGATTTCCATTGCATCACTACACTGCGGCGAAAGTGCATCGTCATAGAGGTGGCGTTAGTTTGTTGCGCCATTGTGAATTATTGCAATGCCGCCAAAAGCGGCTCAAATGCGTCCAAAAACTGAACAGCAAACTTTGCTCTTTTCAGGTTGATGCTAGAGAGCAGCACCCGCATTGAACGATTAAGCTTTTTCAGCATTTCTTTCACTTGCTGACTGTCGAGGTTGTCGGTATTTTCAGTAGGTGTGGCAAACAAACTGGGATGAGGCATCACGATGGCCTTTGATGGTAGAGCAGGCCACTCAACATCAGAGGAGGAAGGTAATACTGCCATGGGTTCTTTCGCTATACGGACGGCAGTCGAGAAGGACAGGGTCAAAGGATGGGGTTGGGGCGCTGAGGCGCAGGAAGCAGAGAACAGGCGCTTGACCAGGCAAAGCAGCGGCGGCTCAGAACCACGCGCACTCCGCACGATCTTCATCTTCTTCCCTCTTCACAACTGACCCGGTTAGCACGGGTTACAATACGACAGCTTCTGACTGATCCTTTTCCTGGAACATTGCCTATAACATTGCAGCCAGAGTATTCTTAATGGATTAGGCTGAAAGATGCTGTGGCACCTGAGCTGACGTTAACTGTACAGTTGACTTATCCAGGCAACGAGATCTCACTGTTGATCCTCTTGGCATCACTCTTTAGGTGAGCACGCTTTTAATTATTCCTTTAAATGACCGGACGCAATACTCAGCGTGCAGAAAAAAAAAAAAGAAAAAAGCTACTCATCTCAAGCCGCAGGGCAGATAAAACGCATGCGATGTCTTCTTGAACAAAGACGTTGTCTCGCGCCATATAAATCAGACGCTTTTTCGTATCGCGATTGTGTGAGAAAATACACGACCCTTAAGAAGCGAGAGTAGAGGCCCAGGTGGCCCATATCGGGAAACTGCGGTTGTAATGCGATGATGTGCGGTGAAGTACAAGAAAAGTGTAGAGGGGCCGGTTCGCGTGTTTGATCGAGGGCGCGATTACGGACGCTTGTTTCTGAAAGGTTATTTAGTTATTTACGCGGCATTCTGCTGCTTCTACTTCGTTTTTTTTTTCTTTTTTGTTCCTGCGTTCGCGGAACTTGGTGCGTCGGGCGTATAACACTGTGCGCAAGAGGAGCTTGGACTGGTAAGTTGCGAGCAAGCTGACTGGAATCAGTGTTGATCGCTTCTGAGGAACAGCTTATTACCAGATGCTCAGGATAACGATCTTCTTTCTTCATTTTCTCAGCACCGTCCTGCTTCTCGCAGAGTTTTGCGTGATCGCATGCACTGCTTAACCGCACTGCCACTGAGATTAATATTGGAATATTTCTTGCAAGATTTGGCGGCTGTTATCGTATGCTGTCTCCACAACCGCTGTGGTGGAGAGTAAAAATGTATTAACGCAGCATGTTCACTAATTTACTTTCATAGAAATGAATACATGCGCACCAATATTAAGATATAGCGCTCGTTGTAATGATCAACTGTTCACTGAAGTGGCAGAAGGGAAGTATGATTACAGAAAAAAAATTCATGGTATCGTTAGACTGGCCCGATTTCTCAACGCATGCAGTCACAGCCGCTATTCTCCGGTAGTGTAATTTTCTTTTTTTTTTTTTTTTTTTTTTTTTTTTGCGCGCGTAACATTGTCATTAAGACGAATAGCTTTCTTGGCATTACTGAGAAGCTTGTTAGCCCCTTTCTGTTCTTAGCTTAGAGCAGTTGGTGTTGGGAGATGTTGACCAAGACCGCGCCGTCTGGTCGGAAAGGAGCATAGAAAAGTTTTAAGATTCTAACTCGAGTTTAATTTTGTTTCAGGTATTGCTGGCCCTGGATATTAAGAGTGACAAAGAAAGTTCAGGGCCCAAAGCAGAGGGGTCGCCAGAGGCCGGCGCATGTATGGGATAGCGATTAGGGTTCGCTCCGGCCGCGCCCCTTCTACGTTGACCCAGCTGTCGGTGGGAGGCGCGGCGTAGGGTTCGAGTTTGCGTGCCGTGTGTTTACCATCAAGGGGCCACGTATCTCGGCCGTCGACCGCGTGACCACACTGCTCGAAAACTGTTCCCGCTCGTCGCTGGCGTCGATCGACGAGCGGTGTTGGCTTGGCTGCGCCTGTAATTACTCAGCGGCGCTAGTACCTTCCACCCCCCCCCCCCCTTCCTCCTCCTCCTCCTCCTCCTCCTCCTCTGTCGCTGCACGTAGTCCAACGCGTCAGGTGTACCCTGCTTTACGGCTAGTAAACTCTCCTTCCCAATTTCCCCTTTCTCTTCGGGTTTGCGTGGAAAGGAGACGTGCACACACAGCACTCTGCATGAGCCATCCCCTTGAATTCCTCGTTTTATCAATGGCATTGCACGATACACGCCTGGAGATGGGATATTTCACGTTATGAAGTGGGAGGGGGGGGGGGGGGGGGCAGGTCACACGTCAGTATTTTATTTTATTTCTACACGAAGCCAGAAGAAACTTGGATTTTCTTTTTTTCGAACAGTAACATTGAATTCGCATTTCGTTTGGTTCATTCTGTTTAAACCATTGCTTGAATCGTACGCAACACTGCTCGATATTTCAATTCACTTTCTTACATCTGTTGTGTGGGCAATTAAAAAAACAACCTTAAAATTCCTATCAAAAGCAGTAATCTTACTGGGTACGGTTCTACTCCGGCTATGTTATTTCCTTATTAGTGGACAGTGACGCAGCGCATGACGCCAGGGATAATATTTTTTAATGCGAGAGCATTACTTCGCTATGTTCACAGATTTCTGTCCGCAGACCGCGTCCGCAAAATCGTGTCCGCAGCAGTTGCGAGTAATTGAGAAGCGGTAGAGGCTAATGAGTGGTGTCAATCGATACAGGGTGACGTAATATTGGTGCCGATAAAATAATTACGCCGATAAGTTAATTAGGTAATTAATTACAGGCACAAAATATAAAAGTTGTACTCAGCAGTTGTGAATATTTGAGAAGTGGTAGAGGTTAATGAGTGGGGTGAATCGATATTAGGTGACGTAATGGTGTGTCCGAAATAATAATTAGGCCAATAAGGCAATTAGGTAATTAATTAGAGGCAAAACACGCAAAATTGTGTTCACAGCAGTTGTGAGTAATTGAGAAGTCGTAGAGTTTATTTAATGAGTGGTATCGATCGATAGAGGGTGACGTAATGTTCTGTGCGAAAAGTAATTAGACCAATAAATTAATAAGGTCATTAATTAGAGGCAAAATATGAAAAAGGAAAGGCGAAAATGGTCTGATTAGCCAATGGCTTGGCGCCACATTTGAATGCATCAAATACTAAAATAGTATTTTAAATCAGTCAACAAGGTGACGCCAAGGATGTGACGTCACGCAACCTAAAGTCGAGCCAAAAAAGGGCATAGAAAGGGATTGGCGTGCAATTTCAACGTACCAAAGACCAAAGTAGTTAATTAGCAGTCAGTTAGGATGACGTCACGCAACCGGAAGTAGAGCCTAAAAAGGGCATAGGGACGATTGGCGCTCAATTTGAAAGCACCAAAGACAAAAATGAATAAAGAAGAAATGAATTAATGTGACGTGGATGATGTGACGTCACGCAACCGGAAGTAGAGCCGGTAAAGGGCATGGGAAGGGGCTGGCGCGCAATTTGCAAAATCGTGTCCGCACGCAGCAGTTGTGAGTAACAGAGAAGTCGTAGAGGTTAATGACTGGTGTCAATCGATAGAGAGTGACGCAGTGTTGAGTGCAAAAAAATAATTAGACCAGTAAGGTAATCAGGTAATTAGAGGCAAAAATGAAAAAGTAAAGGCGGAAATGGTCTCATTAGCGAATGGCTTGGAGCCAGATTTGAATGTATCAAGTACTGAAATAGTTAATTAAATCAGTCAATTAGGGTGACGTCAAGGATCTGACGTCACGCAACCGGAAGTAGATGAAAAAGGCCATAGGAAGGGATTGGCGCGCAAGTTGAAAGTATCGAATACTAAAATGGGTAATTAAGAAGTGAATTAATGTGACGTCAAGGATGTGACGTCACGCAACCAGAAGTAGAGCCGAAAAAGGGCTAAGGAAGGGATTGGCGCGCAGTTTGAAAGTATCAAAGACTAAAATAAATAAACAAGAAGTGAATTGATGTGACGTACAGGATGTGACGTCGCGCAACAGGAAGTAGAGCCAACAAAGGGCATAGGAAGGGATTGGCTCGCAGTTTGAAAGTACCAGACTAAAATGAGTAAACAAGAAATGAATTAAGCAACCAGAAGCAACCAACAGCAGCATCCGTGCTTTCGCACTACTTCAATGCAGATTCTGCAGTGCTTCGAAGCCATAGCTGAGCTCAGCTGTTACGTGCGAACGCTAGAAGTGCTTCGCACTAAGTGGTCTTAGGCTTTTCAGGCTTAGCTTAAAGCCTAATGAAGCTGAAAGGTATATGACACCAATGTGATCTTAAGACCTTTAGACCTAGGTTGGCTAATTACGCCAATGTGCGTTCAGACACGTTCAGACTTCATTTCCTAACTGAGCTTAAAACGGATTAAATTTGTATTTATTCGGTCAATTATCCTTCACCTTTACCTAATGGTAGTCGTGGTCACTCATAGCAACTCACAGTATAACCATGTACATCAAAACTATGTTTTGTTGTTGCCATAGGAACACGTGGTTAGGTGGACAGAAACCAGGATACGGACAGTGGCCGTGATACGGAAATCGGTGAAACCTGTCATGCTTGGTTACAAGCGCGTTCGCAATAAAACCAAACGATATTAACCAAAGAATGAAGTACAATGATACGGAACGTCTGTATGGCTGATTCAGCAGGTTTGTGAGCTTCAGAGCATATTTAGAAACGTAACTTCACCGTCGGTTGATGAAGCTGAGTATGAATGATAAGGTGACTACGGGTGCATGTATGGTGAACCTAACAGATTTTTTTTTTCTTCTTAAAAACGCGCACAGCTGAAACGCTGGAACAGCTGCGGTGGACGTGCTGGGGTCTGTACTGATAAATTATAAAACCCCTTTTTTTTTCTTATTCTGCAATTTCTTGCGGTTAAATTAATTTATGGTTGCTTTTTGACTTCCCTTTGAATTACCGTGAATTACTGTGTTTATTCACGGAATATTTTATTTCGTAATGGTAATTTTAACTCCATTACGTCATCTACTTCCGCTAATTGGAGGTGGGATTGACGAGGCAGAACCGTGAACACATATATCAAGCATCAAACTATATCTTCTCTCAGCAGTCGTGTCTCTTTCAACATAGCCTCAGCCCTCGCCTAAAAGGGTTCATGCGACTTTCTATGAGCCAGACCACGGATGGTGGCAATGAAGACATCAGAATTGCAATGCTGGACACAGTCCTTCTGACTTCATAATTTTTACTTTAGCGCCAGTAAAAAAATCCGCTAGGCAATAATTGTTACGCTCTTCTCTTTGGTCTTTGGTTGCTCAAAATGCATGCGTTCAGTACTATTTTGGTTTGCAGATATCAATTCCGGTTGCGCTTTTTATCCGCGTTTCGTATTTTTTGAGCAAGAAATAATTATGAGGAAGCTTGAATGTAACATAAAATGGAGTGCGTTACCATTAGAAGCACTGCATGCACTCCTACGGGATCGTTGTCGTTTTTCAGGCTAATACGTTAAGGATTGCGGTGAGCAAAAAAAAAAAAAAAGTCACTAAAATTGTGACCGGTCGACTGGGTCACTAAGGCACAGCTACAAAACATTGAGTGTTTAACGGAAGTGACTAAACACGAGTTTCGTCATCATTATCAGCCTGGCTACACCTACTGCAGGGCAAACACCTCTCGTATACATCTCTCCAACGAACACGGTCCTGTGCCAGCAGACACTATTGAATCCCTGCAGACTTCCTAATCTTATACGCCCACCTTACTTCCTGCTTCCTGTGCTACGCTTGCCTTTCCCTGAAATCCAATCTGTCACCCTTAGAGACCCCCTGCTATATGACCTGTCCATGCCCACTTCTTCTTCCTGATGTGGACTGGAATGTCATTAACTTTCGTTTGTTCCTTTACGCATTCACCACGCTTCCCGCCTCGCATTGCACCTACCATTTTCGTTTCGTTGCTCTCCGTGTGGTCGTCAATTTAAGAAGGATGCTTTTCTAATTTCTGTTCCCAAAACAGGTCACGCTGGCCTTTTAACTTTATCTATATAAATATTACTAAGAAACCCCATTTGGAACAACAGTGTCCAGCAATAGCAAAAATTTACGTCATTTTCTGCGGGCTAAAAATAAATTTCTCTTTGTCCCTTTTGTTCCTTGTTCTTCCCACATGATAAATTTCCCACGTGTCAGCATCACTGCCACTATAGCTCGAGCAACAAGCAATCCACTCTCATGACGTGGGTATAGTGCGTGCATTGGGACAAAAACTTGTCGTGCCTATAGCGTCTGCTGCTATATGCCAAAAGACCTATCCGCTCGATTCACCTGCATTACTTGAACTGGTTCTTGTGTTGCTGCACTTTGCCATTTGTTTCAGCGGTGAAACATGGTCTTCTGCGCGAAGTTGTTTGTTTCAAAAAGCGCAGATGTCGTGCAGGCCGAGTTCATGCAAAGTTCAAGAGAAATCTGCACCTCCTCAGCGGTTAGTGCCGAAAGGGTGTAGTTGCTGCCGTCGCATGGAAGCAGACTACGGCTTATTATTTATTTATTTATTTATTTATTTATTTATTTATTTATTTATTTATTTATTTATTTATTTATTTATTTATTTATTTATTTATTTATTTATTTATTTATTTGTTTATTTATTTATTTATTTATTTATTTATTTATTTATTTATTTATTTATTTATTTATTTATTTATTAAATATTGCCAACTGCCTCTTGGCAGTCAAAGCAGGAGTGGTTACAATGCTCCTGAAACCGTGCAGAGTTGCATTTTAACGGCAGGAAAAAGAGCATACGGGTGACATTCAAAATGCACAGAAAGAAAATGCAAAGATCGAAATGCATCGATTGACATACGGTTGAAATACAAAATGCACAGAAAGGAAATCCAAAGTTCGAAAGGCACCCAGACGGCGAGGAAAAAATGAAGCATCGTTACAAGGAAATATTTCCTCTGACCGAAAAGAGTATGTCTATGTAGGAAACTCGAATTCTTCACCTGTCCCTGTATTATCTGGAGTACCGCAAGGCTCTGTCCTTGGCCCTCTTTTTTTTTTTATTTATATAAAAGATCTTTTTTTGAATTCCTCTGTGCAATGCCGATTCTTTGCTGATGACTGCATTGTGTACTAGAACATTGATTCAGTGCACGATCAGGCTGTCCTGTGTGATTATCTTTCGGCACTTAGCCACTGGTGCAACTCCTGGCGTATGAACCTGAATGCCTCAAAATGTGCTCATATGATGGTAACAAGAAAGAAAAAAACCGTTATTACATTCCTACAAAATTAATAATGTGGATGTCAGGCAGGTTGACAGCTTTAAATACCTGGGGGTTATAATTGACTCAAAGTTAACGTGGAACGCACATGTTGATTATGTTGTTTCGGCGTCACTGAAAAAGCTTTGGCTGCTAAAACACCGTATGAAGCACTGCACCAGTGCAACAAAACTTGCAGCCTTCACAACGCTCGTCAGGCCATTACTCGACTACGCAGACACTGCGTGGGGCCCTCACACCAAGAAGGGTGCAAAAGAAAGGGCTAAGGTTTATCTACAACGCTTACAATAGAGGTGTCTCTGTCACGGATCTCAAAATACGAGCTGGACTCCCAACGCTATAAATGCGCCGTAAACTACTCCGCTTACAAATGATGTATAATATTACTAACAAACATGTCAGAATAAATTTTAACACTTACATACAATTTAATAAATACAGAAAAACGAGGGGAAAGCACAGTAAGACAATTGTAATGCCGCAAGGTAAAACCAATGCTTACCGCTTTTCTTTCTTTCCCAGAACTATTGGGGAGTGGCACGCCTTACCTTACGAAGTTATTAACGCGTCATCCGTTGAATCTTTTGTAAAGGCCGTGACACCTTACCTGTGAAAGCAAATATTACCTTGTAACGATGCTTCATTACGATGGCTTGCGTGTTGTGACGAACGGCGAAGAGACTCGTTATTGCACTCGTCAACTGGACTGAAGCCCGTGCTCGCCAAGGAAACGACGACGCGTACTTCAAGCCACGTCTAAAAAGCAAACACGTGCATATGCGGCATGCATAATATGCATGTGGACTTCAGTCGTTAACAGCAAAAGGTGTGTGCGTTTCGCACCAGGTGCCATAAGGTGCAAGTGCTTCGAGGCTGATTCGATCATCGCAACACCTACTTCATTACAATGCGTGCAATATATTTGAAAATACGTCACCTTATTTGGGATGCTGGCGTCAGTTGATATGAGCGGCATACACCGCATGAATGCGGTCGGCTAGCTTATAGTGTTGCTTGTGCGCCGAATGAATGAATGAATGAATGAATGAATGAACGAATGAATGAATGAATGAATGAATGCCGTCGGCTGTGTATGCCGCTCACATAAGCCGGCGCCAATAAAATACCAAATAACGTCAGCACTCAGTATTTTCAAATGGCACATCACAATATTGAGTACTGTGATGAGCAATATGAACAGGAACGCGCGAGCGCGTGCCAAATAACCTCGAAAACCACTTGGGGCCGCTGCCGCTGTCAGAAACAAAGTGGAAAGGGCGCCGCAATTCCGCCAACTGCTGGCACTCCCGCCCTGCTAGCGTTGCCGCGAAACGGCAGCTGATTGCGAGACATCGGCCGCTAACGATGATGAGGCAGCTATGGAGAGCAGATCGTAGACCGTGCTGTCCGTAGTTCTGTGCCAGATTCCGCTGTTCGCCTTTTTTCTTGTTTTTTTCTTGAGGTGTGTGTGGCAAGCATGCTACGACGAGAAATTTCTGGAGAGCTTTTTAAATGGCCCAAACAGGCGAGATCAAATGTGCTGCCACCTTTGGGCCAAGAAATACAAGCCTGACTACAAGTTGTGGGCATCTTTATTAATAATAATAATAATAATAATAATAATAATAATAATAATAATAATAATAATAATAATAATAATAATAATAATAATGATGATGATGATGATGATGATGACGTCACCTGGCGGTTTGAGGTAGCGCTTGAAAGACGAAGAAGTTGTAGACTCTCGTACGCTTCGGCTAGCTAGGACTGTGGACTCTTGAACCTGTGTCTATGTGTTACCGTTTCCCGTGAACCCCTGTCTTGACTGTGTCTCTGCCCCCGTTGCCGTTTCCCATAAATCCCTGTCTTCGTGACAATAATAATAATAAAGTTTTTATTTCCTCTTAGCAGTACAAATGTTGGCCTGCCAAAGCCTCAGAAGGCTTGAGTGGCAGTGCCCGTCGGCAGACAGGATAAAAGGCATATACCAACCAGATAAGCTAAAAAAAAAAAGAAAAAAAAAAGAATGGAGAAGAAAGAAACGCAAAAATATACGTAAATAGAGGAAAAAAAAAACATGTAAAAACATAGCATCACACAGAATACCGGAACTAACAACGTAATTTGACAAGACATGCTTTCACTATCTCCTTGGAGTTAGCGAAAAATATTTCTTTAGGTAAACAGTTAAGAACAGAAGGAAGATAATGTTTTCGAAGACGCTCGTCATAATGGGTTCGCACTTTAGGCACAAGAAAACAATCGCGACTTTCCAGATCTTTCACAGAAACATATGATATCCAAAAATCGTTTGTCCAGATGTGTTTAAAACCTACTGATTCAGAAAATAGATGAGAAAAGTCAGGCAGGTGTAAAAGCTCAAACACGCTACTGTTTTTATCTCGTGACTTACTATATGTAATACCGATTTAAAGGGGGATTTCAATGTGCTGTTGACCTTCTCTATCCAAACCGCCGAGCAGAAATAAAAGCAGTATATACCGTAGCGTAACAGACTGTAGGTTAAAGCGTATACTATATTTGCTTGCGTGCATACATAGGGCAAATGGCCTTAACAGAGGGTAGCAAACACGCAACTTTCCGTAGCTGAGAACAAACAAAATCAAATGGGTATTCCAAGACATATGCCGCAGTCGAAAAATACTCTTAAAGCCTTGACCATTGACGCATGCACAATTGAAAGACATTGGCAATGAGCACAGTTTGTTCTGGGCAAAAGAAGTGACACATCGTTATGAATCCCCTTTAAATAATTGTGAAAAAATACTAACGGTGTCTGAGCCATTCCATAACTAACTCACAGTCGTGTTGAATAAATGATAATTCTATTTCATAGTCTTTGCGAATTTATGGATGAATTCACCTTTCGTTTACTTCATCTCGTGAACTCGGAGCCATGATACCCGGACGCGGACCAGATTCGTGTGTTGGCGTATACCACTGGCCGGGATAGGAGGGAAGCAAGAAATGCACGGTAGCTTTCGACCTTCTTTTTATGTTCTACTCATTTCCACAGACTGACTACCGTAACAATTTCGGCAGTGAAGCTAGTCAATGTAGCTATTTCATAACGACAGTTTTCAGAGCAATACTAATCGCGCGACACTTGCTGGACCCACCGCGGTCGCGTATATACTCTATTTACTTTTTGAGCAGCTACTGTGGGGAGTTCTAACAACTTTACGGGTGTTTATTCTGTAAGGAACCGCTATCCGATTCGAGTTTATTCGGCCAAAATTCTAGCACCGCGGTCAATGTTGTTGGATAACAAAGCCGCGGGTTTCAGATGTTCGTAGCATAGACTGCCCCTTCATGGATCACTGCCTTGTCGTGGCGGAGGGGCTTGCGAAACTCGAGGAAGTCGTGAGCTCTGCTGTGTAGGGTCACCCAAGATAGACAGGTCATGGCAGAGAGTTCTGACAAAATCTGATTCACTGGAGAAGGTAATGGCAAACCATTCCAGTATTTCCTGCCAAGAAAACCCTATGGCCAGTCACAATAACATTAATGATATGGCGCCGGAAGATGAGCCCCCCAGGTTGGAAGGCGTCCCACATGTTACTGGGGATGAACAAAGGGCGATTCCTAGTAGCTCCAGGACGAATGAAGCGGCTGGGCTAAAGCCAAAAGGACGCTCAGTTGTGGATGTGTCGGGAAGCGACCGGAAAGTCCGATGTTGCAAGGAGATATATCACATAGCAACATGGAATGTAAGATCTATGACGCAAGGTAAACTGGATGTCGTCAAGCGAGAAATGAACAGATTGAACATTAATATCCTGGGTGTCAGCGAGCTCAAGTGGACCGGAATTGGAGAATTTAACTCCGGCGACCATTATGTCTTTTATTGTGGGCACGAATCCAAGAGAAGGAATGGGGTCGCTCTCATAGTAAACAGAAGAATGAACAATGCAGTGCTAGGGTATAACCCCATAAACGACCGAATGATTTCACTTCGGATCCAAGGTCACCCTTTCAACATAACAGTTATCCAAGTCTATGCACCGACCACTACTCCTAAAGAAGCTGACGTTGAGATTTTATGCGGACCTACAATGCCTTTTAGACCGCACCCCATCATCAGACGTCGTTTTTCTCATAGGAGACTGGAATGCTAAAGTCGGGAGTGAAGAAATATCCGGAATTACAGGCAAGTCTTGGTGAGCCAAATGAAGCTGGCAGAGGCTAGTAGAGTTTTGTCAAGAAAACAACCTGACCATAGCGAATACTCATTTTCAACTGCACAAGAGGCGCCTGTACACATGGACTTCACCGGAGGGTCTGTACAGGAATCAGATCGATTATATTCTCTGCCGGCAGAGATGGAGAAGCGCTATACAAGCAGTAAAAACAAGGCCTGGGGCCGATTGTAGCACCGATCATCAGCTTCTTGTTGCCAAAATTAAGCTTTAATTGAGGAAAATATAGAAAACTAGAAGGCCTTTCAGGTGTGATCTGGATCAAATTCCATTAGAATATGCTGTGGAAGTGAGGAATCGATTTCAAGAATTAGATCTAGAAGACAAAGAGCCCGAAGAGATGTGGACTGATGTTCGTGATATAATACAAGAAGTTGCTACTAAGGTAGTTCCAAAGCAAAAGAAATGCAAGAAAGCAAACTGGTTATCTGAAGAGGCTTTGCAAATAGCTGAGGAAAGGAGGATGACAAAGGTTATGGGGGAAAGAGAAAGATACAAGGTTCTCAATGCGGATTTTCAGAAAATAGCATGAAGAGATAAGAATGCCTTCCTGAACATACAGTGCCAAGCAGTTGAGACCAACAGCCAATTGAGGAACACAGGAGCTCTGTATAAGACAGTCAAATATATCAAAGGGAGCTTCTGTGCTAAGCTGGGCGTGATAACGGACAAACGAGGCAGGGACCTCACTGAAGCCTCAGAGACAAAGAAGAGGTGGCAGGAATACACAGAAGAACTGTACAAGAAGGACCCGAATGTGCAAACCCAACATAAGACGGTTGTGATTACTAATCTCGAGCCGGGCACCCTGAAGAGTGAAGCTGAATGGGCCTTAGCCAGCCTTGCTAAGAACAAAGCTAGAGGAATTGATGGCATTCCAGCTGAGTTCCTTCAAAACCTCAACCATGACGCTGTTAACATTCTGCATACATTATGTCAGAAGATTTGGACAACCCTGCAGTGGCCGCAGGATTGGAGGAGGTCAGTTTACATCCCCATTCCAAAGAAAGGCAGTACCAAAGATTGTTCCAACTACCGCACGATCGCGCTTATTTCGCATGCTAGCAAGGTGATGTTGAAAATCCTTTAAGGTAGGCTGCAGAAGTATGTGGATCGGGAGCGTCCAGACGTGCAAGCTGGGTTTCGAAAGGGCAGAGGAACTAGAGACCAAATTGGCAGCCTTCGCTGGATCATGGAAAAAGCGAGAGTTTCAGAAAGCCATCTACTTCTGCTTTATTGATTATGCGAAAGCGTTTGACTGCGTAGATCACAGCAGATTGTGGCAAGCTCTCCAAGAGATGGGAGTTCCAATTCACCTCATCTGTCTCCTCAGGAATCTGTATGAAGGGCAAGAGGCCACAGTTAGAACTGGGCATGGTCTTACTGGTTGGTTTCCGATTGAGAAAGGAGTGAGGCAAGGCTGCATACTGTCGCCCTGCCTATTTAACCTATATGCAGAGTGCATCATGAGGAAGGCCGGTCTGGACGAGTCTTCAGCTGGAGTGAAGATTGCTGGAAAACGTATCAACAGCCTTAGATATGCGGATGATATCACTTTAATGGCAGAAAGTGAAGTGGAACTCAAGAGACTTCTGATGCGCGTACAAGAAGAGGGTGAGAAGTTTGGGCTTAAACTGAACATTAAAAAGACAAAGACCATGGCGTCTTGCCCTATTAAGTCCTGGAGCATCAATGGGCAAGAAGTGGAAGCTTGTGACAGATTTCCTCTTCTTGGGCTCCAAGATTACCTCGGAAGGAGACTGCAGCCATGAAATTAGGAGACGCCTGCTTCTGGGAAAGAGAGCAATGGTTAGCCTTGACCGCCTCGTAAAGAGCAGAGACATTAGTCTGCCAACCAAGATCCGTATAACTCGTGCTATGGTCTTTTCAGTTGTGATGTATGGATGCGAGAGTTGGACTGTGAAAAAGGCTGACCGCCGAAGAATTGACGCGTTTGAAAAGTGGTGCTGGCGAAGACTCTTGAGAGTTCCTTGGACTGCCAGAAGATCAAATCAGTCGATATTGTCGACCATAAACCCTGACTGCTCATTGGAGGGTCAAATTCTAAAGTTAAAGCTCCGCTACTTTGGTCATCTGATGAGAAGAGAGGAGTCGCTGGAGAAAGATTTGATGTTGGGAAAGGTTGCGGGTCGCCGGAGAAGGGGTAGGCAGCGAACGTGATGGTTAAATGGCATCCTCGAGGCACTGCAGATGAAGTTATGTGATGTTAGGAAGAAAGTGAGAGACCGGAAAGCGTGGCGTGATATGGTCCATAGGGTCACCAAGAGTCGGACACGACTGAACGACTGAACTGAACTGAACTCCTGAAGTACTGGTATGGGTGTTAGACGGCTGATACATAGTCCATAGGGTCACGAAGAGTTGGACACGACTGCACGACTGAACTGAACTGATCATAGACTATTTGGCGACTGTACTTCAGCAGTGACTCTATGACGCGACAAATGGTTTGCCGGTGCGGCGGCGAGTGTTATTGCCGAGTGTGGGACCTGCTGTCCTCGATTGCCCGCTACATGCTTTCTTCTGATGCTGTCGTCATGCTGACGTCCAGCCAGGTGAAACTGAAAATGGTCCTTATAGAATAATGACTCATGATGACCCGAGCGAAAGTTGCTTTGATGAATGATTAATTTATTCTGTAGCTAAATTCGCTAATTTTGAGGAATGGCTATTGTTACTATGCCCACGTTCACATTTATTAGAGACGTAATTAGTTTAGCGTTATACTGCTCACTGCTACCGTTTACCGCTACAGCGCGCCGTCAGCGGCGCACGATCTGATTGACTCCAGCGGGCCGAATCCGTCGGAAGTTTGACGGGAACGTGGTGCAATCTGTCGCCCTAAGGGTGATCCACGCATGCGTACTGGCCCTATCGCGGTAGCGGTAGATGGTAGTGGTCAATGGTATCGTTAAACTAAAAGTCTCTATTGTCGGCTGCAAAAGCTTGCGAGATGCGTGTTCTCAGAAAATAAAAAATAAAATATTGTGGCGCAGTTTCTAATGACAACCACGGTTAATTAGGTATCGTATCCTTCAGGCGGAACATAAATGCATGTTCCTTTATACTTTCCATATCTTCATAGGTATTGAAGTGATTGCGCTGTAGTGAACTACACGAGCGCCGCTTGCAGCTTTAACACCTGAAGCAGACCTGTCCACCTTGCTGCCACAAATAAGGCAGTTCGTTCGAGAAGAAGTTGCCCGTCAACTATCCCTCGTTCGCCAACGTCCTGACGCTCCCACTCCTTTAGTGCCAAAGTTGCAGCAAGTCATCCGCCAACAGGTTGCGGAAGCACTCCCCACGGTTCCTGAAGCTCCGTTCGCTCCTTTGACATACGTCGAAGCACCAGTCCAGTATAGTCAACCTGCTGTTCCAGCCCCTTTGACCTACGCGGCTGTGGCTGCGCTGCCACCGCCTGAGCCATCACCACCCATGCAGCCTGTCCTACGCCCTGCACCGCTTCCTCAAACGGCCCCGCTTCATCCTCCCACTCCGGGCTATTACAACCCTCGGCTTACTTCGGACAATCGTCCTATTTGCTACTGTAGTCGACACAGTCGTGAAAAACAAAACAACGGAACAGATTTATTGTCCCTTCGTTAACAAAACTCGCTCGCACGGCGTTGTTGTGCCGGTGGGGTTATCACACAGTAGCCCACCGTCAACAGGGTTGTGCCAGTGGATCCCGCTACTGCCACCAATGTTGTGCCGGTGGGGTTATCACACAGTAGCCCACCGTCAACAGGTTTGTGCCAAGGAGTTGGTAATGCAGCGCTCGTCACCCGTTTCGTGAACGAGGGCTGTCAGCTCCCTGGGCGGTAGCGATGAATCCGAGTCGGCGTTGGTGAGATGAAGAAAATGCTTTATACACTATTTACATGTATTTACACAACAAGATCGGCTCTGGGGCCGAAAGCTAACATAGCCATACGCGACTGTTCTCGCGCAGCGACGGCCGGGGAGATTCCGCCGCGTCCGCACTGTCAGGGGGCGAACTGCTCCCGATGGACGCTCGTGACGAACTCCCACTCGGAGTCTCGAACGGAAGCACTTGAGACTCCGTTGCCGAGAACCGTTGACGCTCAAAATGGTCCAATCCGACGGCAGCACTTTCGCAGGGCCAATGGAAGAGCTTGCTGCGCTCTCGCTTCAAATATGCCGCGGGGCGAGAAGGGGTTCACCGTCAGGGCCACGGCGCGCCGTGCTGTCTGGACGTTCAGCGCATGTTGAAACACGTCGCTTCTGTCCCTTTGGTACGGCTCGCCTCCAGTGCATTGGTGCTTTGCAGAGAAGTATCCAAAGTTTGTGAAGGAGGCGTTCGCCGAAGAAGTTTGGCGTCCGGCTGAATTTCTAGGCGGCTTTGGCCAGGCACAACAGCACCCCCGCCATCAGACAATGCGCCGGGAAGACGAGCTGCTCGCATGTGGCTCGGATGCCGGGCGCGCTCGTTCGCCAGGTTCCTCCAAGCTCACGTACAGTGTCCGGGCGCCAGGTAGCCTCACGTGCCTCGGGTTCCACTCGCCAGGTCAGGATCTCTGCCGACAGCCTTGTTGCCGGGGCACGCCGATCAACTTCGCCCGGGTCGCTCCGATGCCCTTGCCACTGGTAACGGTAGACTTTTCTGCGGCTTGCAAAACCGACCGACAACAGGCAACACCCAACACAAGCAAGTACCCTCGGTCACCCGTCAAACACCAGACAGAGGCAAATTTCAAATTCAATTAGCTAAATTGTTGTCCCCTTTTGCTCCCACTACAACAAGAGACAAGTGTATACGATGCAGTACACAAGGTTCAAACAACAATTTTGCGCCTTAAGGATACATTAAATAGCAAAGAAGATTAATAATCAGTAATGGAAAAAAATCTCCTTGAAATCACTTGGACCGTACAGCACAACTGAGGTAGTAAGGAGGTCATTCAATTTTTCCCAGTCTGCCTAGAGCATTACCGTTAGCGACGAAACGCTCGTCGAAGGTAGCTATGTTTTGAATGCATGACCGAAAGCATCCAAGTTTGCATTGCGCTGCTCTATTCAAGCGGCAGAATGCGTAGCAGTATTCGGGCGGTTTGGCTCTCCTCCCTCCGCTACAGCCTCGGCTGTCCATTTCTCTACGAGACCTTTCTTTCCATTTTATGCATGAAAAAACAGACATGCATAAGTTACTAGCCTTGTTGAACGATCTGTCTCGTTCCTTACGCTTTGCGCACCAAACGCGCATTTTCTCAGCACGGGTGCATTTGTGCCGCTTAGATCGCCGCTTCTTTTCCTTTCGCGATTGTTTGCGTTTTCTCACCTTTCGATGAGAGCATTCTTTCATGCACCTGCCTTTCCGCTCGTTTCGGCGGCTGCACTTGAATGTTTGCTTTCTTTCTTTTTGTGCCAGCTCTTTCAAGCTGCCGGTAACCGGAGCTAGTATGGCGCCGACATCGTCGGAGTTCGGCGCCGCGCCTGCATCGCGGCCAGCAGCGCATGACTCACTGCCAGTCGCGTCCGAACAAGGACAAGGCTCGCTCACGCCAGCCCCCAAGCTAGGTATATGCTCTGCAGGCTCGCCACTCAAGTTACTCTGATCCGCCGGTGTGCCGCATCGCTCAGCGCTAACCGGCGCGCGATCACGTTCGTCCGACAGCTGGGGCGTTTCGGATCGCGTGAGGTCCATGTTCGCACTAGGGTTGTTGTTTTCGCCAATGCGATTGGGCGCGTCAGGACAGGAAGATTCATGGCTCCTGTCTAGTCGCTCGCTGTCGACTTCACAGGTGTGATTCTCGACAGCGTCCGCGTCATGGGTTTGCCTTCGCTGTTCACCACTCGTGGGCTGCGCAATTTCCATGAGCGCCACTTCGTTTTTCCGCGAGTGATGATCTACGACAACGCTGATTTCGGAAATCACCCATTTGTCGTCTCCTAGCCTGACTACATCTCCGCCATGTCTGACAACTTCTGCTTCTGAGTTGTCAGGCGGTTGATTTACTGCCAGGTCCCCACTCTCGATTGGTGGAATGCTTACAGCTACGTGAGGCGGCGTGCAGGACGGTTTCACTGCGGATTTCCCGCCGATGGAGTCGGCTCCAATCTTCTCAGCTGCCAGTGGCTCGACAAAGGTAACCCTAGACACTTCTGTTCGAGACTCGATCAGCTCGCTGCTGCGGTCGCTTTGCTCGGCCGCTTCCCCAAGTTGTGTCTCATTCTCAGGTGCAAGCACAATTTGCTCCGAGACTTCCTGACTGTCTAGCCATTCGGTTACATCGGCTTTCAATTGATACGCCAAATCAAAGTACGACTTGGTACAGTTTTTCTCCCGCTGATACCTGTCCCTAAGTTCCATTGGTGACAGCCGATGTCTTTTCAGTAAAGACTCTTTCAGGTAATCGTAGCTTTTGAAGTCAACGTCTATCACGCGCTTGATTTCTTTCGACGCCTCAGCGGAGAGAAGAGCTACTAATGTTTGTGCCCAAGTATCTCGCTCGAAGCGCTTACCTTTGCAGACACGCTCGAAATCTTCCAAATACACTGCCATATCCTCGGCGATGAGGAACGGTGGTGGACAGTCTCGCGGTATTGAACCGTTACAATGAATGACATTAAAAGCTTTCATCTTTTCCACGCTCATTCTATGTGTTGAAACCTCCAGCTGCATCAGTTGCCATACGCGGGCGTCCTCTTTCTCGTGACGTTCCCTACGTTCACGCATCTCTTTCTCGTGACGTTCCCTGCGTTCACGCATCTCTTTCTCGAAACGTTCCCTACGTTCACGCATCTCTTTCTCGTGACGTTCTTTCTTCTCTTTTCTCTCTTGAATATCATCCCAGGCCTCTGCGGCTTCCTCAACCGTCACGTCTTCTGCCTGCATGATCTCAAGAATTTCCTTTTTTCTTTTTGTTGAGCCCAAATCGATGCCCAACTCATCACAAATTTGGAGAAGTTCTCTGACCTTGTAACTCTCCATCTTTTACACCGGCCTCTTGTTGTTTGCCTTTTTAGAATAGTGTACTATACGTTCGCTATCTCGCTCCTAGCAAGAGATGCGCAAGCCTTTCTCACACTGATTCCCTTCTCAGCATCCCCTGGTTTTCAAAACACTTCCTGTAGGCTTGAAACACGCAAGGTTAACACAATGCTACGCTCAGCCTTTCTCTAAGCTACCCTGTGTGTTAGAGAAGTCTGGCGTTTGAGGGAAACTTTAGGTACTCACCGCGCCGAGGTGCCTGACGCCGGTCAATCCCGCAGCTGCCATCCAATGTTGTGCCGGTGGGGTTATCACACAGTAGCCCACCGTCAACAGGTTTGTGCCAAGGAGTTGGTAATGCAGCGCTCGTCACCCGTTTCGTGAACGAGGGCTGTCAGCTCCCTGGGCGGTAGCGATGAATCCGAGTCGGCGTTGGTGAGATGAAGAAAAGGCTTTATACACTATTTACATGTATTTACACAACAAGATCGGCTCTGGGGCCGAAAGCTAACATAGCCATACGCGACTGTTCTCGCGCAGCGACGGCCGGGGAGATTCCGCCGCGTCCGCACTGTCAGGGGGCGAACTGCTCCCGATGGACGCTCGTGACGAACTCCCACTCGGAGTCTCGAACGGAAGCACTTGAGACTCCGTTGCCGAGAACCGTTGACGCTCAAAATGGTCCAATCCGACGGCAGCACTTTCGCAGGGCCAATGGAAGAGCTTGCTGCGCTCTCGCTTCAAATATGCCGCGGGGCGAGAAGGGGTTCACCGTCAGGGCCACGGCGCGCCGTGCTGTCTGGACGTTCAGCGCATGTTGAAACACGTCGCTTCTGTCCCTTTGGTACGGCTCGCCTCCAGTGCATTGGTGCTTTGCAGAGAAGTATCCAAAGTTTGTGAAGGAGGCGTTCGCCGAAGAAGTTTGGCGTCCGGCTGAATTTCTAGGCGGCTTTGGCCAGGCACAACAGCGTACAAAACCCACACTGCCCGAAAAGGGTCCGTTTCGGTGGCGGTACGGTCCACTCGGTCCCTCTCAGCACACCCTCTCCCACCAGATGTCCGGGGTCGGAATGGCTGAGTAACCCGAGAGCTTCTTCGCAGCGCGGAGCAGAGCACCCCCCCGTCGAGTCCGAGGCGGGACCCCGGAGACGGTCTGCGCGCATTCCGTTCGTTGGCCGAACATGCGTGGCGTCTCTGTCGACAACATTCGGCCATCCTTTTCTTTTCAACCGCCCTCGGTTGGAATGGGGTCTTGCGTTTTCTCTTTTTTTTTTCTTACTCGTAGGCCGCTTGTCCCTCGTCGCTTTCGGTGTCTTCTGAAGAGGAATCGCCGCTGGCCGCGGTTCCCAATGTGGAGCGCCTCATCCGGTCCGCCGCCACGACGCCTTCGTAGAATCGCCGGGTACGCTGTACTTCGGGGAAGTCTTGCACTTTGTATCGGTCCTTGGGAAGCGTTTCCACAACCATGTACGGTCCCCTGTACTTTGGGCACAGCTTGCGCGACTCTCCCGTTGAAACTGGCTCCCTCTCGACCAACACCTTGTCGCCTGGTTGGTAGCTGGGCGCTGTCTTTCGTCGCTTGTTGAAACTCTCTGTTTCTTCTGGTCCTGACGAATATTGTCAATTGCCGTCTCCCGTAGCTTAAGTAGGCTGGCGTCAAGCTCCAGTGCGATGGCGTCATCAACTGGGTCTCCTGTCACGTTTAGTGGGTGAAAGTTGAAAAGCAGACTGAATAGCGCCGCTTTCGTAGCTCGATTTACGGTGTTGATTCCCCATTACCCCTGCGTTAGGGTTTCGTCCCAGTTCTTTCCGTCGCCTCGTTTTGATAGACTGGCAATGGCGGGCGTTATCATTCGGTTGTACCTCTCGACCTGCCCATTGGCCCTAGGCGTGCACGCTGCGTTCTTCACGTGAATTATGTTGAGTGACTTGCAGTACTTCTCGAACTGTCGGCTGGTGTAAGCGGTTCCCTGGTCGGTGATCAGTCTTCGTGGAGGCCCGAAAGTGGCAACAAGGTCTCGGAGAAAATCCTTTGCATAGCTTGACGCGGTGCTTCTCACAGCGCGAATGGTCACAAACTTCGTAAAGCCATCCACTGCCACAATGACGTGCGTATTGCCGCTAGTGCTGCGGATAAATGGGCCCAAGTGATCCATATGGATCGTATCGAATGGCACGGCCACTTTTTCGATGCTGTGCAGTCTTCCCGGCTTTTTTCCTGAAGGAGCTTTTCGATACAAACATTCCAAGCAGCATGAGATGTGCCGTTTTACGTAACGTCGCATCCTTGGGAACCAATATTTGCTTTCTAGTAAGGCCATACTTTTGTCAACTGCGAAGTGTCCCACATCGTCGTGACACCGTCTCACAATTTGCCAACGTGCCGCTCGTGGCACCACCCATAACAAGCGCTCCTCATCGTTGTTGGATGATCTCCTGAAAAGCACGCCTTCTACCAGGGCATACTCCTTTCTTATGCGGTGCGCTTCTTTCGTCTTCGAGGATCCCCTCAAGGTGTCTGCGATAGACTGTAACTTTGGGTCCGTTTTCTGTGCTAGCGTCAACCAGTCGTCGTCGTTGAGCTCCGTTACAAAGACATTAATACCTCTTGCAACATCAGTCTCTTCAGCTTCTGAGGCAGGCGCTCTGCTGAGGGCATCAACATGGCTCATTGAAGCTCCCGGTCGGTGTTCTACATCAAACGTGTATTCTTGCAGCTTCAGGTACCACCTGCCCACACGTGGCACCAGATCCCGCTTTGACAAGGCAGTCCTGAGAGAGTTGCAGTCTGTAACAACGAGGAACTCGGTTCCGTACAGGTATGGCCTAAGCTTTTCAATAGTCCATACAACCGCTAACGCCTCAAGTTCGTACGAGTGGTACCATTCCTCGTCTCTCGTAGTGCTACGGCTGACATACATAACGGGATGCATTTTACCGTCCGCTTGCTGCTGCAATAGCACTCCCCCGAGACCAACCTTGCACGCATCGATGTGCACTTCCGTCTTCGCTCCATGTGCGTAAAGTGCCAGCGTTGGCTTACTCATTAGGTGTCTTTGTAGTTCCCTAAATGCAGCCTCTTGATCATCATTCCAGCACCAGCACTGTCCCTTACAAAGCAGGGTCGTAAGTGGTTTTGCTATCTTAGCGAATCCGGCCACAAACCGTCTGAAATAGCTGCAAAGGCTCAGAAAACGTCGGAGATCGTGGACGTTTGCCGGTGCAGGAAAATTAGCGATGCCTTTCAGCTTGAGGCTGTCGGGGTTGATGCCCGAAGCCGAAATCTCGTAACCCAAGTAGCTGATTTTCTCTTGGAAGAACGAGCACTTTTTCAAGCGCAACGTTAGGCCGGCAGCTCGCAGGACTTCAAGCACCTGTGTCAAGTTTTCTAATCCCTCTTCAAATGAAGACGAGGGAATCAGCAAGTCATCCATGTATGCCATGACTTTTGTGTGTCTGAGCAGTCCGAGCACCGTATTTATCATGCGCTGGAACACGCTCGGTGCGTTGACAAGTCCGAACGGCATGCGGGTGAATTCGTAATGACCGTCTGGAGTGACGAACGCCGTCTTCTCTCGGCTCTCTTCATTGATAGGCACCTGATAATAACCGCACGCAAGGTCTAGGCTCGTGAAAAGTCGTTTGTCGTGGAGCCTGTCAAGTTGGTCGTCAATTAATGGCAGCGGATACCTATCCTTCTTGGTTATTTTGTTGAGGGCTCGGAAGTCTATGCAAAGCCGTTTCTCACCGCTCTTTTTTGTTACAAGTAGGATAGGGCTCGCGTAGGCAGAGTTAGAGTCCGTAACCACTCCAGCCTCTTTCAGTTCGTCGATCATAGTTCGCACAGACTGCCTTTCCGAGTGCGCTAGGCGGTAGGGGCGGTACGTTACTGGAGTGTCCGTGGTCACCTCAATCTTCATTTCAGTTGCGCGTGTGCAGCCGATTTCCGATAGGCACGTTGCGAAGCAGTCGCGGTACTCGTTAATCACCGTGACGAGTGACTCCTTTTGCGTGTTAGAAATCGATGAGCCGACCGTTACATCATCTCCCGAGATTGCTTTTGTCGGCTTTCGTTCATTGCAGTTTAGAAGAATGGAGGATTCCGAATATGCTTCTTCCATGCACAAGATTCCCCTTGCGATTTTCTGGTTTTGTGCGATGATCAGTGGAGACTCTGAGACATTCGCTACAGGTAGGCATAGCTCGCACCCTTCGTTTTCCCTCAGCACACAGCTTGGTACGTATTGGCCGCGTGGCTCGTGCAGCTTTCCGTGGACGAAGATGTCACTGTGAGTAATGTTGTCACTGCCCAGTGCAACGAAGCCGACGTAATTCGGAGGTATGACAACAGCCTCCTTTGTCCACAAGTTCACTCGGCGCGGTGGTAGGGCTGGTACAGCTAAGTTGGCCAGAGTCCCGTCCTCATCCTCCGACTCGTCATGCGCACTGTAAAATGCGCACTGTATTTTTGCGGCGCCCCACCGTTATGTGCGGCTGTTCGGTAAAGGGTTGCCCGACAAGCAGTGGGACAGCTTGTACATCGTCTCGGACAATGTGGATCTGGACGTGGGCTGTAGCCTGGTCCACCGTCAATTTCGCTTCAAAACTGCCCATTGGCGTCGTTTTTCCCGATCCGTACCCGCTGATCGTAAAGGGACGGCTTAGAGGTTCGTATGAGAGGTTCAACTTTTCTGCTTCGCTCTCCCGCATCGTTATGCACTGGCTTCCCATGTCGACGTATGCCTTAATCGGCTTCCCGTTCACGCTGGCACTCATGAAATACTTCTGATTTGGCACCATGCTGCCCACTGTATCGTTGCTCTCTTGCGCAAGGATTGCTGGTTTCGTCCCGTTGCTAGTTGTCGATACTTTCTTTGAATAGCAATCTTTGGTCTCGTGGCCCGATTTTCCACAATTTGTGCATCGCGGTTTGCGTTGAGGTTTTGGGCATGCTGCCGAAAAATGTCCGTATGAAGAGCAATTAAAACAAAGTGGCTCGCCTTTTTCGTTATATTTCCGTCCGGATGCCTTTGCCGATTCGCCTCCGGTGCGAAGTGGACGTTAAGCAGTTGCCGCTACGCAGTCGTTGCCCTCTTGGACGCAGTGTGAACGTCGAGCATCCAACGGCTGATAGGGCGTCTTGGGTCTCGTCTGCTTCATGGTGTCCGTTCTGTCGCAAAGCCGTTTCACGCACTGGAGCAACTCATCTGGGCTTGCGTACTCTCGAACGCTGAGGGTCCGCACCAGATCTTCGTGGTTGAGTCCAGTGATGACGTACTCGATACAAGCCGCTTCACCGATGTTGCAACACCTTGCTTTGGCCAGCTTGTCGTAGAAGTACGCTTCAACACTTTCGTGTCGCTCCTTCGTTCGTGATTCCATGTCCCGGAATGTGCGTTGGAAACTGGATGCCGAAGGAAACGCCCTCTTCATTTCAGCTTTCCAGTCGGCCCAAGTTCGTTGGACATCTGTGAGCCCATCATACCACGTTTTTGCGACGCCCTGGAGCTTCGTGAGGGCGAAGCAAGTGGTCTGCTGGTCGCTCCAACTGTAGGCTGCAGCCAGATTGTCCACTTTGTTGAGCCACGTCTCGACCGTTGGTTGATCGTGAAAAGATGGGTCGAATATTGGCACCAGTTGCGCGCTCGCCGTCGCCAATCGTCCATCCGCGACGCCCGATGCACCTGCCGACGGGTGGTGTGGTGGCGATTGAGCCGATTGCATTAGCTGGGCTGCTCCCTGCAATGCCTCTCGTACCGCCGTCTGGATCGCAGCCTGCATCAGCGCCCGGAAGTCGAAGGCACTGGGAACGGGCACTGCTTCGTTAGGGCTGTCCATGTCGTGGCTGCTTGCCGTTGCAGCGTTCACAGATCCCCTTTCGACGTTGGGCTGCGTCTCGCCTTCGTTCTGTACGCTCTCGTTCGTCGAGTGAGCCGGTCGTGATACCTCGCCCTCTGGTCCTCCATTCGTTGTCTTCGAACGTAGCATCATCGTGGCTTTTCGTGGTCGAATAACTTTAGAGGCACTCGTTGAGGAAGGTAGTTGGTTGAAATCCCACTTCTGAGGAAAAGTTCTGTAGTCGACACAGTCGTGAAAAACAAAACAACGGAACAGATTTATTGTCCCTTCGTTAACAACACTCGCTCGCACGGCGTACAGAACTCACACTGCCCGAAAAGGGTCCGTTTCGGTGGCGGCACGGTCCACTCGGTCCCTCTCAGCACACCCTCTCCCACCAGATGTCCGGGGTCGGAATGGCTGAGTAACCCGAGAGCTACTTCGCAGCGCGGAGCAGAGCACCCCCCCCCCCCCCCCCCCCCCTTCGCCGTGTCCGAGGCGGGACCCCGGAGAGGGTCTGCGCGCATTCCGTCCGTTGGCCGAACATGCATGGCGTCTCTGTCGACAACACTACTACTGTGGTTTCGCTGGACATGTGGCCCGTCGATGTCGTCGTCGCATGGCCGAGCCTGCGTCTTCTGATTACTCGCCACCGCTGCTTCGTTCTGCCCACTCTCCGCCTGCGTATGCCACAGAACAGCGTTCATACGAACGCTGTTCTGTCGTTCTCCCGTCGTTCTCCTTCTCCGCGTCGCCGGTCACTGTCACCAATGTGCCGGCGACCACCACCTGCTGACGAGGGAAACTAAGCACCGCGGTTCTTGAGGCAAGAACTGCGTACTCTGCGAAAAGCTCAAGGCCTCATATTTCGCCCACGAACGTTATAATGATTTCTATCGATGGTCTGTCCGTATATGCGCTGGTCGATACGGGTGCTGCAGCGTCAGTGATTCATGAGCAACTCTGCCGACGATTATGAAAAGTTACGACGTCATTTAACGGTTTGTCGCTCCGCACTGCCAGTGAAGAGAGGATTGCACCTTTAGCAGCATGTACAGCGCGTGTAGTCATTGAAGATGTTTTGTACAGTGTCGAATTCGTAGTTTTGTCATCTTGTTTCCACGACGTGATCCTCGGATGGGACTTCTTGTCTAAACATAACGCCGTGATCGATTGCGCCCGATCTGAAGTAGAATTTTCTGCACTGTGCGACACACTGCCCAACGACAACCGTTCAGTGTGTCCTCAAAAGCTCACCATCGCTGAAGATGTCGACGTAGCACCAGAGGCTTGTGCCCTTGTGCCTCTTTTGTGTCCTGCTGTGTCAGACGTTAGTGTTTTATTTGCGCCGTCTGCATCCTTCATCCACCGCAAGCATCTGCCGCTGCCATCTGCTGTTCTCGATGTTCACGGTGGCTTCACGAAGCTACTCATCTAAGATCCGTCTTCGCGCCAGATTACTCTGCCACGTGGGGAATCTCCCGGTTCTTTTGAACCAGCCCACCTGCTCTCTGACCTGGACGCCTCCGAGACCTACCGCAGTAACTACATTAATGCTCTGCAGTCCGATCCGACTCCTGATTCGTTGCCAGACGACTTCTTTCGAACCGCCATCGATGACGCTCTTCCTTCCACCTACCGGACTCAGCTTGTGGCCCTTTTACAGACATTTCGCTTCGCCTTCGACGCTGCCCACACACCTCTCGGCCGTACTTCCACAGTCGCGCATCACATTTAGACCGGCTCTAACTCGCCTTTTCGACAGCGCCCCTATCGTGTGTCAGCGGCAGAGCGTCGCGTGATCAATGAGCAAGTTGAGGACATGCTACAACATGGTGTAATCCGTCCATCACGAAGCCCCTGGTCTTCACCAGTGGTGCTAGTGAAAAAGAAAGATGGCTAGTTTCGCTTTTGTATCGACTACCGGCGCCTCAACAAAATTACCCACAAGGACAATTACCCCCTTCCGCGTATAGACGACGCTCTTGATTGCCTCCAAGGTGCCGAGTACTTTTCATCTCTTGATTTACGTTCAGGTTACTGGCAAGTACCAATGGCCGCCTGTGACAGAGAGAAGACCGCATTTGTGACGCCGGATGGCCTTTATGAATTTAATGTGGTGCCCTTCGGTCTGTGCAATGCGCCCACCACATTCGAGAGGATGATGGATAACATCTTGCGGAAGTTCAAGTGGCACATCGGCCTCTGCTACTTGGACGACATTGTTGTCTTTTCCACCGACTTCGCTACGCACCTAGAGCGCTTGCGGCAAGTTTTGGTTTGCCTTACTGATGCCGGCCTGCAACTGAATCTCAAGAAGTGTCACTTCGGTGCCAGGGAGTTGACTATTTTGGGGCACATCGTCTCTAAGGAAGGTGTTCGCCCTGATCCGGTCAAGCTGCGCGCAGTGGCGGAGTTTCCTAAGCCGGTTTCGCTCTAGCAACTTCGAAGCTTCATAGGTCTATGCTCCTATTTTCGGCGCTTCGTGCAGAATTTTGCTTCAATAATTGCACCCCTGACGAAACTACTCGGAGGAAATAATGACTTAACTGCGTAGTCGGTCGAGTGCGACGAAGCGTTCAACGCATTGCGCCGTCTTTTGACTTCGCCACCAATCCCTCGCCACTACGACCCGACAACACCCACCGAGGTCCATACTGATGCGAGTGGCGTTGGCCTCGGAGCTGTCTTGGCACAACGGAAAAATGGTTTTCACGAATACGTCGTCGCGTACGCGAGTCGTGTCCTCTCTAAAGCTGAATGCAACTACTCAGTTACGGAAAAGGAGTGTTTGGCAATTGTGTGGGCATTAACGAAATTCCGACCCTACCTTTACGGTCGCCAGTTTGACGTCGTCACGGACCACCACGCGTTATGTTGACTGTCCTCTCTTAAAGACCCGTCCGGCCGCCTCGCACGATGGGCTCTCCGCCTACAGGAATTTGACATCCGCGTTATATATCGCTCTGGCCGTAAACACATGGACGCCGACGCACTGTCTCGTTCTCCCCTCTCCAACGAACCTGCTTGCTCCACCCCATACAAAAATAGTCTATGTACTTCAATGGAAAAGTTTATGGTCAGCTATGTCTATCTATGGACTTCTATAGTCGGCTATAAAGTGTCATTGAAATATTTATAGGCAGCTATAGAAAATTCTATAACACTTTGTCTATAGCTTCTGGACCATACAAAATCTCATTAGTTAACTATAGAAAACCATATGTCCACGAAGCTATAGACTTTTAGTCATAGAGTTATCTTTAGCTGTCTATAGAAATTTGAATGGCTCTAAAGCTACATACTGCAAGCCATAGATTCAGTTTTAGCAAGCTATAGAAAAGTTTATGCTCCTTGAGCTATAGATTATCAGTCATTCAGTTATCTTTAGCTGTCTATAGAAATTTTAACTCTTCTAAAACTACAGACTCCGAGCCATAGAATCAGTTTTAGCAAGCTATACAAAAGTTTATGCTCCTGAAGCTATAGAATATTAGTAATACCGATATCGTTAGATGTCTATAGAAATTTGAATGCCTCTAAAGCTACAGACTACAAGTCATATAAGCTGCTTTAGCTGGTTATAGAAAAGTGTATGTTCCTGAAGCTATAGACTACTAGTCATAGTTACCTTTAGCGGTCTATAGAAATGTGAATATCTCTAAAGCTACAGACTACAAGCCATATAAGCTGCTTAGCTGGCTATGGAACAGTGTATGCTCCTAAAGCTATATACTATTTGCCGTACAGTTATCTTTGGTTATCTATGGAAATTTAAATGGCTCTAAAGCTACAGACTGATAGCCATATAAGCTGCTTTAGCTGGCTATAGAAAATTGTATGCTCCTGAAGCTATAGACTAGTAGTCATACAGTTATCTTTAGCTGTCTATAGAAATGTCAATGCCTCTAAAGCTACAGACTGCAAGTCATATAAGCTGCTTTACCTGGCTATAGAAAAGTGCATGCTCTCGAAGCTATAGACTAGTAGCCATACAGTTATCTTTAGCCGTCTATAGAAATGTCAATGCTCCTAAAGCTACAGACTGCAAGTCATATAACCTGTTTTAGCTGGCTATAGAATATTATATTGACCAAAAGCTATAGGCCAGTAGGCGTACACCCTTATATGAAAGTACATATATCGTCGGTTCGAATCCCTCGCGCGACTTGTACTCTAGCTTGATTAAGAGTTGTGTGCTGTATGCAACGAGAAACCGTATGTCCTCAACTACAACGCTGTACGACAAAATGATTACGTCACAATCTTGGTATAACTGGTGGGAGCACTGTCGCCGCATAGAAATACGGCTGCAGTGAGTACCTCCGACCCATGATGGTTTTAGTCGTGGGGACTGCTGGCCAATTTTCATTTATTTACTCATCGAATTGAAAATGAAACCGAAGATATAGAGCATGACACACATGTACATACATACACACATGCACATACACACTTGCGCATACACAAACACACGCACGCACATACATACACGCGCGCGCTGCGCGAATTTTCTAAGCTGACCATAGAAAATGCTAAAGACTGCAAAAACTTAAATTAGGGCGCCAGAATGAGTCCATAGGTTATTGACTTCTATAGCAGGCTATAGCTTTTGAGGCCAAATATCTATAGCCGACAATACACATGATTTTCTATAGCTGGCCATAAACGTTTGTATGCGACCATAAAAAAATCTAAAGGCTGCAGTACATAAGGAGCCATAAGTCTATGGAATAGGTTAAAGACTTCTATAGAATAGATTATAGAAAAATCTAAAGACTGCCATAGGAACGGCTATAGCTTTTTGGGCCAAATATCTGTAGCCGACCATACAAAGCATTTTCTATAGCTGACCATAAAAGTTTATACCTGGCCATAAAAAATGCTAAAGACTGCAGTAAATAGGGAGCCATAAGTCCATAGAACAGGTTAAAGACTTCTATAGAACAGACTATAGAAAAACCTAAAGACAGCTATAGAAGCGGCTATAGATATTGGGGCCAAATTTCTATAGCCGACCATACAAAGGATTTTCTATAGCTGACCATAGGAAATTTTTGTATGGGACGGCGGCTGATCCCGTCCTCTCCTCTCTAACCATCGCTGACATGCCTGCGGAGCAGCGCAAGGACCCGTGGCTCGCATCTCTTATCGACATCGTGTCCACTTCTCCTAACGCTGCTGCACCTTCTCGGGCTTTACGCCGTCAAGCACCACACTTTGCCCTACGAGATGGTCTTCTCTACCGCCGCAATTATATGACTGATGGTCGACGGTGGCTTCTCGTCATTCCCCGCCATTTACGACATGAAATTTGCGCCTCTTTCCATGCCGACCCTCAGTGTGCCCATCCTGGTGTAGTCAAGACGTTTCAAAGAATCTCTCAACGCTACTATTGGCGCGGCATGTACGGTTATATTCGCAAATACGTCCACTCCTGCATCGCCTGTCAGCGCCGGAAGTCATCCACACCTCGTGCTTCTGGCCCCTTACAACCTCTTCCATGCCCGGCCCGCCCTTTTGACCGCATTGGTGTTGACCTTTACAGGCCACTTCCCTGCACGGTTTCTGGGAACCGGTGGATTATCGTCGGCATCGACCACCTCACCCGGTATGCCGAGACCGCCACTTTACCCGCCGCTACTGCCCGTGAAGTTGCCCTGTTCTTACTACATCATTTTGTTCTTCGCCACGGCGCACCACGAGAGCTGCTGAGTGACCGAGGACGCGTCTTCCTTTCCAACGTCGTTGAAGCTCTACTGGCCGAATGTCGCATCATACATCGGACCACAATGGTCTACCACCCTCAAACTAACGGGCTTACTGAGCGCTTCAATCGTACTCTCGGAAATATGCTGACGATGTACGTTGCCGCCGATCAGACTAACTGGGACGCTGTTCTTCCTTTCGTGACATACGCTTACAACACCGCCACGCAGTCAACTACTGGATTTAGCCCTTTCTTCCTCCTTGATGGGCGTGAGGCGTCGTCCACGATGGACACTATTTTACCATATCGTCCCGAATCCTCCGAGTGTACTCTCCTTTCAGACGTGGCCAAACATGCGGAGGAATGTCGCCAGTTGGCCCGGTGTTTTACATCGGAATCTCAAGGCCGCCAAAAGTATCACCACGACAAAGATCAGACGCCATACGTTTTTCCTGCAGGATCCCTTGTTTGGCTTTGGGTTCCCGGCACCCCACCGGGATTGTCATCAAAATTTAGAACCGAGTATCACGGCCCCTACCGCATTATCCGTCAAACCTCCCCTGTGAATTACATCGTGGAGCCACTCACTACCTCTTCGGACATGCGTCGTCGCGGCCGCGAAACTGTGCACATGAGCCGCCTCAAAACGTACTACGATCCGCTCCATTTGCCCTCACCATAGGTCGCCAAGATGGCTCCTCCTCGCCCCGGGGGAAATTGTAGTGAACTACACGAGGATATACGAAAACAAGGATGAAGTAGGCGAGAATACCACGAAGACGAGGATAAGGACGACGAAGTGCCGCTGCGCTGCTCGAGCTCGCTTGTGAAGACCTAGACTGGCTGTGTTCTTGTGTGGTTCGCCTTGCAACTTCGAGAGGGCTATTATCCCTGTTAAAACATAATAAAAACCCCCTTTCAGCGCCCAAATTATGTTTCTTCGCCAGACGGCATCTCGTAAATATTTGCTGGCTGGCAATAGTATCATCCGTCGATTTTTCCATTTAAGCGCGAGTATTCAGTTTTTCACCGTCCTTTATCTACCAACAAAACATTCAGAGCATGCAGGAAACGCTACCAAGGCGAAACACTCAGTTGGTGCTTGATATTCAAAGAGGCGGGCGCGGGAAACGAAATGGACAGGGAGGAGATAGAGAGAGGAAAAAGAATTAAGATGTAAAAAGAAAGTACAGGGGTAGGAGTGTATAGAAAAGCGCACAAAACGTTAAAAACAGCTGCGAAAATATCAGCGCCCGCCCGCTATTCTCGTAGCATCACTGCAAGCAGGTGATGGTTCCAGAACTATACTTTTCCGCTTGCGACAACTGTTACTGCAGCCGAGAACACCACGGTGTTAGTCAGCCGGACGAACCTGTGTTCCAGTACTCATTTCGACTATCAAGATGCCTTTGTGTGCAGAAGACTGCGTAGCATATATGCGTTATGCGTAACATGCTGCCCCCCGCCCCCCTCCTCTCCGCTCCGCACATACCAGAGAGGAGGAGTGACGCTAAGCGCCCTGAGTTAGAAAAGATGCTGGTTCGAGGCTCCTCCTTGCCGCGAAAATGGTCTATAATGAGCTGCTTTGGGAGCATCGAAGTTACCCGGCTTTGTTGCAAACAGGACCGTGCCTGTTTTTATCAAGTGCGGTAGAAAGCTGCTACGACCTTTACATATCTATTTATTATTCCTTTACAATATACCCCGAGGCTATCACTTAGAGCACCGAATAAGGGACGAAAAACATAGTTTAAGTGATACATGCGCAGGAATCACTTCTGTTGATTTAATTTCAGCTATAGTTTCACAGCTTTAGTAATTGCGTATTAATCACAGGTGGTACCATTAGTTTATAGATCCACGTTTAATGCGATAGCGTTGAAGACCTGCCTCGAGAGCGTGGTCAAATCGTCCTCGGAAGGGCAGACGAGGAGATCGCCGCACGTTTCCTGTGGGTGCCCCTGCAAGAGACCCAGACAGCGGCAGTCTCTCCTGCCACTGAACAGTCCAAAACAACAGAAGGCCTGTCCGGCGTTTGGCTGGCGCCGGACAGGCGGCCATCAGAAGAGGAGCTAGCTGACTTCGGGAAAGCGTCGCTCTTGGAAGGACACCTGGTCTTCGGAAGCAATTCTTAGCGAGGCTTGGCCTGTGCAACAGCCGCGGATTTCTGGTGATCTGACCAGGAGCGGCGACGACAAATAGCCGGCTGGGAAAGGGGGACCTGGAAGAGTCGGCAGAGCTCAAGAGGAGACGACTGATAAACAAAGCGGAAAACAGCGCACAAAAGAAAGGGACCAAGGGTCCTTTGAAAGGGGAGATCATCAGGGGGAGAAAATGTTATGAATTACGCAGTAGGCAGAGGAGGCAATGGGAGACTGGGATCGGATGCGGAGCTGAGAGGCCGTACCCTGAGCAAGAATTTTATAAAGCGATTGTGTAGATATACACAAATAACCGACGCGTTAGTATGTCATTAATATTGTCCGGCGTCGGCATTGTGAGAAAAAAATCCCGAGCATGCTTCTGGGGCCCTGCAGCACTGATTGGTTGGTGTGTTGCGTGACATCACGAGACGAAGGAGAGGTGGCAGCAGCTCTTTTGAGATGGGATGTTAATCTGGGACCACCAGGAGTCAGGCCTAGGCCGCGCAGGCGTATGGCTTAGTAAAATCTTGATGCATACAAGGTGGCCTTGCGCATCATGGGCTAGCTAAGACATGTATGCTAATAAGTATGTATGATGTAATATAGTCGAAAATGAAGGGATTAGTGGGCTAGTAGCAGATTGCATATATTGGAACGAGGATGCGAAATGAGGATCGCTGTCTGTCGCATCATACCCGTAAAGACGGATTATAAGTGTTCCCCAATATTTTTTTCTACATGGTACAGAATCACGCAGTTTTTAGCTCTCGTGAAGCAGCGGCTTAGACTCCTGCCGATGCAGTGGCCACATCGCAGGGGATACGCTGCTCCTCTCTGCTCAGGTCTGTACATGCCGCGAACAACCCTACTAAACTGTGATTAACCCAAAGCCCTCCAGTATATGTTCCGGTAAGCAGAGAAATTAAAAAATATAATTACCATACAATAAATCAATCTACTGCCGAGCTGCAGTGGCCACATCGCAGGGGAGGAGAAACGCTGCTCCTCTCTGCTGAGGCTGTAATTAACCTAAAACCTTCCAGTATATGCGACTGGCCCGATTAGTTTTGACAGGCAAAAATATCAAGCAATCAATTCTGGTTACAAAAAAATACCTAGAGTATTCAAAGTTCGCCTAGACTGTGCATCTGGCGTCCGTTATTCAGCGAGATTTCACCCGGAGTGGTCGATAAATCCTTTCCCCGCGTTCACCTGGGCCCCTTACATCATGTCAAGGCGACCGCCAGTCAACCCGATTTATTCATAATTGCCGGACCATGCATTGGGCTCGACGTACCCTTGGCAACAGCCTTCCTAACAACTGATAACAAAAGACGACGTTTTGCCCCAGCGGCAAACGAGAGGGGGACCCGACGGCTGTTTCGCTAAAGGTCTGGAAAGTTGGCTGCCGTCGCCCGGCTCTTTCTCGCTACGCGTCGAAGGCGATGGAGAGTCGGCGCGTGTGCGCAGCATCACGTCCCGCCAAGTGGGCCAGGCCCCTTTCGCGCTTCTATTGTTCCCCGTCGAGCTGAGTGCTTTCATGAACTCCGTTCTGCCCGCTTACCGGAGATCTGTGTTTTCTCCGGAGAGAGATTTCCTGCTCCGCCTCTTATCTCTATCCCAGAACGGTATAACGCCGCGCGGTACTATACGAGTTTTTTTTTTTTTTTTCGTCTTTATTATTGTTTAGTTTGTTCCAGCATGGCTTCAAGTCTGCGCTCCTTCAACGCGGCGGGCTTGTCGACGGGCCGTAGGCTGACGCGTTCACCGCCCTTTTCTTTTCCCGCGCTCTCGAGCGGGTCTCCTCGGTGGCACGCGAACGGTAGAGCGCTACATCCACTCGAGATGAAAGACGTTGGGCTCCTTCTGTCTGAGCTTGTGCAGCTGAGGGAAGAGCACTTCCCTCTCAGATCATTTCCAGATATCCTTGAACGAGCCGGGCCTTTTCAGGAAACTTCGCCGCTCGTTTTTGACGAGCCTTCCGACCGCCCAGCAGAACCCCTTACGGCACCCAGGCTTTCTCGTTTCTCCGCGCTGTCGTGCACTCACCGGTGTAACCACCGGGAACCGCTGCAAAGGTTCTGACGACGATGCGAGGGCCGCTATCCTTGGTCGAATTATTTGCTCGTTAAGGAAGAGCACTTCCCGTTCAGGACATTGGCGACGGTCTGCACGCTCCATTTCTGTTCCGCAAGTTCGTTCAACTGAAAAAAAAAAAAAAAAAAAAAAAAAAAAAAAAAAAAAACGTGCATCCTTTTCCCGTCACTTCTTTTCTGGCTCATTAGAGGCAGGTCGTCTTGAGACCTCTCTGGGAAAAGGCAAATGTGCGCGGTCGTTTGCAGCAGGCAACATCTAGGTTAAACAAAGGTCGTTTGGACGCTTTTCACGGAATGACACGGTGCGTCTAACCGCTTGGAAGTTTGAGAGTAGTGCGTTTTGGTAGCGAATAAAATATAACTAAGTGGGGTGGAATGGGATACGAGCAAGCGTTGAATATTTAGCGCCTTGTTTCTGCAGCTGAAATTGAAGGAAATGGCTGCAGAACTAAATATGCCGATCGTTTTTGGCATCACTCGCCGCGGCTTTTGAACTGAAAGGCCAACTTCGACATGTAACAATGCTGATGAAATCGTCGTTTCGACTCCATAGCACCCAACTTTGTTCTATTTATGCCATCTTATGTTCCTTTTTATGTTGAGACTGCTTTACATTGTCCTAGTAGAATTAACTAAAAACATAAAACAGAATAAGCAGGGCATAGTATTAAAGATGTGCCGACCTATATTGTGAGCTACTGTCTTTTACACCCACTATTTTAAGATTTCTTCAAGTTTTATTTTTAGGCTATGCGACGTGTTCGCTTTGGGCAACCTTACAGTATTTGGAACAGTTGGCTCCTTGAAATGGACACTGCCTTTTTTTTTTATATAATTAAACGAGTTCATTTTTTCTTTTTTTTTTTTTTTTTTTTTTTTTTTTTTTTTTTATAGCGTTACTGCTCCCTCAAATACGGGCGTCTAACGGTCGGCTGAAAAAAACGCCCTGCCGCCTTTCGTTGCTCAGATACTTGGTTAGGTTACGTGACTTCATCGTGAACGGATTTTGTCGCAAGTAAATTAGCCTTGCGTGAGTAGATTTGGCAGTTCATGTACGCGTGCGTCGTCGAAAACTCAGCTATGATCGAATTCCATCCCACGAATTTACTCCTAAACGTTTGGAAATGAAGAGCAAATGAAAGTTTGAAATTCGCGAAGTTAAAAATATTGGCTTGGTTCTCCTGAAATAATGTTAGGATTGCGTGAAGTAACTATATAGGATGAGCGCAAGTAGCTGTGTTCAACTTGAAAATACCCCCGTTTATCGCTGTCAATCCTATATGTACTATAGCTGCGCGCGCCACGCTCAGACACCGAGACCGCCACGTGACAGCCATGATTTCGTCACTCGCATACGCCAAGAGCAGAACGCGCCTGAACACCTGTACATTCTTTGGCGATGTTCTTTGGCGATATTCGTTAAGGTGCTTTAGATGGTGGAATAAACCTTTCCTTACTGACTGTTAAAATTGGAAACATACTGTCGTGGAATAATTTGAAATATTGGGTATACAGTTGCTGCGACCTTGGGACCGGCAATCCTGCAGTGCAAAGGCCTGATCCAGAACCCACTGTGATCACCCATTGAAAAGGGTTTGGGCCATATCATCATCGTCATCATCATCATCATTCAAAGGAGAGCGAATCAATATTGGAATAGACAAGACTGATCCTTATATATACAGACGATGCTAAGCTGCCGCCTAACATGGGCACTAGTTTACTGGGAGATTGCCTGCCGAGAGTATATATCTTCTTTGTTGAAGATTGTAATTTAGATTGTTTCTCTGTAAATAAGTAGGCATATGCTGTGTAGTAATGCTTATTCGAAAACGCATTCATTAATTCCTTTTATGTTAAGTCAGTGAGCATATCTTAACTTTTTGGTAACCATGACACCTAGCGAGACGAGGTTCCGTTAAACGCTAGACTACGCAGACTTACTTAACGACGAATTTCGAGTGGTATGAGGAATTCGCCGCTTAAAGCAAGCCAAAGTGTGTGTCTCGTCCCGAAACACACTTGAGGTTATGTTTAAGCCTTTGTAAGTCAGTTTCAAACTCTCACATTCGACTCAGTCATAAAATAAAATCGTGTTGCAAATTTCAACTGATTTTCAAAGCGAGATTAAATTAATCCTCGCCTCATTACACGGAAAGGACCACTTACGTGTTAATACGCACGCGCTTGAGTTCACAAAACAAAGCGTAACCGTCCAATGGGAATAAGCGCAGCCGTTCTGATAACCTCGCCTCTTTCGCCAATGACACAGAGCCTTGCCTTGATTTCCAGAACTAGTTTCGGCCCTAATGTCTCATCTTCTTATAAACTGACTTCCATTTGTCCCAAATGAGCTGCCGAGTTTGGGCTGAGCTTTATTTACTTTTCATGTGCAATCCCTTATCGCCGTGCCGCGGACAAGTGCTTGCGGACCGTGGCTTGACTGCTTGCATGGGCAATAGCTCCGCGCAGGAGCACATAAACCTCGTAGATGCCCAGCGTCATAAAATCCACACTGTTTTTGCACTGCTTCTCTTCTCCTCCAGAGCTTCAATTTACGTACTAGGTTGTTCTCCCAGCTGCCCAGCTATGCGTCTTCTATTTAGCAGCCTTTATAGACCCTCTGATGTGAGAGGAAGATAAAGGATGCCCATTACCTTTCGTCAGACACAGTCTTTCCTACCCCTCTACACACTTCTTCGGCACCGCCTTGTAGCCAGAAAGTAACGTATTGTCGTATACCCGGACTTATCCTGAACCTGCCACTGCCTCCCTTTCGTCGCTCGTCCTGAGTGTATACCCACAGAGCTCGGCGCAACAGGCCTGCTCGTGTTACGCGGGATCGCCGTCTTTTATGGACGAACGTCGAAACTAGCAGGCGCTGAAGAGCCCAGGGTTACGAAATAGCTCACCGCCATTTTTCTTCGCGCTTTCCTTCCGTTTCCTTTTCCCCCGAAAGCAGAGCAGCAATTGAATTGCACCAATTCGTGGAAGTACGCCAACGTTTCTGCGTGCTAATCGACCGTGCGACGTTTCCCGAGGCCTTTCCTGCTTCCGAGCGCTGTTTCTTCTCCGGAAGTAAACAATTCAAACGAGCAAGAAAGAGTCTTCTTCCGTCGTGAATTCGAGACCAAAATGCTCGACATTAGCAACGCTTAAGAAGATACGGCCGCGCACTGGGCGTAAGACAATTTGTCAGCCGACGAGCGTGCGGTGACGACCGATGCTCGTGAAAGGTGAATAGCGCGCTTCTTCCCACGCGCCAGTGAGCCGAAACGGAGACGCTTTCCGACGCACCGGTTCTTTTGCTCTGTTGCGTTTTGTTCGCGAACATGTCTTTTGACGCGACTGGCTCCGGAAAAAAAAAAAGAAGTGTGTGGGGGGGGGGGGGGGGGGGGGAGGGGGCACAGCACATGCTAAGATGCGCGAGGAGACCTGAGAGCGCGAAATAGAAAAGGGCAGAAACGAAAGGAAAGCTCTTCCCGTCTTAGAGTCGATGCCAGATTTGAAATAATACGGAGCTGTGCACAATTAGGTATATAAGAACGATCCAGATGCAGAGGTCCCTGCAAAAAAAAAAAAAAAAAAAGGGGGGGGGGGGGAGGGGGAAGAAACATATATAAGCGAACAACATAAGCAGTTCGCTTGTATATATATATATATATATATATATATATATATATATATATATATATATATATATATATATATATATATATGTAACAACATAAGTTCGCAGGGGTCAAGTGGATGCAGCTAGCACAGAACCGCGTTAATTGGAGAAATATGGTAGAGGCCTTCGCCCTGCAGTGGGTATAGTCAGGCTGATGATGATTATGATGATGATGATGAACATAAGTAGTATATTTTGCAGTCGAGACCAATTTTGTGCACATAATGTCCAACAAGGATTGTCTAATATAATTAAGAGAACAATAGACAAGTGAAGGAAGTAAATATGTAACAACTAAAAGCTAGGCAGTGCTTGAGAACGTTTCATGTTTTCATGAAGTTTTTTTTTTTTTATACCAGTCATCGAACTGTATTGATTCAATCCCACGACACTGAGATCAGCAGCTGGACGCCAAAGCACGTGCACTGCGGCGAGTTGCGGCATTGAGAAGCGCAGAAAAAAGGCATTTCTTCGAAGCAACGGCTTAGCCGACGCCCAAGCAATGGCCGGGCCGTGAAACAGAAAATTTTTTATATATATATTTTTTTACCGTCGTTAGAATGTTTAATTTGGTACGAATAAAGACTTTACAGAAGTATTCTGGAGATATATAGTCCTGTGCAGCTGGGGATTGAGAACTCTTGCTCGTGGTAAAAATGGAAGCATTATGTACAAAAGGGGCGGATTTAATTGGTGAATGATATACTGGATCGAGACGTGCAAATTCACAGGCCATAATGGTGCAGGATAGAGCACATTTTCGAAAAACAAAAACAAAAAATAACACGAATTATGAATGTTAGTGAACTTCGAGTAAAAAAATGCATTATGGGAGAGGCCTTCGCCCTGCAGTGGGTATAGTCAGGCTGATGATGATGATGATGATTTGCCGGTTCTGCGACCTTGCCGCAGTAATACCTCACCTATTAAAATAATATTAGGAATAAACTAAGTTTCTTAAAAAAAAAACGAGAAAATAATCCCGTATTGGAGCCAATGGGACTTCGTTATTCTGAACAGCTAACCAGGAAAGTGGTAGAGACGCCGGAATAACGTTTAACGTCAACTTGTCAAACAAAACCTCGGCATACAAACAAAAGCAACAAGAATCGAGAGAAAGGCTGAGTCCTGTAGCGAACATTACAAGTTAACTTGTGTTTTTGGGGACTGTGTATTAATAACAGTGCATGTTTTCTTCCCATTGCTAGCCTCAGCTCCATCTTAGAAAACGGTAGAAAAACAATCATGAACATAAAAGTACGGTGCGTTAATCTTATTTGCAATAAATAAATAGTAATGAAGGAAATCTACAAATCGTATACAAAAGAACGACAGAAGCATAATACGCATAGGTTCACACACATACACAAAAGAGCGAGGATGCGGTGTTGCGTTCCTTAAGCTTTCTTATTGAATTTACGCAATATTATTTTATTGACATTACGATCTTTTACCACGGATGCAATAATGCAACTAGTTACACAGTTTTTAATTAGCTTGGCACTTGTGTATATTTAAGGGGCTTTACTGCTGACCACTACGAAGCATACGGGTGCCGTCCGAATTTCTGTACAGTGGAGTTCTTACACCGGGTTTAATGGTCCGAGCATAGCTGAGAGGTTTGTACATAAAACAAAAATGTGGATTTTTGCCGAGTAAGTGTGAACACGACCCCCTTCATGGATCACTGCCTTGTCGTGGCGGAGGGGCTTGTGAAACTCGAGGAAGTCGTGAGCTCTGCTGTGTAGGGCCACCCAAGATAGACAGGTCACGGCAGAGAGTTCTGACAAAATCTGATTCACTGGAGAAGGTAATGGCAACCCACTCCAGTATTTCCTGCCAAGAAAACCCTATGGCCAGTCACAATAACATTAATGATATGGCGCCGGAAGATGAGCCCTCCAGGTTGGAAGGCGTCCCACATGTTACTGGGGATGAACAAAGGGCGATTCCTAGTAGCTCCAGGACGAATGAAGCGGCTGGGCTAAAGCCAAAGGGACGATCAGTTGTGGATGTGTCGGGAAGCGACCGGAAAGTCCGATGTTGTAAGGAGATATATCACATAGCAACATGGAATGTAAGATCTATGACGCAAGGTAAACTCGATTTCGTCAAGCGAGAAATGGACAGATTGAACATTGATAACTTGGGTATCAGCGAGCTCAAGTGGACCGGAATGGGAGAATTTAACTCCGGCGAACATTATGTCTTTTATTGTGGGCGCGAATCCAAGAGAAGGAATGGGGTCGCTCTCATAGTAAACAGAAGAGTGCGCAAAACTGTGCTAGGGTACAACCCCAAAAACGACCGAATGATTTCACTTCGGATCCAAGGTCACCCTTTCAACATAACAGTTATCCAAGTCTATGCACCGACCACTACTGCTGAAGACGCTGACGCTGAGAGATTTTATGCGGACCTACAATTCCTTTTAGACCGCACCCCACCATCACACGCCGTTTTTCTCATAGGAGACTGGAATGCTAAGGTCGGCAGTGAAGAAATATCCGGAATTATAGGCAAATTCGGTCTTGGCGAGCCAAATGAAGCTGGGCCGAGGCTAGTAGAGTATTGTCAAGAAAACAACCTGACCATAGCGAATACTCATTTTCAACAGCACAAGAGGCGCCTGTACACATGGACTTCACCGGACGGTCTGTACAGGAATCAGATCGATTATATTCTTTGCCGGCAGAGATAGAGAAGCGCTATACAAGCAGTAAAAACAAGGCCTGGGGCTGATTGTGGCACCGATCATCAGCTTCTTGTTGCGAAAATTAAGCTTCGATTGAGGAAAACGCAGAAAACTACAAGGCCTTTCAGGTATGATCTGGATCAAATTCCATTAGAATATGCTGTGGAAGTGAGGAATCGATTTCAAGAATTAGATCTAGAAGACAGAGAGCCCGAAGAGATGTGGACTGATGTTCGTGATATAATACAAGAAGTTGCTACTAAGGTAGTTCCAAAGCAAAAAAAATGCAAGAAAGCAAACTGTTTATCTGAAGAGGCTTTGCAAATAGCTGAGGAAAGGAGGATGGCAAAAGTTATGGGGGAAAGAGAAAGATACAAGGTTCTCAATGCGGATTTTCAGAAAATAGCAAGGAGAGATAAGAATGCCTTCCTAAACATACAGTGCCAAGCAGTTGAGGACAACAGCCAATTAAGGAACACAAGAGCTCTGTATAAGACAATCAAAGATATCAAAGGAAGCTTCTGTGCTAAGCTGGGCGTGATAAAGGACAAACGAGGAAAGGACCTCACTGAAGCCTCAGAGATAAAGAAGAGGTGGCAGGAATACACAGAAGAACTGTACAAGAAGGACCCGAATGTGCAAACCCAACATAAGGCGGTGGTGATTACTTATCTCGAGCCGGGCATCCTGAAGAGTGAAGTTGAATGGGCCTTGGCCAGCCTTGCTAAGAACAAAGCTAGCGGAATTGATGGCATTCCAGCTGAGTTCCTTCAAAACCTCAACCATGACGCTGTTAACATTCTGCATACATTATGTCAGAAGATTTGGACAACCCTGCAGTGGCCGCAGGATTGGAGGAGGTCAGTTTACATCCCCATTCCAAAGAAAGGCAGTACCAAAGATTGTTCCAACTACCGCACGATCGCGCTTATTTCGCATGCTAGCAAGGTGATGTTGAAAATCCTTTAAGGTAGGCTGCAGAAGTATGTGGATCGGGAGCGTCCAGACGTGCAAGCTGGGTTTCGAAAGGGCAGAGGAACTAGAGACCAAATTTCCAACCTTCGCTGGATCATGGAAAAAGCAAGAGAGTTCTAGAAACCCATCTACTTCTGCTTTATTGATTATGCGAAAGCGTTTGACTGCGTAGATCACAGCAGATTGTGGCAGGCTCTCCAAGAGATGGGAGTTCCAATTCACCTCATCTGTCTCCTCAGGAACCTGTATGAAGGACAAGAGGCCACAGTCAGAACTGGGCATGGTCTTATTGATTGGTTTCCGATCGAGAAAGGAGTGAGGCAAGGCTGCATACTGTCGCCCTGCCTATTTAACCTATATGCAGAGTGCATCATGAGGAAGGCCGGTCTGGATGAGTCTTCAGCTGGAGTGAAGACTGCTGGAAAACGTATCAACAACCTTAGATATGCGGATGATACCACTTTAATGGCAGAAAGTGAAGTGGAACTCAAGAGACTTCTGATGCGTGTACAAGAAGAGAGTGAGAAGTTCGGGCTTAAACTAAACATTAAAAAGACAAAGATCATGGCGTCTTGCCCTATCAAGTCCTGGAACATCAATGGACAAGAAGTGGGAGCTGTGACAGATTTTCTCTTCTTGGGCTCCAAGATTACCTCGGAAGGAGACTGCAGCCATGAAATTAGGAGACGCCTGCTTCTGGGAAAGAGGGCAATGGTTAGCCTTGACCGCCTAGTAAAGAGCAGAGACATTAGTCTGCCAACCAAGATCCGTATAAGTCGTGCTATGGTCTTTCCAGTTGTGATGTATGGATGCGAGAGTTGGACTGTGAAAAAGTCTGACCGCCGAAGAATTGACGCGTTTGAATTGTGCTGGCGAAGACTCTTGAGAGTTCCTTGGACTGCCAGAAGATCAAATCAGTCGATATTGTCAACCATAAACCCTGACTGCTCATTGGAGGGTCAAATTCTAAAGTTAAAGCCCAGCTACTTTGGTCATCTGATGAGAAGAGAGGAGTCGCTGGAGAAAGATTTGATGTTGGGAAAGGTTGAGGGTCGCCGGAGAAGGGGTAGGCAGCGAACGCGATGGTTAGATGGCATCCTCGAGACACTGCAGATGAAGTTAGGTGATGTTAAAAAGATAGTGAGAGACCGGAAAGGTGGTGTGACATGGTCCATAGGGTCACGAAGAGTCGGACACGACTGAACTGAACTGTCATAAAAAAAGTGAACACGACATGCCTCGTCTGGTATTATGAAATCGATAGATACATTCTACTCATACACGTCGCAGTTTTCGAGCAAGCGAAACCATAATCAGGCTATCAAACTTCCGAACTGCTGCCTAGAGTCAACACTGCTGGGCCGGGCTGATATCAAAGGTTAAGAAAAAAGATGAAACGATTGGTGCCCCAATTGACTAGGGGTAGGCACTTCACTTCTACCGAGATGGAGTGGTGGACGCCGACACATATGCGTCAGCCGGTCACATGGTGGGGTAAAAGAAATACGGAGGAGGTCTTTGCCGAGAATTGGGTGTGCAAGAGGATGACCAATTTCCATGTGTTCAGTAGAGGTGGTGCATTTTATTGAACTCGACGGGGAACTCTGGGATGCAATGAATTTCTATTTTTATCTTCTGTCAAGCCGTCCGCTGCAAGAATATTGCCGACATGGCTAAGCGAGCACAGTGTTCTGAACCACGCAAAGTTTACGCACAGTATAATATATGTATTGTGTAGCTGTACTGCGATGACGAATGTGCCAGGTGTACGCAGATTTTTTCTCAAATGTTTAGTCCACACCGACAGAAATAAAGACCAACCACGTCTTCTAGCCTACGCCATGTGAACAAGGTCACAAGTGTAGCGCTCACAACCTACATGGGGGCGTAAGTCGGAAGGAAGGAAAGTTGTCCACGTCATCCAGGGGACTTTCGTCGTGGATGCATTTTCGTTTCTGTTGCTTTCCCTTCAAACTAAAAGGATTTGCCAGAGTTGTATCCAGCCATAGCTGTTGCGTATGTGATGAACAGAAGGAAGAAAAAAATGTCATGTATGAATGATACACCGTCCTATATTTCACATGTATTATTCACTTCTAACCAGAAGTGAATAATACATGCAGAAGACTAAGGTAATGTTAAACAGCCTCGGGAAGGAACAGCAGTTTACATTAGGTAGCGAAGTACTGGAAGTAGTAGGCGATTATGTCTACTTAGGACAGGTAGTAACCGCAGATCCGGACGATGAAAAGGAAATAACAACAATAAGATTGGGATGGAGCGCATTTGGCAAGCACTCGTAGATTATGACTAGCAGCTTACCGGTATCACTCAAGAGAAAAGTATACAAGAGTTGCATCTTACCTGTACTCACCTATGAGGCCGAAACGTGGAGGCTAACCAAGAGGGTTCTACTTAAGTTGAGGACAACCCAGAGGGCTATGGAACGAAAAAAAATGGTAGGGGTAACATTAAGAAATAGCGAGCGTGCAGATTGGGTCAGAGAAATAACTCAAGTTACTAACATTCCAGTGGAAATCAAGAAGAAGAAATGGGCATGGGCAGGACATGTAGTGCGTAGAGAGGATAACCGATGGTCGCTTAGGGTAACAAACTGGATTCCAAGGGAAGGAAAACGTATAACGGGGCGGCAGAAAGTTAGGTGGGCGGATGAGGTTAAGAAGTTCTCAGGGGTCAAGTGGATGCAGCTAGCACAGAACCGCGGTAATTGGAGAAATATGAGAGAGGCCTTCGCCCTGCAGGGGGTATAGTCAGGCTGATGATGATGATGATGATGATGATGATGATTCACTTCTAAGTGGTGTTATAACCGGTGCCCCAGCCGAACTTTATGTGGCCGGAACACAGGACTCGAAAAGGTCCGGCGATCGGCCGCCAACGAAGACCCCCAGTCCGCGGCGGCGAAGACTGGAGTTTCACCGCCACCACGTGTTGATAGTCAACCACCTTGCCCTGTTGGGAGGTCCGGAGAGCGACTCATTCATGTGCAATTATACTTGCCTGCCGCTACCAGAGGGTACCACGAGGAAGTTTTGCCTATTGTTGAAAGCAAAAGCACGCATCTTATCGCCGAACGGAATTGCTCGCGACATTTCGAGAATTAGTGCCGTAGGGAAGTGACCTTTGCAAGGTTCGGACTTCTCGGAATTCCTGGACTGTCAACTTGATGCTGCATTTCCATCGCCAGTGCAAGATCGCCGTCGCCACCAAGCCAGTTCACCCTCGCCACAAAATGTGCGAGGAGGCCAAGTACCACAGTCGGCAGTGGGCGGCATCTCGAATGTTCGAAAGTGTCTCCCTGATTCGAATGTGCGATATGAACTCTATTGTGCCAGCTCCCTAGCTGGGGAAGACCAACCGTATTTAAGAAGTGGATTGTGTCCATCAGGTCTCTCACCATGTAGAAAGTGTACATAAGCGTCTTTTCTTCGCTCACCTCCCTGGCTGATCCTGCCTCGTCTACTCCTTGCCAGTCTGCGGTGAAGCTTTGGCCCTAGAACCCCGATCACATCAGTGGCAAGTCAACATATCATTCTTGATTTTTTTTTTTTTTACCTGTACAAGTTTTCGACGTTTGAATCGTGGCGGCGTCACTTTGCAGAGATTGTTTTCGGGAAATTTTGAAGTTGGGCCCTATTCTAGACAATCTGCCATTTTGTTCAAATTGTGACGTACGAGGGACGTGAGCTGTAGGACGGTGCCAGGTTACGTAAGCACACAATCAGGTTACGCATTCTGAAAAAAAAAAATAAATAAAGAAGGAATAGAAAAAAAAAGCGCTATCGTCTGCTACTGTATATTGGCGCCAAGTATGAAAAACTACGATGCTCCAGGGAACAATTAGCCGCTGCGGGGCATTAGGCAAGTGAAATATGTTGCAGCATTGTGGTCTAGCTCTGTGTCACGACATACTCTCGGTAGGATATTCGGCAGTAGCTATGGAAGAGGCCGAGTGAGTTTACGAGACGCGAGGAGCGTTACAGCTGAAGAGCAAGAACGGCAACTGAATATTCGCAGTGGCTTTGCGCAGAATGGGAGCGGAAAGTGACATTGCTCCCCATTAGCTCAGATAACCACTCATTTTTAATATTCGTAGTACCAACACTAATGCTTTCTTCCCTACACATATACCTTCTAACCTCCCCCCTATTATATTTACCATCCAAGGAGCATGAATTGATGTACTAAATATCAGTTTTCAACGTCATTTTCACGTCACCGCAAAAAGCCATTTCGACAGCTCAAAATTTCGCGCCACAAATTTGAAACGGCTATTCCGAGAACCAATAAGCAAAACAATATGGCGCCAAACAGCGGCTGTGCGTCTCCAGAAAAGGGCCCTTGAATATTGGTGGCAAATGCGCGAGGACGGTGTCGAATGGAGCGACGAGACAAGCCGCGGGGAAGAACGGGCATCAAGAGGAAAAAATGCACATGGTCGGGAGAAGCAGTGGGAACAGATAATCGGAAGTTTATTACAGTCACTCTGCAGAAAGAAGGCAAATGTGGTGTTGTGCACAGGGAGTTGCGAGCTTAGATATTAGGTTTGCACCTTTCGATAACAGTTGCTAACCATGGGCCACATTACCCGGCTTGCGCATTACCGCGCTGAAAAGAATAAAAGATCAGTTACCGATATGAGATTATTCTAAATAAGCCAGGCGCATCGAAATCTGGACCTTATAATTTAGTTCGATGGTTAGCTTTTTATTTAGGTAAAGAAAGCTTTGATAGTCGAATATTGCGCGTCACAGAGGAATTGTGTGTGGCGGTTGCAGAAGATTTAGCAGCCGTACTCCGACTCATGACTATCATCCGGTCCCAAATGTTTAAACTAGTTCAGAAGAGTGAATTGCTGGGCCAATTGGTTCACGTCTACTAAAAAAGCTAAAAAATAGAAAAAAAAAGACAGGAGAAGTGTGTGCGTGTGTTTCCTCTAGTCCTGAGTCTTTGTTTCGCAGTTTTTTCCCCAGTATGCTTAAACTAGTTACACTAACACCGAAGATACAGGCGATCAGAAACGATGTCCGCCCCTCTTTGTCAAACAAGTTCAACAATTAAGATAGAAGATTACAGGCGGCCGCAGTCTTTTGGAACACGGCTGCCGCGAGAATGTATACATGCCTGACGAGAGTCTCAGGTTTCAGAGGCTCAAGTTAACACTAGTACGTGCAGGCGACTAAGCTGTACGCCTATGCCGCTAAAATAGATTTTTCCGCGGCAGCTGCGTTGTGAAAACTTGTGCTCCCAAGTAAACCAGTCGATAACACCACCTTGTGCTACAATAAAATAAAAAAAAAAGGAATACATAACTGTAAACTGCGGCATGGCCATCGTCAAGGTTAATTGCCCGAGTGTCACCCCCCCCCCCCCCATCTCCCGCCCTCACGCTCTTTATATTAAATACATCTAAAAAAAATGGTCGCTTAGCCTGTCAAATGTTAAAATGTGTCAAGTATATGTTTTAATGAAGAAAGAAAGAAAAAAAAAAACTGTCTGGCCCCCACACCAGAAACGCGTCAACACACATTCACTAGGTGGCAAAAAGAAACATTCACCAGGTGGCAAAAAGAAACATTCAGGCGCGAATGAACTTCTCAATGCTACGCTTCTCGATGGCGGTGGCGAGCCAAGGCTGGAGTAGGAGCTCCTCCAGAAACCAGCGCTGCCAGTCCCGGCCAACAGAGGACACGACGATGTAGCGGCCGCCTCCGCGGTCCATGCCTCGCCGGATGCGAACTTCTTGTACGCCGGACCAGACTGCTAGCAGGCTGGCCACGTCGTCTTGGCCGTGCAACAGCATGTCCTGGAAGCCCGGACTAGCGACCTGTGCAATGAGCAATACGATATAGTAGCGGCCACAGCAGTTTCCTCCCAGAAGGACGTACTAATCGTAGTTTGTTAACATTATACTTGCGAGCGCCCGACGCGGTGGTTTATGGGTTAGCGTGCTCGGCTGCTGTGCCCAAAGATGTGGGATCCAAACCCGGCCGCAGCGGTCACATTGCGATTGAGGCGAAAAGCAAGGCGTTCGTGTACTGTGCGATGTCGGTGCACGTTAAATAATTCCAGGTCTACATGGTCGAAATGTGCGGAGCACTCCAATATAGCGTCTCTCTACCCTAAGTCGTTTTAGGACGTTACCATCACATAACTAAATAAAAATAAATGTTATCAGAGAAGTCTCTTAAAGGAACCACCCATCGGGAAGTAGCATATCATGGATACTAACGGGTCACATCAAGTGTTCTGGAGCGTCGGTGCACACGACAAGGTAAAATGTGTACAAATATCGTGGCCGAAACATTCCATCTGTTAGGTTCTGCAAAGCATTCAGGTATGGTCTTTTGAGTGCGTATTCTAGCTTTACTAGGGGAAACAATGCAGCTGGCAGCTTTCAGCCCGGTCTTGCGGTTTTGCAGCTTACTTAGCTGGGTGCATCTCGGAGAATTATAGGCACCGCCAACGGCACCATTACAGAGTGACTCGGCGGTTGTTCTGACAAAGCTAAAAGACTCGAGACCGTGCGTGAACGGACAGCGGGAACGAACGGACATTATTTTGCGTCAGGCAACCTGTGGATACAGTTTTCCCACAGAGTGGCAGGTACATGGCCAATAGAAAGCTCAGTGCCTGTTTTCTTCGTTTTTTTTTTTTTTTTGCCTAAAACGAGAAGTTTGCAGAGGCCATCTTTACAGGAAAACAGCAGTGTAGATGGCCTACTGGGTCTTTTAATGCGTAAGCACTGTATGGCTATGTATGAGCATGAGTTTGTCGGCGCTGTAAAAGAGTAATTGTTATGTAGGAAAAACAAAAACGGTACCATGGGATAGACAAGTGACAAAATAAGTTGGTGTGAGTTTATTAGGTAAATATTCAGACAATTATGTGGCTTACAGGAAAGGGAAGACCCAGTATTTATCACTCGTGGAATCCCGCTGACACATCTCGCGGACAACACAGCAACGCTCAGGCTTACGCATTTTTGCAGTGCAGATTCTGCAGTGATTTCGGAAACTTTTTTTGCAATCTTTATGATATAAGCAAAAGACAATAATAAGAGGAAGGCAAGAAGAGATGTTAAGAGAAAAGAAGACGGCATGCTGTTTTCTTATGGGAGGACCTTGCAGGGGATAAAACACTGAACACTCTTGAGCCTTAATGGGGTGAGAAACGCAGATATTATATCGCTTATTATGCTATGTTATGCTCCTAGTTGCTGCCGCAGTTTCGAGACTGCTTGCATTAGACGTAATATTTGCTCTAAATGCAGCCGCTACAAGCTGTCTAAATACCAGACTGCTGTAAAATATCTTCCAAAACTGCTAAAAATTACTGCCCAAGCAGCAAACAAGATGCAGCAAACGCTGCTATTCCTGAGGACTAATTATCCAATGGTTGAAGCCTTGAGAAGAAATACGAAGTAAAGGCAAACACAGCCTCAAGTTGGAAGCACAGCCTTAGGGAAAGTTGTAAAGTATTCAATGTGAAACTCTTCAGTGTCTTAAAATGGTACAGTTTAATGCCTTCTACACTAAAATAGAGCAATGACAAGACGCCCGACTACTATCGGGAGTCCCTGGGTTCGAACCCGACCAGGGCGGCTGCGTTTCGATGGAGGTGAAACTAAGTGGCGTCCGTGTGTTGTGCGATGCCAGCGCACGTTAAAGATCCCCAGGTGGTCGAAATTACTCCGTAGCCCTCCACTACGGCTCCCCTTTCTTTCTTTCCACTTTCACTCCCACCTTCATCCCTTCCCTTACGGCGCGGTTCAGGTGTCCACATAGCAAGTGACAGATACTGCGCCTTTCCCTTCCTGTGAACCAATTATATTGTAAATACACCATTATGTAAACAAAAAGGGAGAAAGCTTACCTTGATGCGCACGGAGTTGCCTTCTTGAATCTCTTGCACAGGCTCGTGCAGATTGACATCACAAGGTAGGCCCAGGTGGCACAGATCGCAGAAGATTGAGAGCATGCTGTAGGTTCTGAGGGCGGCCATTGTTAGTGTGTGAGTTTGCGACAACCAGTTGCAGGAGTCGCATTTGGGGAAGACCACGGACGTACTGCTGACGTAACAGAGAAAAGATGTCACGTAACGGCCAGCAGAGGGTGCTCCCTTGTTAGCAGCCTTTGCGTCCTCAGTTAAAGCCGACTCGATGAATAGAGTCTGCAAACAAGCTCTGCAAATGCGGGCGCAGCGAACACCGGTGTCTTTCAGGAGCAAGTCCTCCTTCATAGCCCATTTCAGTATCACTTCAAGGGCGATGCTCTTGGCAGATAGTTGCGATGAAGCTGGAGGCAGCTGGGCGTCCAGGTGGGCGATCAGAAGGTTGCCTTGCCTGCGCGGCGGCTCGTGCCGAGAGACACTTTCCATGACCAACAGGATGACGTCCGCAAAAGTCCAGGGGAAGCTGGAACAGATCTTTAATGCATTGGTGTAAGTCACCATGAAGCACGCGGACGCCATCTTTAGCAGTACAGCCTTTTTCTCATGCATGGAGAGAGCGTTTTCCAGACGACACGCCTCGTCAACTTTCTTGAAAAATCTCGACCTTGTTGACTCGACTATAGCACGGTATTGCTTAGAGACAAGAACTTCGACGTTACTCTTTTCGTAGTGGCTCTTGTTGAAGCTGGAGATATCGTTGATGAAACCGGACACTACTTCCGCTTCAGTCTTGATGCCGTACTGCTTCAGTATACGGTCCATATCAGACTCGTATGCTGCTAGCAGCTCCTCGACAACGCTCGTGTAGCTGGTCCAGCCGCTGAATTCGAGCAATCTGATGTTGCTTCTACCGTCGACTAGGTGGCTGCTAAAGCTGGTGCTGACTACAGACTCAAGGAACCTTTGGAATCTGTACAGGTGGCCAAGAACCCTTTTGGAACGGTAAGTGTTCTTGTGACATCCTTTTTCCATGAAGTCCGGATATTCTTGGGGCTTTTCGTGTCTCTCCAGAACGGCAGCCACACCAGTCTTGGCAAAATCGAGGCAGGTCGAGATTTTGGTCGCTACGGACAGACACTGTGCAGAAAAGACACCGCGCTCAAGCTTGTCAGCCAGTGCCAGGTGCGCGTTGGACATGACGCCAACATTGTCGTTCTTGATGTAGTCAGAGATGAATTGGGCCATGCCATCGACCTGGATTGAGTGCAAAACAAAAAAGTGCTGCTTAATTTCAGCCATTGAAAAAAAGGTCGGAAGTAAGTTCGAAATTTTAAAATGCTTCTGAGTTTACGGCTTCTCCCATCGTTAAAGTGAAGAGGCCTTTATGCTTCTTTAACTCAAGCTTATCCTCTGCATGGGTCAAATGCCGCTCTTACATGTTTCGTATTGAAAATATGCGTGACAACTGAATTTAAAAAGAGTACAAATCTACAACTCATTTTTAGATGTGCGTGCCTTCACATGCTCCTTTTACATTTTGCGCGTAGTTTTTTAGGGCTCTAGATGATTTGGTAGGAAAACAGTTGATTGAGCAACGCCATATTGCTTTCTGTGCAATGGCAGTGGTGAACGTTCACACATCGTTACTGGCTACGAGTACGTGAATAGATTAATTGCCGTGCTCAAAATCAGCTGAACAAGAAAAAATTGTGGCGAATTTGAAAGTTCCGACTGCAGCATAAACGAAGCGTTTATGGAGTCCTTGCTGAGGCCAATGGACGTTTTAAAACCACGCCTTAAATTTAGACGCAAGTACCACAAGGTGCAACAGCAAAGCCTGAATGAAGCAGTCGTCGCAGACTTCCGTGCACCGCCCATTGTGTTTCACTCCTATGGAAATACACACGAAGCACCGTTTTCATAATTACCAGACTTAGGTCGCAACGCTGCTGTTGAATTTTTTGACCGTAGATCATTGGCTTCTGGTTAGGTCCAGGAAATATCAGATTCCTGTCCCATATGACAATGTACTCGTCGCCATCCAAGTCGGAACCTGTAAAAGTGGGGTTCTTAATGCATGCATATATATATATATATATATATATATATATATATATAAGACATAAGCCAAGAGAACTGGGTTATTTGCTTTTGCATTAACACTCCCTCCATCAGGGGCATTGATTTTTCATATTCCCTCCATCTCTAACACGGACCGCATGTGCCCAGAATCCAGCCGACAGACTTAGTTGATAAATGTCGGAAGATATTGGCAATGCAAAATGTGAAATATACGTCGCATTACTAGCAGGGACAGACAGTGGTAGTGCTAGCTTTGTACATTATGCCTTTGCTAAGCAAAGTGTGTTGTACATCTGGTTAAGACGGGCACGCCCCCGAGCACTGCAACGCAGACGCTGGAAACACCAGTCGAGTAGCTAGCACACATGATCATATCTATCGGCGTTGTATAATCGTCCACGTACTTGTCTGGAGCATGATTTATGCCTAGCGATAGCACGACTGACCGCACACTTGCGCAGACTTTGAGACAACCTGCAGTGCCCATGTTGCGCTGAAATCGTTCCACTGCCCGACTAAACTGGTGCCGTTAGCAGATTGTACCACGTCTAACGCGAAACCACATTGCGAATGCCCAGTGTCATGTTCTACGATTCCCTGGCTGAACCGTATTGCCACGTAGTTGTGACGGCAGTCTAGCAGTCCGAAAGGCACCAAAAGGATTCCAAAAGAAATTTTACCAGGCTGAATTGCGCCCGCCAAAATAGTGTAAAACTCTGTGGTTATTTTCAGAGACCACCGAGCACGTTCCTTTGCTATACGACGCCACAGAGTCTCGGCCGCGCTCTGATTACAGCTAAGAACGAAGATAAGGCGCCGTAATCATCCACGACAACCTTGAAGAGCGTAGAACGAATTGCGCACGGCTCCAAACATTCCAAACATATTTGGAGGCATCCCTTTATCAAAAGCAGTGATAAAGCTACATGCCGAGGGCTTCGAGCACCAACAAGGAAACGACAGTGCTTTGCGGCAATATAGTCAAGCACCCATAATTATGAACGAATACAGGCGCTCAGTTTGGCTGAAATTGTTGCTTGCCTATACTCCATTTCACATACTGCAGCACGAAGAAACTGCGATCTGGGGCAATCAGGGTGATGTGCTCTACATGACTTCGCCTACCAACATGTGCCGCCGTCTGTGGCAGGAGGGCTGCAGCACATTCATTTAGTATGAGTCATCCAGACTGGCCCATGCAGATCGCTCTTACATATTTCGTAGTCGTGCACGTATGATGTGAGTGAGTGTAGGTGCCTTCTACGTATATAGTCCATATATACGACTCTCGCCACGCTGGCTTCGAACAGCGCGGAAGCTCATTCCTATAAAGCACAGACTGGTGGGCGAGGGGGGGGGGGGGATATGTAAGCACTGAATGTTCGTGGCTATCTCTTCTAGGCTGTGTTTCGGCGCTACGATCAATATAGCAAGCTGTCGCTGTATTATGGAAGCAGTAATGACTTCAGAAATATGAATAGCGCGCGAATAACTGCAAAAAAAAAAAAAAAAAGACTTCACCTGGATAAAAAAAAATGAATTACATGGTAAAACCTGGCAGTCGTTTTAGGGTGGTTGGCGGTAAGTGGCTGAAAACAAACAAACAAAAAAAAAATCTCACGCGTGCTTTACTGCTGTCGACTTCAGAGGACCTACAGTGGACTCTGCTGATGGCGCTATCACCGTAGTGGAGGTTTTTGAAGTCGTCACGCGAGACTAAGCCAGACTAATTCTATAAGCGTATGGAGGGCGCGGCTTCCGCCGTATACTAAAGGCACCCAGGGAAAGCGCAGCACTTTTCACAAAAAAGTGGGTTCGCTGCATGCTTGCCTGCCATTTCGTCAGGGTGTGGCCTGAAACCGTTTGCCGGGAACACGATGCAGTCTTTGATGTGATGCAAGGCCGGAACGTCCACTGCGGTGAATTTCCTCACGTCTCCGGGATGCAGACAAGGGCACTTTGTCACGAGCACGGTTCCTGTAAAAAATACGCATGGTCGTCTGCTCGGGAATAAAAGCGAAAGAGTGCATAACGAACTGGCGAAAATTAAGGCAGCCTCACACCTGCGGCTTCGCCTTTTATTTTCTTCAGTGCGTAGCACTACTAGCCGCAATCACGGATTTCGCCGATGTCTGTCCGAAGCCGCTCACTCTCTCCATCTCTTCGTGAACTTGTAGTGGAGAAAGAGAAGGTCGCGAAGCGCGCGTCGCGCGGCTCAGCATTGAAGAGGTGGAGCGGCCGCATAGCTGCCATCGGAGGCCGCTCTGTCCACCCGTTTCTCCGTGAATTTGTAGAGGAGGAAGGGAAAGTGGTGATGCCGCATCACATGACCTTAACACTGAGGAGGCGGAGCGGCCGCATAGATGTACCCAGTGAGACAGTAAGACTGAAAGAGGGGCGTGTCAGTTGCAGACGTGGCGGTCGTCACTGGGCAGCGTTTCACAAGCCTGTGTTACTCCTGGCCGAGCAGTCGTGTGTCGTTCGCGCGCCCTCAGCTTCGGCATCTCGACCCTTGCATCAGTTTCTCTTCAGCCTTCACGGACAGCAGACGTGCACGCGCGGTGCTCCCTGGATCTCGGCTCCGAGCCGCTCGACGCGTCGTGAATCTTCTTGTGCTTACCTCTGCGCCTTAACCAGCGCTCCACTTCAAGCGCGTTTCCCTTTTTTCCCTCTTTCTTTCCATCTATGATCCCACCCTAGACCTTTCGGCCGCAGAGCAGTGCATTGTAAAGAGGTGCCTGTTTTTTGTTAATTTCTGAAGATGGCATAACGAAAGTTTGCTTCACGTCGCAATGGATGAAGCCGGGCTGTCAGGCACTGCGGCGCAGGTTCGCAGTGCTTGACGTGCAGAAGAATGGTTAAGCAGTGCTACGCACCTACTTCGCATTTGATTATATATGCAAATCTAACGAGATTTTTTTTATTAATCTTTGAGTATAGCGCCACCACGTTTCTTGGTGGGCAGTAGTAAGCCGGCGTTTGCTGTGTAACGTTCACCAACCGCATAGCGCGGCCTATTAATCGACGATTTGCATATTGGGAAAGGTGCTCCCAAAGCTTTCCATGAGATACTTACATTGCTCTCAAATGCACACCAGTTTCATAGAGGTGGTGCCAAATCGCTTGTCAAGAGAAGTATACGCTCGCGACACAACGAGAGGCGTGAAGCGTTTGCAAAAGTGGCACGCGTTAGCAGACTAAGCTTTATGGGGTTGCTAGGAGAATGTGCAGTACAACGTTACGAGAAGCAGACGGAGTTTGCGCGAGGCGATGGTCTGCGGTTGTAATATATCGCTTTTTTTTTTTTTGCGTGCAGAAAGCAGAGTCAAGAAAACATGCATTTATACTGATTTCCTAAGTGTATTTCAAGCCCTTCAGAGGGAAATATGAGCGCAGGCTTTGACCTGCTGCCCGGCTATAAGGGCCAGTGAACGCGAGAACTACGGACGAGTCCTGGCAATAGAGATTTCACTCCCTACGTGCCAGTTTTCACATCAAGCTTTTCAACCGCTGCAGAGGTTAGAAACGCAATGACCGTGCTGCTTAGAGCCTAGAAGGAGGAGGTGCTGAACTGAAGCAGACTGACATAGGAAAACAAGGAGTCGCTTGTGAAAACAAGACTTTGGAAGAAGATTAAGGTATACTGCAGGATGTAGCGGGGATGGAACGAGGCCGGGTATGTTGTCACTAGCTGTCTCACCTATACAGTGGAAGTTGAGGGATCTCCTGCCTCAAATATAGAGCTGAACTCACGGGATCTCTCCGCTCCTCTGAGCAGGCTTCGACATGACGATCGGGGCCGCAAACGCGCGTCCTTGACGCGGGCACTGCACAGCCAGCCGAGAGTGTAAAAACGCATACCGCAGCACGCCCGCGCCATTGCGTTCTGGGAAGATTCTGACTTCGGGGCCTCTCTCGCGGCCGCTCTGGGAAAGAGTTCTTTTTCACCAAGCCCGGGATCAACCCATCGTTCTCATCTGTACGGCCGCCGCTACCGATCACCTCAGCCTTCGACGCCTCATCTAACAAGCCGTGAGAATTCCTTTTTGTTCAATCGAACATATTTTTCGCTTTTGTTTAAACCTTGATCTGAGTTAGTATTTTACGCTGTTTTCTATGTTATCCGTGCCCATACTTATATATCTGGAATACTTGCTTTGCTATTAACAGTTATCTTTTATCGCAGCGTTTTGTTCATTGTCGAGTTTTCCTCTCGTCATTTACCGAGTTGTCTTTTATCACTATCGTGTCGTAGCGTTTTATTTTTTATTGTACTCTATTATTATGCAGTATAGTTTGGACTACTATCTATAAATATTCAAATGCTTGTAAAAGAAAGTGAACTTCTTGAGCTTATTCCTCAATCACACACCAACACACGTACTTCACAGGTTGCCCGGCCTAACTTTTAAAAGTTTTCTCAAACCTCATAGAGGGACGACGGGTAACCGTTAAGGGAATCCCGCGCCTCTGTTCACAGTAAAGGCATAGGTTTGCGACATATGCCGAACGTCATAAGTGATTCGGCATATCAGCCTTCTTTAGACCTGCTGGGAGATCAGAATTATGAGGTGCGCTTGAAAAAAAAATGAAGCCCTAAATCAATAAAAAGTCACATGAGCTCAGACGTAGAGTGTCAAATACGTGCATATCACTAATTATACATGAACTGATCAAGGAATGTAAGGAAGGACGTGAGAAGACACCCAAGAGAATGCTGTATTATGAAGTAACGTACTGAACCTCCGCACGGGCTATGAAAGATGCCGTACGTCGTGGAGTAAGTGTGGTCATCTCTGAGCGCATGGGTGCAAGTCCTGCTTTCTTGGGAATTGAATTTAATTTGGATAACTGAAATATTCCGAGATACTGATCATAAGATCGAGAGGGTCTAAACTTCCGAAACGTAGTTAAATCCTACTCGTAAAACTTTTCGCGCGCTCGTTAAATCTGCAAAAAAAAAAAAAAAAAAAAAGCCAGGGGTGCAAATGTTTGGCAATAGAAAACTGCAAGCCTTTCTAAGAACGCGCGGGTATATTGTCATGGCAAAAACGGTCTCCATGACCTGCATGAGATCCACTGCACCGTGCTCGGGTGAACGACGCTGCTGATACACCGTGGTGATTACCTGAGAGGATGCAGATATCCATGTTATTCCGCTGTCGAGAAGTCGAGCATAAAGAAGTAAACTGCACGAACACCTGGCCGTACTGCAGCGTTCTGGTCTCATCGAGCACACCGAACATGTTTCGACCCAAGTCCTGCGGCACAGAGATGCGAGACTTGGACAGGAGAGATTCTGGAACAAAAAAAGCAAATAAATAAATAAAGCGTAATCTTCACATCACCCATCGATGCCAGAACTACGTCCGCGAAATTATTACCTGAAATTAAATTGAAACGGAGAATGCAGCGACTGGGAATTCAGAATGGCTAATTTAAATGATTATGAATTTTCGCGCAAGAATATGAAAGGCTCATGCTTAGGCATTTGTTGCGTAGGACAAATTGCTTTTTGTTTAAAAGAAAACTTTTGAATTAGGCAGAGACATTTCTGGCTAATTTCTAGTCACTTCAATGATGCGAACGACCGGCTTTGCAGTACCTTGAGTTGGTTGAACCGAATGTGGAGCGAAAGCATTAGCTGCGGGCGACCGAGCGTTGCATCGAACACAAAGCGTTCCGTTGAACGCATCAAAGCTCACCGGCGTTCAATGCAGAATCCACTTTTATGTCGTGAGCATGCGATGCCGGCAGACGCTTTCCTACTCTGTCAGCTCTCCGGGGCGGCGCGCGCATGCGAGTGCGCCAACTACCCTTCTTTCCGCGCCGGCGCGCGACTTCACACTTAAGCTACGCCTTTAAACGTACGATGCGATAGTGTAGGCTACCGCCCCACATTTTAACTGAGCCGTATGAACGTGCCTGCTTGGCATAGGGGTAACGCGAATTCAGATGTCATGGTAGGCCGATTCTAATATTACCCTCCCACATGAAAAGAGGCCCGAGTGGGCGCTCTTTCAGGCACCTGCGAAATTGTCGAAGGTAGCGTAGTGTAGCTTTCGGAAAAAAATTCTTGTTTATTGTGCAATCAGCACGGACCAAGAGATTAACTGTGCGGAAATGCGTGAAGATGCTTCGCCGAGAGCCTCAGTAAAAGGAGTGCGAAACGACTTTAAATACTGCTGGCAAATGTGTTCAGTGCGCAGAACGGATGGTGTGTAGTACTCAGAATAAGTGTGTGTCCTAAGGACGGAGCTCCGCCCTATTGTTAGGGGTTAATTTAAGTTAATTTAGGGGTTTTAACAGGACCTTAAACTTCATGTCACGACCGACAGGGGCCGCTTATAACCTAAAGGAGAAGCGAAATGTTTGCTTCAGGGGTAGGAAAACTAGATACGTGCCTATATAGCCGGTCATAATTATGTAGATATGGCCTGTGGTTGAGCAGCCAAAACCGCCGAAGTGATAAGAAATAACCGAGAAAGGAGCGGGTAGCTATGATAAGTACTAGGTCCGCGCTATGTAGCATGCACACTCATCCGCACTCTCAACAGATAGCGGCCTGAAAGCTTCTCATCGTAAGTTGCTAAGCAGTTTCATCTGGTAAAATGGGCGTAGCGTATCGATGAGTACAACAGCACTAAGCGCTGTACAACGGCTAGTGCGTCGCATCGTTAGCTCGCTATACCGCCACCCTTAAAGCGTTTAACGTCCCAAAGCGACTCAGGCTATGAGAGACGCCGTAGAGGAGCAATCCGGAAATTTCGACCACCTAGAGCTTCTTTAACGCGCACTAACATCGCACAGCATATGAGCGCCTTGCTCCATCGAAAGGCGGCCGCCTCGGCCGGGGATTTTATCCCGCATCCTCGGGCACAACCATCGAGCGCCGTAACCACTGCGCCACTACGGCGGAGCAAAGAGCGGGGCAAAGGACGACTGGCTCACCCATAGACGTCCTGTAGACGGCGAACAGCATAGAGCGCACGAAAGGGTCCCGCGTGAGCGAGAAGCCGTGGCGCAGCAGCTGGCTGAAAGGGAGCGCAGGGCCCACGAACGTCTCGAGCACCTGCAGTGCGACGCTGTCGCTGACCAGAGCCTCGGTAAGGAGCGTCACCATGCACTGCTGCAGGCAGAAGAACACCCGGCTGGGGACGCCCAGCTGCTCGAGCAGCGTGATCAGTTGCCGGTTCAGGAACACGGCACCTGCCAAAACGGCGCAGACGTAAGCGTGCCAGGCACAGAGAGTGAGAGACAGTGGAGAGTTTCAGAATGGGCCGACTCAAACGACCACCGAATCTCACTTGGCTAGAACGCACAGAAAGTTTCGTATACGAGTGGTTTGAATTAGATCCAAGTCAGGATAAAAAGGGGGGGCATGCCAAGGGCAGAATCGCATAAGCATCGTACGTGCATTGTGCGACAAGCATTTCTCACTGACCACCAGGAAAGCACGGCCTGCTCCACATTCAGTTACCTTAATCCAGAGAATTCAGTCACCCGACTCTACGGCGGCTTACGCTTGCCTTGACGTAGAATATTGTTGCGCTAAGACACCATCGGTTGCCGTATACCATTGCACGATCCGACCATTTCTTTATTTCAGACAATATCAGTTACTTGGATTGATTTGCTAATCCACGCGGCTATATTCCGCCTGTTAAGGTAGCACGTATTGTGTTCCTTTCTGTAACTCGCCGTGCTGTCCTTTATATGCGTGTAGTTTGGTTTTGAGGGTTTCGAGGGTTTAACGTCGCAAAGCGAAGTTCATTGAGGGATACCGCAGTAGTGTGCTCTGGATAATTTTGACCGCCTGGGAATCTAACGTGCACTGATATCGCATTATACACGGGTGCCTTGCGTTTTACCATCTTTGAAGCGCGGTTGCTGCTGCTGGGATTGAACCCCGTCCCCATTGTATATGAAAAGGATCAGCAGTCGAAAGCCCTAAGCACTGAGGCACCGCGGCGGCACCCATGCATATGCGAGTAGCGGCAATATACAACTGTTTCCTCTTGGGGAAGGAGGGGGATGGGGGGCAATTATTCATGATCCGAGGGTGGACCTTTTGGGGTGCATTATTTCTACGATTACTACGCGCGCCACTTGAAAATTGGAAAGGATAAAATATGGCGAAACGCCATTTGGGGAACTCACGTGGAGCCGAAATTTTGATGACCTCAATGCACTCAGAGTTGACGCAGTTGAATTTGCGCATGCTCTTGCGCAGAACAAGCTGCCTTCCGGTGAGCTGCGGATTGACGCAGAGCATGCCCTTGTAGCCAGCGTAGCGAATTTGAATGGCAGACGGAACAATAGTGAGGCCGATCTTGTTGGTCACCTGGAAAGAACAGTGAATTTCCTGCTGACTTAGGTTTGGCTAAGGAGCCAAGCCACGTCGTCCAATTATGCTTAGGAAGCTGTAAATAGGCCAATGCTCTTTCAGACAAGTTCAGAATTCATTTCTTAACCTGTACAGAACACAGGTTTAATTAGTGTTAATGGTGCTCATGGCCTGCAGTCAGGTTCGACAGACAGTTCTAGCGTTTTAGGCAAGGAGGAAGGGAGAACACAGACTCGACAAACACTAGACATCAAGAGAGTTTGACAGTAATCACGAATTTATTACGCGAACACGCTTGTGCTTTAAAAGTGTCAATGGCTAAACCGCATGCGTGACGGCACCTTTTTCGTGAAAACGTTGGGAGTTACGCATGACTCTTTCCACGTGTATAAGGAAGGCTTCGTTTATCTCGCTCTCTTTTTGATCCGCGTTTACAGATTAGGCAATGCGCCGCCAAGTGTCCCGATACTGATACTGTGTCTACAAGCCTCATGTGTTCCATGAGCCTGATGTTTAATACAGCGGCCTGTTTGGCCGGTGAATGTTTCCCACATGATAACGGGATCCTGTATACTGCATTGGTCTTGCAGGCCATATACAGGTTTTTATGTTTTCTGGGGCAAAACACTTTTTTGTTGGTGGCATCATTCACAACCTTGCAGAGTTTGCAGAGCTTGTTCAGTGCTGAAAGCGCGAATTTGACGTTGCATTTCTCTGCCACCCATTTTAGGCGGTGGCAGGGACGTAGGGCAGTGCAACGCACCTAGCCTGTTCTCGCTCAACCATCGCGTTTTTTTAACCAGTGTGTCTTGTTTATCAGGGTCTCAGCCATCGAAGCCAATAGTTCCATAGGAAAACCCGCCTGCTTCATGAGACTTACCTGCATATTTACACTTTCATGGCCTTTGTGCGGACAGGATTTATCAAGGGCAGCAAGATGGCGTGCATTTGCGATGGCTCTTTTAACCAACTTGGAGTGGGTCGAATCATAATTCACAGTTTCTTTTAGGATCTTAGCTGGTACATGTAGCAAACATGCGGACCAAAAAAAAAAAAAAAGAAAAAAAACCGGATGTCTATAGAAACTGTAGGGTATCCTCATTGGCCAGTTCATGTGTAAAATTCAAATTAAGGGCGCTAGACCTAAACACTTCTTGGGTAGAGTGGTCAAGACCCTCGTCTGTTTTCTTGGGATGCTTTTGTGACCACCAGAAAATATAGTCAGCATACTTAAATATCTTTAAAATCTTGTTACCAATTCGCGCTTCAATGAGTCTGTCCAAACTCGCTAAAACAGTTCACTTAATACTGGGATCATGGATCCCATGCAGACGGCTTCGCGCTGCACAAAGTTACTACACTCGAAATTTATAACAGTGCCACAGAGGTAAAAGTAAAAGCGATAAAAAGCTATGCATGAAAATCCCTACATTTTGAAAACCTACAGTTCCTTTTGTTTCAATGCACTCCTTCTCTGTGGTCAAAATATCTTGTGGAATTGAGAACAAATTTTCAACGTGAATCGGAAACGCAAGTTTAGCTACCTTAAACGGGTCAATCACAGGAAGGAGCTTCAAGCTTTTTTTTTTTTTTTTTTTTTTTGGCGGAACCTGGAAATGGCACCTTGCCAAGACCCTGCTTCAGTTACAATCACGTGCAGTGGCACATCCTTATGTGTTTTGGCTGAGAAGAATACCGCGAGCGGTTCTTTTTTCACCCCTTCTAGTTTTTTTTCGGAGGGTGGTCAGGTTCATGTGATCACACAGTGCAAGAGCACTCTTCTTTAAAACCACACCTGTTGATGCCGTCTGTACAAAATTCTTCCCGATTGCGTCATTCCCCTTGGCTAGGTAGTCTCTCGGCGAAATCACAAACCCTCCTTCCTTGTGCGATACAAGTAGAGCGCGTTTATTAGGACTCGTGTAGTCAACAGTGGCTTTTATCTTGAGATCAATTACTCCGGAACTGAATTTATGCCTCAGAAGAGATTCTAGAGATTTAGATGTGAAACTGTTTCTGTCCTCTGCATCAGCTAATTGGCAATCGTGTCAGTCCTGAACACTGCGCCACCACTCCCCCTGGTGGCCGTAATAGTTGCAGCGAAGAGACGTAGGTTGAACTGAATTAAGATGACGCACTTGTCTTCAGAGTTATGCTGGTTGGCCTGTCTCAGAGCCGGCAGGCATGTCTCAGAGCCGGCAGGCACGAAATCAACGCTTGGTTACCAGCTGCAATTTTACACATGAACTGGCCAATGAGGATACAATACAGTTTCTCGGCATCCTGTTTTTTTTTTTTTGTGTGGTTCGCATGTTTGCTACATGTACCAGCCAAGATCCCCCCCCCCCCCCCCCCAAAAAAAAAAAAAAAAAAAAAATTTATTGTGATTCGGCGCACTTCAAACTGGTTAAAAGAGGCATTGCAAGTGCACGCCATCTTGCTGCCCTTGATAAATCCTGTCCGCACAAAGGCCATGAAAGTAAAAATGCAGGTAAGTCGCATGACAAAGACGGGTTTTCTTATGGAGCTAGTGGCTTCGGTGGCTGAGACTGATAAAGAAGACAAACACTGGTTAAAAAAAGGCAACGGTGGAGCGAGAACGGGCTAGGTGCGTTGCACTGCACAACGTTCATAAGCTCACGCACCGCCTAAAAAAGGCGGCAGGGAAATGAGACGTCAAAGTCGCGCTTTCCGCACCGAACAAGCCCGGCAAACTCTGCAAGGTTGTGAATGATGCCACCAACAAAAAAGTGCTTTGCCCCCAGAAAAAAATCTGTATATGGCCTGCAAGACCAATGTGGTATACAGGATCCCGTTATCATGCGGGAAATATTACCCGGCCAAACTGGCCGCTGTATTAACATCAGGCTCATGGAACACGTGAGGCTTGTAGACACAGTATCAGGATCGGGACACTAAGCGGCGCATTGCAAACGGTGGAAAGACGACGAAAACAGTTGCTCTCCCATGCAAGAGCTGACACGTGTCATATCTAAACGCGGATCAAAACGAGCGCGAGATAAATGAAGCCTTCCTTATACACGTGGAAAGGTAGTCATGCGTAAGCAAGCCTAACGTTTTCACGAAAATGAAGCGAAGTGTTTGGAAAGGAGGGTGCCGTCGCGCATGCGGTTTAGCCATTGACACTTTTAAAGCACAAGCGTGTTTGCCTATAGTATACATTCGTGGTTTGGTTTGTGGGGTTTGAAATCCCAAAGAGACTCAGGCTACAGGAGACGCCGTAGTGAAAGACTCCTAAAATTTCGACCACCTGGAGTTTCTTAACGTGCACTGACATCGCACAGCACACGGGCGCTTTGCTTTTCGCCGCCATCGAAAAGCGGCCGCCGAGGCCGGGATGAGATCCCACATCCTTGGGAACAGTAGTCGAGCGCCGTAACCACTGCGCCACCCCGGCGGGGCTATATAAATTAGTGATTACTGTCAATAAACTCAGTTGATATCTAGCATTTGTGGTGCCTGTGTTCTCCCTTCGTCCCTGTCTAAAGCGCTAGAACTGTCTGTTGAATCTAATACCAACTCACCCAACTTTTGCGTTGAATGCAGTCGGGTGACCAATCGCAAGTGAGTGTAACATGTAGTGCAAAGATAGGCTTGGTTGTTTCCATAGTGACGGTGTTAGGCGGGCGGAAACCGGAACAACCGGGCCAGACTAGAAGTGCTTTCGCACTAAAACAAGTATAACCGTTCTGTAAGACTGAAGGGGCGCGAGTCTGGAAATTGCGTAACCATTGTGCACACACGACAGTAATAAGTGAATGAAAGCACTGTCCTGTCGTGACTGTACACTTTAAACACGAATAAGCCTATAAAGAAGTAAGAGGTAGTGGCATGTCCTCTAGCACACTCGCTTATAAAGGTATACAGTATACTCTACAAGCCTCGGGTAGATGTGCATCACGAAACGTACGAAATGCATTTCGTTTTGGTAAATGAACCATATTTCTTTCCTAAATCACATACCTTTGATGAGATTAGCAATGATAAGAGCTTTGACCACTTTAAACGAATTTTAACACTAGGCATTAAGAACGCACTGAAACCTCAGCCAAAATCTTCGTAACTGCTACAACTTCGCGTGTTTTGATGTGAGAAACGTGTTCCGTTGCCGACCTGAAGTATTCCGTATTTCTAGTAATGAAGATCACCAAGCTGAAGCAGCATGCCCTGACCCTAAACTGCACTAGAGGGCAAGCTCCTTACTTTTTTCTCCCTTACGTGCGTATTCGTGTTTAGAGTGTACGCGGTGAAAATCCATAGAAAGTAAGTAGCGTAAAAGACAACACACGGTACTTAGCAGAAAAATAACTTCTGAATGAATGAAGAATGATAGTATAGGCTTTCGTAGCTTTCTAGGGGGCTGGCGCGAGCTTATTTCGGGTGAAGCCACTAATAGACTAAATTACTAGCACCTGAAGAGATGAAGCTCGACATTGTTTTCAAGCCGAACCTTGTGAACTAGCCACAGGTGGTTTATTGAATATTCTGAAAGAGACGAAAGACTGAAAAGGACACTAGATATACAATAAGTAAAGCTGCGCGAAGATGAGTTTTAAGCAAATGAAGATAAGAGAAGCGCAGATGATGCGGCAAGGCAAGCTCAATAGGATTACTGTGGGAGTTCGCAGTAAAAAGGTTTGCCAGAAATACCAGTTTGGCAAGCGAAATTATGACGTTACGCGTTCACGCTGGCTTTAAGGTACTTCTGCGGTGAGAGTCAAAGATGCGGCGTACCTCTTTGAGGAGCTTGGGAGAAATCATGCCGATGCCATCAGAGAAGATGTACCAGTCATCAGTTACTGGGTGTTTTCCTCCCAAGACATCAGGGACTTCAAGCACAGAGTTGCTGAGAAGGGGAACCTGTACAGATTCTTCTGTGGACGAGAAACATTGCCCCATCCTCGCCATCTTTTTGGCAGTGCTCGCGATGCCGCTGAAGTCACCCATCCAGTAGCGAATCATGTCAGTGGAGTAGCCCTTTGCGTCCTAAGAAAAAAAAAAAGTAAATACCAAAGGACTGTCGAGGACCAGGTGAAATTAGTTTTGAATCACATGCGCACGCTACAGTTACTCGGAGGTGTTGCATACCTCGGCCAGATTCCCATTCGGCATTGTGACGCAAATTGGAAATACCGGCAAATTATGTGTCTGGCTGCGAACAGACTATGGTACTTTGAAATATAATTTTGATCTACCTACGATCCTGTTCACAAGCAAGCTGAAACCGCCCAGATCGAGAAACCAGTTAGTTTGAAACAAACGGCATTTTCTGACTGAAGAATTTCAGTCCCTGCTGAATGCGAATAAAGCGCAAAAAGTTGCCTCGTTATTTCGACTGCATGCTGAATTGAGCCCCGACACTTGTACTGTTAACAAGAATGAGCCTTGTTGGCTGCAGCAACAAAGTGTGCTCCTGGAAGCAAGTACAAGGAGTACTGCAAGGTCAGTTTTATTTGCACTTTCCAATTCTCACTAATCATTATGGTCGGGACAATTATCACTGATGATGTTTTATGTTCGAAAGCAGATTTATCACGAATTCAGTCCTGGTTTTCCAGTGTCAAAAATGTGCTTTCATGTCTGTTTTACTAAAAAGAAGGCTATTGACTACCAGTATATAATAGCCATCTAATACGTAAGGAAGCTGCATATAAGTATTTAGGGATAACGCTGTCATCGAATTGTTCATGAAATTAGCATGTTGAGGATTTGTTACGTAGAGCACTGAATTTTATTCAAAAGAATTTGAGATGTTCTCACACCAATCTCAAAAATGCGGCCTATGTGAGTTGCGTAAGACCTATTTTGGAATAAGGATGTGCGGTTTGAGACTCTTTGAACAAGACGCCCATCGAGCACATTGAAAAAATTCAGAACCGCGTAGCCAGATTCGTATTGGGATGATTCGGAAGAAAGGACAGCGTAAGTGCCATGAAGGTCGAACTAAACTGGGAACTACTTGCCTCCCGCCGAAGAAAATTACGGCTTAAACTGCTGTTTATGATTTACCATAATAAAACCAGTATTAACAAACACGCCTATTTTAAAGAGCCACACTGTCTCCAGGCACACAGACCACACTTAAAATTCGAGGATATCATGCCCGGACTGGTACTGACGCAAATTCTTTTTAGAGAGTGAAATCGCTTAACTGAAATGCAAGTGTGCTGTGTGAATGAAGGTGTCTTTTTCTATGCTGTAACCCCCTTGCTGTAACGCCTTTAAGCGCTGCGGTGTAATCTACGAACAAAGAAAAGACACAATCGTACCAATGGGATCAATGCTAGGAACCGAGCGTTGCCTACTCACCGTAGCGTACAGCCATGCCCCGTGATCTCGAAGCTGGCTGCACGAAGTTGCCAGAAGTCTGAACTGCCTGTTTCCGGCGATGAGGCCATCGCGGAGCGTGGTGGCGACAACCCGTTCGACGGCCATGTGCCGGCAGTGGCCGGACATGAGCGAGAAGGACAGGTTTTGCATGTTGTCATCGCGAAATGAGACGCGCAGCGAGTACTCTGGGTCAAACTTGCGAAGAATTCTGTTCTCGCAGTGTATTTGTGGAGGAAGCAAGATGACCTTCGACGGAGTTACGATGCAGCGTCGAACCAGGCAAGTGCCAGCAGGAATCTTCTGTATAGCAGCTGCAGGAGTCCAGAACTTTACGAACAGCTTTGGCAGGCATGCGATGATGTCGACGATCTCGTGCTCTTCGATGGCGCTGCGAATGGCGTAAAGAGCCAACTCGAGAGCAGGACCACTTCTGTGGCGAAGCCTTATCAACTCCTCTTCGAACTCTTCCAGCTTGTCACGAGCAAGTAGAGCCATTTGAGCGAATCCGTTGTGCCCTTGTTGCAGGATAGCGCTGAAAGCGTAACACGTCGGGAAGCAAAGTTTAGGCTTAATTTTGCCCTCGCACCTCTTCTTGATCTCTCTCAGTTGGGCACCAACCCTCTCAGTCAAAATTGGACTGTACTGAAAGGTTGTCTCTGGCTTGCAGCGCGCTCTGAGACGACTCACCGCTTGCCGCGCTTTCAGTTTGTTTCTGAGAGACAGCTTGATGACGGAGCCCCCGCCAAAGTCGGAGCTACGCATCACCCACCCGCATGGACACCCTAGCTGGAAAACTCGGTCGTACCATATGTTATCCGTTGTCCACCCGTTCGCGTCATCCGCGCCTCGATACAATAACGGGACAGTGGTCAGGTGAAGATAGATGCCAACCGTGTCGTATTGGTTTTCAGCTTCGTTCACGACAACTCGGAACACGCTGTGGTACGGTATCTCGAACTTGTACGAAGTGCGAGTATGCTTACAGTTCTCTTTGTGGACTAACGTGAGCATTACTTGTAACATTCTTTCGTCATGTTTGAAGGCGCAACTTAGCATGAAGCCAGGGACGCCAACTTGCGAATAAATGACGTAGCTTTGGGCGAAAAGGCAAAGTCCGGCGAAGGTGCCAAACGAGAGACATATAAGTGGAATGTCGCTTTCGTGCGGTACCCAACCGTCCCAGAATCCGCGCTGTTGTTCCGGGATCAGCCACTGCAGACGGCCCTTGAACGGCATGATTTTGCCCAGGAGGCACCACTGCTGGGCTATCTTGGAGCTTATGGAATGCAGTTCGCCCTCGGGAATACTTCGACAGTATTTGTCTGTAAATGTCAAAGTACAGACTGCCTGGTAGTACTTCTCCTCCGTGTGAGTGCCCAATTGCTGGGCGACATCGCTCATGTAAAAGCGCGCGGGGTAGGACGTGTCGATGGTCGTGAAAAATCTGCGGTGTAGCGAGACATACTCGCTAATATCTCTGCCTTGCTCTTTCCACACGACGAGGAAGGTGAGGCTGTCCCCCATCTGGGAAAGCCTGAAAGAGGAAAAGGACATGATCAAACAGCGAACGACAAACCCGCCGAAAACATGTGCTCAAAGCCAGTAAGCTTTGACCCAGCCGTAAGTCTGCAACGCATGTTTACATCGTATGCTTAACGACATTGTGAACATGGCAAATTAGCATCACGCAACACACGTCCCATTCCCGCCTGGTAGAGTAAGAATCTCTTAAGGAGAGGTGAACACGTTCCTTATAAAAAACACTTCGCTGGTGCAACCGCCGCGATGCAAAGCTGTGCGCCCTGAGGCTAAGCAGGGTTAGTCCCTGCGTTCGCAGTTCTTGAAGGCCACGTATCTGATGCGGGTAACAGGTTTTTCTTGTTAGTCCGGACAACGTGAGCTGGTAGCCTTGACCAAGAAAACGACAGAAAACAATAAGTGTCGCATTGCCCCAGTGCCGTCCCGCCTGTAGCCCACCGATATTCAAGACAAGGCCCTTTTGTTTATCGTCACCTAATTAGTACAATGGCGCAGCGAAGACTAACAGAGGCTTCCCAGGAATACTTGTTCTCACCAGAAAAGGAAATGAACAGGGGGTGCCAACCATAAGAACGTGCATGACCGCCCATGGAGTTAGGATGACCGTCACCATCGGCCACAGCATGCGTAATTTAACATGGCAGAAGAGTAGATATGCGCCGACATTGTGTGGGAGACTACGGTGAAGAAAATATCAGATAAAATAAGAAATAGATAAGTGCGCAGTAACGTTGGCTTCATGGTTTTACCGATACGAAACTCAAACCCATCGTTTCAGATGCACGCATTCGGTCTTGCTATCTAAGGCCACCCCCTACTTCCGAAAATGGAATGTGCCTGGAACTAGTTTTCGGCGAGCACGGCAACAACAGCGCCGCGTATCGCAGTTTTTCTGCTCCGGTAACAGGTCACTTGTGCTAATATTTTTCTGTCGCGGCTTTGCGCCTATCTGCTGTTAATTGAGCTCACGTTAGCGAACAAACTTTTTGGATAGGAAATTCGTATTCGAAAGCGTAAGGAGAATTTATAGGGTCGTAGGGAATCGACAAAAAATGAACGTGCGCGTCTGTGCGTACGACAGAGACCACAGCAGAAAAATACTGGCTAAGTACTTCTTGACGGCGTTTCGTATGCTCGATTTGATATTCCCCGCCCAAACATCTTTCCTTACCAAAATAGCGGTTAGGTCTTTTATTCCTGGGGCCGGCATTGCCTGAGCAAGGCTAGAGGGCTGGTGACTGGGACTAGGAGTGAAAATGGGGAGGGGGGCAATTAACGGCAGAAGAGAAATGGTAGCGTTTTTTTTCGTAATTATATCGATGATTAGCATAGCACAGCTGCAACGGAAAAAAAAAATGTTAGCACAATTGGCTTGTGACCGGATCAGAAATATTGCGATACGCGGCGGCATTATTGCCGCACACATCGATAACGAAAGTGCCAAGCACAGTCCATTTCCTAAAGCAGGGGTGGCCGGCAGAAAGCAGCTCATTCTGACGATGCCCCATTCAAAGGACGACCTCATATTAAAGCTTGTGCATCCTTATCGGAAGAATCATTCGCCGACGTGACTATGTAGATGGAGATTTTTTTGTGTGCGGGCTTTCTTTGAAAGCAGCGGTATCTTTATCGCGGTTTTCCTTTGAAAAAAAAAAAAAAGGCAAATGCACTGTCAAAAGCAACGTCATCGGATAGCAAAAGCCCAAGTCCAGGAAATTGTGGGTGCTCTCAACATCAGCTCAATAAAAAAAAAAAAAAAAAAGGAAATAAGGAATTGACTAACGTGTGCTGCAACGTTGGCGTGCGATTCTACCCATGAGCCTCTTACAAGATTTTAAAAATTTCAGATACAAGCTTTCGGTCGTGCTACTTCCTACCGGCCGTCCTCACTTTATAAAATGGAATGTGCCTAATACTCTTGCCATCGGAGCGCACTGGAACAATAGCACCACGTATCGCAATATTTCTGCTCCGGTCGCAAGTCACTTCTAATATTTTCTGTCGCAACTGTACTACTGCAAGAAGCAAACTGTCGAGAAATTACGGGGGCGCTTCAAGGTACAGTAGAGCGCGATTTGAAGGTCATCGCGCGAGCGTCGACCAGCCTTGCACTCCAGGCACCTGGCGGCCGGGTTTGGAACAGGAAAAATCATGATTTCGCACTCTTCTCTCCCTCGTTCGCTGTTCCATGAACAACCATCACCCCCGCGACATACTCACCGCCCTTTCTCTCTATTGTAAGCTTTCGATTTGTTGCGATAAAGTGTCAAATTTCAGATAATACCGAAGAATACGTCGTGCTCACAACGATAACTGCCTGTTCGTAGAACCAAACGAAAAAAAAAAAAAGTGAAAGTGATGTCCCAGCAGGAAGTGACGGCTACTAAAGGAACAGCAAAAAGAGTGAGGGAAGCTGGCTTGATACCTCCCTCGCCTCGGCAGAGAATTCTGGGCCATGGCGCTGTTCATGTACCCGGTCGACGCTCGCGCGATAACCTTCAAATCGCGCTCGACTGTATACTAGCAATAAACTCGGAAAAAGCTTGCTGTTCAACGCCACTCACGTAACGCAGACGTGAAAAACTAACACACGCACACCTTTGCGCTGTAATATAAGACAACACAATGGAACACACCCAGCAACAATCCGAGTCCATGTTCAACACTATACACACGCGTAACGTGCACATCAGAGCACTGATATCACCCGTGGCGATTTTCAGGACACCGAAACATATTGAAAGAAATCCGTGGCTGCTGCACACAAGAACTGGTTGAATATGTGCAAGCGTAGGCACTTCGCACGTCCAGACAATTCACTCAACTGAGCAAGTAAACGAAATAACGCAACACTTGACCATCGAAGTAGTAGTTCACAGTATTAAAACGAAACCACTGGGAATAAATGTGCACATTCCCAACCACGTTCTTAACGGTTACATCTGCCTAAGTTTCTCGCTGCAAGATCCGAGCAAAATTTCCCGTGGCATGTAAAAGAAAATCGTTTACGAATTAATAGGCGCCTTCAGAAAAAAAAAAAAAAAAATAGAGCGGGGTGTACACGCCCCCTCCTTCTCAAGGGTGTGCAGGGAAATTACTGCTGGAGACGCACAAAGCAGCGCTAAGCAAGATATACGACACTGCGCTATCTGTAGCAGGATTGTGCACTCGCGCCTTCGCGCACAATATTGCTTCAACAGTCGCAAAACAAGCCCCTACTGGAGTAGCAAGCCCCTGTACGGTGTCAGTAATTACCTGGCGGAAGACAAACTCTAGGAGCGCAAGCATTCGTGGCTGAGTATTTTGTGCTCTCTCAGTTTTACGAAGCGCCCACATGCCGCTACCAACGTAACAACCAACACACAGAGGCCAAACCGCACGTTAACACTAGTCAGGACTAAGTGCCCACAGCTGTAATAAGGTCTAGTTCAGACGACCCGTTATGCCTGCCTCAGTAAACGGCAGCGTCCGCACGTCGCCTCCATCGGAATGCAAAAACATCAGTATGTCGAGGGTTCAGCTGACGCTACAAAATAAAACACAAGACAGTTAAAAACGGTTGGGGCCCCTCCGCTACGGTGCCCGTCCGCTACGGTGCCCGTCTAGGCCGCCTCAGCGTCATAGGCCGCTTAGAAAAGACGTTACTAATCCACCAGCCCACCTACATGAGAAAATAAAATCGCTTCCATCAAGGGGTCGCGCTGTACTTGCCTTCGGGAGCTTCAGCCGCTCGCTGCGGGGCGTCAGAAAAAAAAAATAGCACCTGCAAATGCCTGCATGCGCCCGTTTGATGACGTCGTCCCGGCTATTGCTCCAATAGCTTGCGTTCAAGCCCTTTTTATTATGCTGTTCTTTTTGTTCTTTTTGTTTCTTTGTGTTGACATGGCAACATACTCAGGTCTGCACCTATCTTCTTCCTTCACCCTTCTTTTTTTTTTTTTTCTGTAGTGATAAAAATTGCGCCGGTTTAAAATGTAAAGCAGGTGACAGGAAAGCAAAGACGTTGTATTTGTCTCACTTCTCGGCGGGCACCTAAACTGCGTCGTAAGGTAAGGGAGGAACGTGGGAGTGAAAGAAAAAGACGCCGTAGTGCCGTAGTGGAGGACTCCGGATTAATTTCAACCACATCGGGATCTCCATCGAAACGCGGCCGCTGGGTTCGGGGGTTCGAGACCAGGTATTCCGGTTCACTAGCAGTGCGTCTTAACCACTGAGACACCGCGGCGGGTGATAAAAAATGACGTCTTTGAATGATATTGTGATTTGCAGACATGTGCACGAATCTTTGCATTAAAGGGCAGAAAACCTTGAAGTGTGTTTTGCTATTCAAGTCAGATTATTCGCCGAAAATTTTTCATATTCAAATGGAATTTTGTCGCTGCATTGACCTTTTTGAAAGCTGCGAATAATTAATTCAGCCCTGCAATTCAGCCCGGCATGCTCTAACACAGGGGTTCTTCGACTGGGTTCCGCGTAACCTAGGGGTTGCTCCCAAAACAAACGCACGCGCAGAGGGGAGCTTTTAACTACCATTTCTTTTCACAGAGTCGCAGTTTCTTTCGTACGTTGTGCTGTGTGTATTGTGTCGAAGAGAGGCACCAAAGAAAAAAAAAATATTTAGTGCTCATGTGAGGACCGCGTTGTAAAGTAAGCATTTCAATCCTAAGCGAAAACGTACTTTTAGGCCAGAGTTATTACAAGCTTGCAGTTCGCAAAGAAAAACCAGCATATACTTCAAAAATTGAAGAGGAACACAAGCCGCAATAGGAGAAAGGATGTGGATAACACATTTTATTTACTTGCTCTAGCACAGTATATCCCCCAGACTTAAGCACGGCGATTAAATATAGTTAATGTTGGACTAGTTGGCTGTCTGCCATTATATTGATTTCATTAATCGCGAATGGACTGGACAAGGGAAGACGACGACGACCAAGCGCTATTCACAACTATTAAAGCGGAAAGCCTTTAATGCCTCATCGTTATCAGCAGTAGCTGTCGGCAGAGGCTGTCACACCTTCGAGGGAGACGGTTAAAAATAAATAAATACACCTTGTCTCCATCGCGAATCGAACCTCCAGCCCTTGGATCCCTAGCCGAGCGCTTTACCAACTGCGCTACCCCCCGAATTTTTTCATTTTATTGTATGGAAGTACTTCGAGCCAATTTAATCAGGTCGCATCCCGCAACCTGCCATACACAGTTACATCAGCATCAAGCTCTCACTTTGGTCACACATCAAAATTCCGGGAGACATATATATGCATCTTGTAAAGGTAACCACGCAGGAGGTAGATCCTGCGCAGCATATACCCCCCGCACAATGGTACACTGTTCTCTGAACAGAGACTTCGATGAACGTGGTGGCTTTTCGTGGTTATCTGCCATGCGGCTCTTCAACAGCACATGAGCACAAAAAGCTCACATGGCGCCTAAGAAGCTTCCATTGTAGGCAAAATCCTTTAGTATAGGGCGTAATATCAGTGTCCTTTTTTGAGAGTCCATTGAAGAATGTTCCAAAATAACACTGCATCACGGCAATACACAAAGCAACGATCTATAGTTTCTGGCTGCTGACACAGGCGACAGTCCGCTGACCATGGCACAAAAGTCTCTCTTGCACGAAGCCACATTTTGACAGGTAAGGTTGATGTGTGAAGTTTAAAAAAGAAAGTCTTTGCGGCTGATTGTATACAGAGTTCCGCAACTTTATCGGGCACCGTTTTGAAAAATTCTGCCGCCTCAACCGGAGGCTTATTTACAATGAAAGCGCGCACAAAACTTGCTTGTTGTTGACCCTTTTGATGTGTTATAAGTTGGGCAATGGTGTTTACTTGGTTTGACTGCGCATGACGAAAAACCAGACCTCTCTACGTAGAGTCTGAGGTGGCGAAAGACGCCAGCACCGACATTTCGGCGAAGATAACTGCTGGCGCCATCTGTTTTCGACCAGAACGCGCGCTCACCTGAGTGATTGTTACGCTTTCCTCCAGCGAAGACAGATGGCGCCAGCAGTTATCTTAGCCGAAAAGCCGGTGCTGGCGTTTTTCGCCGCCTCAAACTATTCGTACAGAGATCTAGTTTTTCATCATGTGCAGCCAAACGAAGTCAGTACCATTTCCCAACTTAATACACATCAAAATGGTCAACAACAAGCAGGTTTTTTTGCGCGGTTTCACTGTTAATGAGCCTCCGGTTGAGGCGGCAGAATTTTTCGAAACAGTGCACAATAAAGTTGCAGAACACTGTATACATCCGTTGAATCCTATTTAATACACTATTGTTAGAAAGGGGAGGTAAGGCTGCCAATATATCGGTACCGGATATAATGTCTCAATAAGAACTTTGGTCATCTGTCTTCTGGATAGGCTGTATAGGTATTCCAAGGAAAACCGTACGGTGAGGAAATGGAATGTGTCGGCAACTTCTTCAAGAAAACACCACAAAGGACCCTCACTCCTATGACCAGCGGGCGCAAACAAATTAGGCAAATTGCCACTTAATCGTCTATTAAATACAGCTAGGAGGAAAAGATGGCTTGCTGTTTTAAAAAAAGAAAAACCTTGAAACAAGCTGATGAACAAACAAGTGCTGTAGGCCAGCTCCACCAGCCTCTAGAGAGAGAAACGAATTGTCTCGACGCATAGGCTCCCATTGAGAGCGCCACACACACACACAAAAAAAAAGCAAAATTCTATGCATGGACTGTGCTTTGTTTCTTGCACAGTGCAACACCTGCAATACATAAATAAGCTTGGAAATCACGAAGACATTGCAAACTTGTGCTCGTGCAAATAGACAGCTCCATACCCATCCATGCCTGGGTTTGTCGCCTAACTGACGAGATCCGAGAATCCCAGTGAGGTCCACTATTGCAATAATGATGCAAAGGAACCCTCAAATATTGCAAGTCTTCGAAGTCCCACCTGATGCCGGAAAAAATTTAGACTTCGTACTCCGTGACCTAACCAGAACCCCTTTGATTTTTCAAAGTTAAGAGACGCCCCCGAACTATCACAAAAGCTCTCAGTTACGCTCAAAACCTCGGTCACACTCTTTTTATCAGTACAGAAATGGGCAATGTCCTCAGCATAAGCCAGAATCTTAATTTCACATTGCGACAGTGAGAAACCACGAACTGCTTTGTTCTCGATGATACTACGACCTAGGCGCTCAAAATATAACGCCCCTACGCGCAGCGCTACTCCCCGGATCGTGAACCGTTCATCATAATTCCCCTTGTCTACCGTGAGGATAGCGGGATTCCGCGAGTGACAGATACTGCGCCTTTGATTTTCTATACACGAATTATAGAACGCCGGTGAACTTTGGTGCCTTCAATGGAATGCTGGTTGTGTTCGACAAGGGACGCGCCATGTACCGTCACGACTGGTCATGACGTTACCAAGCGATTCATCCATAGAAGAAGTTGACCCCGCCGGGCGTCCGATCCAGGCGTTCGTGTGTCGTCTTTCATTTGGCGCTTCCTCGAACGCCGCACCACACAGCAAACAGAAGCAGACCGAGATGTCTAGGAGGCGTTAGTAAAGCAGGCATCAGTGGCATTTCAAATTGATTTACAGGATAGAAAAGGCGCAGTGTCTGTCACAATTCTAGGCGCACACATATACCACGCCGTAAAGGAAGGGAGGAAGGTGGGAGTGAAAGAAGAGAGGGAGATAGAGGTGCCATAGTAGAGGGCAACGATCCACCGCGCTATAATGATTTTCGTGCCATCTCCCTTTAGTGGTCCAAAGTGTCTTCTAGAATTTTTTTAGAGCCATATAGGCACTGTCCTGCACCGGTGTGACCATGCTAGACACTAAGAAATGTGTCAGCAGTATTAGAAAAAAAAAAAAAAAACGCGGAAGAAATCTTATCTCAACACTGCATATAACTATTGAAATATCGCTGAGATTGTTTAAAGCATTTTTGCGGGGTCGAAGTAGCACAAGCTGGTTTTGCTCACTTATTCTCGATATTCTCACACCACGGATACGTGGTGTACAATATGTGCATGCTAATCAGTGCTGCAAAAATGTGTGATTCATTTCATCACTAGTCAGACATTTTGCATGCTCCCTCAAGTCGGTCGTTCACATAAAGCCTCATCTGGTCAATATACGATTTGTCACAAGACATGGGTCTCGTAGGCAAACTACTCTTCTCGCGATCTTCTAGCTGCAAGGCATTATTTTCGCAAGCAGTGCGCGCAACAGCTGGGCACTTGTATTCGTCTTCTTCTTCCTCTCATGTTCTGCCCTAGTAATGAAATCGCTATAATGAAGTCGCAGTGCAACGTTTTTAAACGTGACCTGAAATGACTACCAAAACAGTGACCAATAGCACTGGCGAAAACATTGTGCGCGGATTTCACAGGCTGTACTAGCCAGGTCCTTCAGTTATTAACGCATTTACATTACAGGGCGACTCATGGCAACGCAATATCACGCAAAAGACACAAATTGTCAGACGGTGAATGGTTGTTCAAGAGCAAGCGCCAAAGCGACATACAGTCCAGGGGAAATTTAATCTTACAAGCGTTTTCAATCGTACGAAACACGTTACTAACAGGCAGAATGAAAACGTGTATTTGATTCTTCACAGTTTGTGTGTCAGTCGCTTTAAACGATCCGATATCACGGACCCCCCCTCTCTCTACGCTCTGATTTCGTGGGAAGTTGACATTGAGCCCCTTTTGCGTCAATTCGGTGCGCAGAAGGGCGCAACAGCTCGTCATTTTTGTGTGCTTAAGCTCACAAGTTCAGCCGCGTCACTATCTGACGTATTCGCACGGTTGTGGGCACAAAATCTGCAAAACAATCCGGCCGCGCGCAGCACGCACCGCGACCATCCACTGCAGCCTCCTATTACCAATATGGCGGCCGGGCGGCGAGGGGCTCTGGCTGTAGAAAAGTTGTGACCACCCTGGACGGCGGCGCTGCTATCACACTATTCAGAACTCCAGCACAAGAAGCCTATATTTCAAGCTATGAGGGATGCCATTGTGGAGGACTTCGAAAAGTTCGACCACTTCAAGTTATTTAACATGCTTATCTATTTCTGAAAACAAGAACTAATGTTTTAAACCGTGCAGCGCTAAGACGTCCGGCGCTTTTGTCCTACAAAAGTGAAACTGGGGCCTAGTTATTCTACGGTCACATCCCAAAAAGCCCCGCCGGGGTGGCGCAGTAGTAACGGCGCTCGACTACTATTCCCAAAGATTGAATCCCGGCCTCGGCGGCCGCTCTTCGATGGAGGCGAAAACAGGCGCCTGTGTGCTGGGCGATGTCAGTGCACGTTAAAAAACCCCAGCTGGTCGAAAATTTTGGAGTCCTTCACTACGGCCCCACAAAACAAATCAAGCATCACAAAAAGTGTTACAAACCTGTCAACCAGCCTCCGCTCCTATTGGCTGACATATGTCCGCCCGTCAGGATCGGCCAAAAAATGCGGGGCTACAGTTGACCGGTTTGTGACAGATTTGGGGCAGCTTCTGTGATGTGATCTTTGGGTTATTCAGCTCCTGAACTCACTAGATGTGCAAGAAGCTCGGCGGAAAGGCGACACCTGCTCATGACGCATTGCAGTGGCTATGGGGCCCACATCGAACTGCATGTACTCTGACGTCACGTCATGTCCTAACCCTTGGTCAAAAGTAACCATGAAGCAGGTTACATGGTTCGCTCTCCCGTTGCACAGATGGAGCACTTGTTCCGAACGTTAAGCTTCTAATCTTTGCAAGAAAAGTAAAACCCTTGACCTTACTTCACAAGACATTTTCTCCTTTGTGCAAGATTGGGCTCGATTTGCTTTGGTTTGGTGTTTAGCGTCTTAAAGCAATTCAGGCTATGAGAGACTTCTTAGGAGAGTGCTCCGGAAATTTCCAACACTTGTGGCTCCTTAACGTGCACTGACATCGCACAGCACACGTGCGTCTTGCTCTTCGCTTCCGTCGAAAAGCGGCCGCGACGGCAGGGATTCAATCCCACATCCTTGGATGCAGCAGTCGAGTGGCTTAACCATTTCAGCCAGTGGGGTGGGGCTCCTTTACGCAAGACTTCAGAGCTCTAGAGCAAGTGTCTGAAGCAAACTGTCCCGAGTGTTGGTGCAATAAAAATTTGAGGTATTGCCAGCTGTGTGCATGTTATTTTCTACAGCGAGTGAGTAAAATAAAGTGCATAATTCGGTGCAGTACAACACGGAGTTCAATACATAATATTGGCAAACTTCAATAAGTTGGTTTCCGAAATGAGGTGAGTTCTTTCAGTAAATTGCGTCCACCGCGATTGAGAGCGTGTATCTGATATCATCATCATTATCATCATTAGTCGGACTATACGCACTGCAGGGCGAAAGCCTCACCGATTTTCCTCTAATTAAACCGGTCCTGAGCTAGCTGCATCCACTTGACTCCTGCGAATTTCGTAACCAAATCCACCCACCTAATTTTCTACCGCCCCATCTTACGCACGTTACTCTTAGAGACCATCGGTTATTTCTCTTCGCAGTACACGTCCTGTCCATGACCATTTCTTTTAGCTTTTTAATTTCGACTAAAATGTCAGTAACTGACTATATATATATATATATATATATATATATATATATATATATATATATATATATATATATATATATATATATATATATATATATATAGAGGCGCAGGGCGAAGGCCTCTTCCATGTATATATATTCCATTTGTGTCTTTACAACCCTGCATTATAGTCTCCTTCATTGCTACAGCTTCCTGCGTATGAACGGTGCTCGGATTCTACATTCGACTCAAGATTATACCGCCTGAACTGCGCTGGTGGTTTGGTGGTTATCTGCCATCCCAAGGAAATGGTGTCAGGATATAGACCAACACCGTGTTTACAAACAAAGGGGCCACTGGGGGTAGCCCACTGGGGGTGAAGAGTAGGGTTAGCGCCCATAGGAATACATGGAACCGAAACATTTCAAAGCAGTTTTATCTTTTCACGGGGCATCTATGATGTCGTTATTCGACAGAGAGCAACCATGAACACTCTAGAACAGATCGTGAAAATATGAAATCTTACTAGCGAGGCGAAGTATTTTTAAAGCACCGCGAAACGATACGGGGGTGCGGTTTGGGAGGGCGGCCCATAGAAACACATGTAAACACAACTTACCGCGACGGTTTTCTCCTGTCGCAGAGCGTCAGAAGTGATGGCCGGTCGTTAAACGTTGGCCAGCGCATTAAAGAAGTGTATAACAAAGTATGCTGCGCCATTTCGGAGGCTCCTCACAGTTGTGAATCCAGACACCCCCAAAAAGCGCATGCGAATCGCGCAGTTTTGCTTACAGTCTGCTATGTTGCCGCATGGAGTAAATTAGCTTGATGATGCTGTTGCTCAAAGGTAACATCCTAGAAAGAATTACTTTTAAAAAACAAATGTCAAACGCCATACGACAGTATGGACCGAACGTGAATCGGGTATTGCAGCAGACGACGGCGCGGCAGGCGATATGCACCCGCCGCCTCCAGCTCCGGAGCGTCTGCTCGCGACGGCGCCTGGTCGTCTGCAACTGTGCGCGGCCAGTTTATCGTGTTGTGAACAGTCCCGTAGATCTTCAGACTTGCAATACTTGCAGGGGAATGTATTGTGCGCTGCAGCAATGTCGGACTGCATGAAAAGCTTGTCGGAATCGGCTAAACAGCGCTACAATGAAAAGCTGTACATTCGCGGCGTTGTGCACCCGGACCAATTAGCTAGCCTGAAACTATAGTTCACTATACCTGAAACGCATTGGAAAGTCCTCTGAACTGACGCAGGCGCTCTGTCACTATTGGGCATGGCAAACATTGTAGAGTATTTGTAGAGAGTGGTTTCACTGCAAAGATCGTCCAGGCATGCAAGTCCCTGGAGGCCTACAATTGTATTGAACCAGGTGGGTGCGCGCACGGTCATCAACGTGCATATATGCTAGTTAGCTATTTTTTCGTTTACTTTCTTTTCCCCGTGGCATCTCGATGGTTCTCATATAGCGTTCTGCGCTTTCTGTACGGCTTCCTCGTCTTTCCTTTATTTTCTTTCCGTACGACGCAGGTTATCCAGCGCGTGCAGACGTCGGAGTATGAAGCCTCTCATTATAATGACTTACCCACCACATTATTGTATCGCGACGCAACTACATATGCATTCATTTTAATACCGCCTCTACTTAGCCACAATCGATGTTTGCAGAACGGAATGACGTCGTGCCCGTTATTTTGCGTTTTATTCAATTCAATTTACAAAATGAACTGTGTCGACGGCATCATTACTCGGCTCATGCGCCTCGCCAGCACTTGGAATATTTTTGTTTTTTTTTACTGCCGTCATGCAACATGATGTCGGGGCGTGGCAGAAGACGTTCAAAAAAATAAAAATAAATAAACGCCGCTTGGGCGACTCGCCTCCAAGACGGGGGAGTTTGTCTGGAAACGCGCCGCATATATTTATTGATAAATATGCTTTACAGAGATGTCAGACGCAAAATGTTGTTGCATACGTGTATTCATGGTCTTGAAAGAATGCACAAGCTCTTAACAAACGACTGCTTTCGCCTTCTTCTTTGAGTCAGCTTCTTTGAGAACCGTTCTTTACACATATTTTGTATGGGCCGCACTACTGCAATGCATTTCTCACTCAGATTCTTGACAACGATTCTTTAAGGGAGAAGCACAAATGACGCAAGATGATGAGTATTATTGTCAATAGAGCTATCTAGCTCAGAGAAAACGCGAGCCAGCACGGAGCGAACACATCCTCACCTAAACTGCAGGTTACGCTGTGCAGATTAGTTGGATGGTGGGTTCGCTCCATGCTGGCTCACTTTTTTTTTTTTTTTCTGGGCGACACACCTCTGTCCACAAGAATACTGCTCATCACAGCTCATTCGTGCTGCTTTCATAAATAAATATTTAATCCTAGCGAAACTATTATGCTGCCAAGCTGTTTGCTTATGCTTGCACTTAGACGCACATTAGAAAAATCGTTTTCAAAAATGTAATATTGCTAATTTTATTTATAACCGAGAAATGAAATCATATTTTTCAGAACTGTATTTAATAGCACTGCACCCGGCAAAAAAAGGAGATTACAAGATAGATAAAAAATGTCACTTGCGTTCTCCCATGAAATTGCCAGAAAAAGCGACTTTATTCCATTAAAGTTATCTTCAACACTGTAAACAAGTAGAAAACGACTTTATCAGCATTGAGATGGCTTTGTATATTGCATGAGATAAAAAATTCATCAAATACGAAGTCCAAAGTTTGACGACTACTCTTAACCACACACACACACACACACACACACACACACACACACACACACACACACACACACACACACACACACACACACACACACACACACACACACACACACACACACACACACACACACACACACACACACACACACACACACACACACACACACACACACACACACACACACACACACACACACACACACACACACACACACACACACACACACACACACACACACACACACACACACACACACACACACACACACACACACACACACACACACACACACACACACACACACACACACACACACACACACACACACACACACACACACACACACACACACACACACACACACACACACACACACACACACACACACACACACACACACACACACACACACACACACACACACACACACACACACACACACACACACACACACACACACACACACACACACACACACACACACACACACACACACACACACACACACACACACACACACACACACACACACACACACACACACACACACACACACACACACACACACACACACACACACACACACACACACACACACACACACACACACACACACACACACACACACACACACACACACACACACACACACACACACACACACACACACACACACACACACACACACACACACACACACACACACACACACACACACACACACACACACACACACACACACACACACACACACACACACACACACACACACACACACACACACACACACACACACACACACACACACACACACACACACACACACACACACACACACACACACACACACACACACACACACACACACACACACACACACACACACACACACACACACACACACACACACACACACACACACACACACACACACACACACACACACACACACACACACACACACACACACACACACACACACACACACACACACACACACACACACACACACACACACACACACACACACACACACACACACACACACACACACACACACACACACACACACACACACACACACACACACACACACACACACACACACACACACACACACACACTGTTTTGTGTTTTGTTTTTTTTAACGACCGTCGCCGGCGTGGCATTGTCATGATAAGCAACATTAACCATCCATGCAATCCTTATCATGACAGAACTGGAATGTCATGACAGCGACGGTTGTTAAAAAAATGCCACTTCCTGATAGCTCCAGGTCGGTGGGCCTGGTGCTAATTCCTCCATCTGCCCTTCTAAAACGAAAACGAAGACATCAGGGAATCAACGCGAATGTGACGTCTTTACTTACACTTGCGGCGTGCCGTCTAATTGTAAGGAGCGGGCTGCAACAGATTTTTGCAGACATCACGCTAGGGTGGCTAGTATAACCACGTGAAGGTAAAGTACATTGCGTACTGCTAATATATTTAGTACAGGGCATATTATTGGGCTGCAGAACAAATCGAAAAAGTCGCAGCAGCACTTCTTTTTTTCTTACAAACGTAACCATGCACTTACCCGAACAATTCGCGCCATTGTGGACGTGGTGGTAGCTCCTGTCATCGCTAGATGCATGGAGCGGTGTTGCCGTGAGACTAAAATTTACTTTGGACCATTTAGCGAGCAGCCAGTTGTGAAAACTTAAAAAGAAAGAAATGCAAAAGCATGAGCGCTATATATATCCGTTGTCTCCTGATTTGGCACTCAGGTGCCATCGTTTCACTGCGGCCTCTACAGATCGCACTACAGCGCTCTTAATTAGCGTTAAATTTACACCCACACTCCCACCCCGCACCGGCGTGCTTCGTCCATACTTCCTTCATTTTGTTATTTATTAGATATTGCCAACTGCCTCTTGGCAGTCAAAGCAGGAGTGTGAGTACATTATTCTGAAATATTGGCAAGATGCAGTTAGCAAAGAAAAACAAAACAACCCTGTAACATCTGATTGACAGGCAGGCATGTGAGCATGCGCATAATCAACAAATAAAAAAAAGCAGTGAGTTCAAACTTCGAAAGGCAGACGGCGAAGCAAAATAAAGTATAGCATCACAAAGAAGCACTCGCTGCGTTACAAATAAGGTGTCACGTCACGGCCCTTCAACAGATTCAACCGAGTTAATAAACAGCGCGATTTCATACTCGGCTATGATTTTAGGAAAGAATTAAAAGCGGTTGGCGTTAGATTTAATGTTGGCAGGACAATTGCTTTGCATTTCTTGCATCTAGTTTTTTTCGTCTAAATACATCTATGAAATTTTACTTTTATATGATTGTAGACCATAACCGTGTCATATCAGAGTAAAAGTATAAGGCGTTATCTGAAGCTTGAGAAGAAGAATAAGACCCCCCCCGCCTTAAACTAAGGAATTCCTCTCTACTTCATTGCTTTAACTGAAATTTCTGACCGTGCTCAACAAACAAACTCTCCTTTGTTAGGCGCAACTAAGGGTCCCGTGTTCACGGGGAAATCGCAGGCCAATAACAGAATACAATGCCGACATTGGAATGAAAAATGAAAAAGCTCACCATCGTAGAGAAACTGCCTGGTAGAGCCTTCCCGGCCATAGCCACAGTGCTCAAAATTGGATAAATTACACTTTTTTTTTTTGCGGCTTCATTTAAAAGAACTATTAGCGAAGCTAAGGAAGATCATAATGCTCACATGAACTTTTATTTCTTAACCGAGCCAGGCATCAGGGCCCGATTCCCTACGTACCATTCCGTGCGCGATTTAAACACGAGGAAAATGTATTTAATACCAGCTGGAATGTATAGCCAAATCGGATAAGAAAGTCAATAGGTGCCTCCAGATGCTCAGTGACCTCTCGAGTTTTGCATTGCAAATAAGTCATAACTATATTTACGCACTCCGAAATATGTAAACCGCGTAGAGGCCAACCTCCTCCAGTTTATTCAAAGGCACTTCACTCCAAAAGTTGCAGAAATGAAAAGCAACAGCACGCTGTAGCTATCCCCCGCAAAGTCGTCGGAAACCGACACACTGACAGTAAACGCAAAAAAGAAATTAATTGTGGTTTAGCTCTGGCTAAACCAAGGGCTAGCGAAAGCTAGGGAGCTATGGTTACGCTTGGAAATTGGCGGTGGCTTAGCTCAGCTAGGCCAGGATATACGTAGCGGAAGCATGTGTGCCTGGCGCTAATCCAAGCCAATCCAGTCTAATATAATCCAATCTAAACCAGTCCAGTGTAATCCTATCCAGTCCAATCAAGTACAGTTCATTCCAGTCAAATACAATGCAATCCAATTCTGCCCAATTCAATGCAACCCTGTTCAATTCAATCCAGTCTAATCTAATCCAATCTAATGTAGTTCAATCCAATCGTGTCCAATGCTGAGTACATGCTCGGCCGAAATGCGCCGCTGATTAGCCTATCATCATCACTACTATCATCCTCACGCTAGAGAAGGAGAATTAAGATGCGCTATTCACGATGGAACGATGTACGGGGATTTTTTGGCACGTATTTGACGTCACATGGCCAGGCCTCTAGTGTCTCGACGTGCCTTGTGATAGTCCAGAGCTCCGATGCATTGTGATAGTACTTGCACTACATGCCCTCTGGCGTGCGTGTGTGGATATGGTGAAGTGTGTGCGTTGGCCGAAAACAACGTGGCTGCATCTGGTGGACAAAACAGAGTGGACAGTGAGCACACTCGAGTCTTCTGGCTCTGACGACAGCCTGCGGGAGGAACTGCCGCGCTGTGGTTGTCTTCAAGACACGCCAGTACAAACGGTTTGGGTGCCGCTAATGCTGCAAGCAGAGTTGCCCAAATTTTTTTCTCCTTCTCCTCTTCGGTTTTCCTTTTTGTCTTTTGGTGGCTCATCTCAGGGTAACAGTTCTAACTTTCTCTGTCCCTTTCTTACCAGACCCCAATACATAATTCGCTGTTGTGCATTAAACTCCTTTCATGTTTCTTCTGGGCGTCGTTAATGCCAGAAGACATCAATGCTCTCGGCTACTGGCTGAGTTGCAGCCTTGTAGATATATATGTAAATAAAGGTGCTTTTCTTTTTTTTTTTTTTTGAAAAAAAAAAAAAAAGTCCTGGGCGTGACTCAGTGGGTTAAAGCCCTCGGCTCGGGATCAGAGAGATGTAGGTTAGATTCCCAGGGTAGTCAATTTTTTTTTTATGAGGAGACCATATATAGCTCCTCATCTCGGCGTAGCGGCGGCCACCCGAGGTCTCGCTTTGGCTGTCGGAATGTTGCTTTTGCAACAAAAACGAAATCATGAACAACACGAACTGTCGCATGCCACATGCATTCTACAGTAACCTCTCCCGTTCTCTCACTAAGCTCATTAAGACAGATGAGTAGCGCGGTTTCCCTGCGTTCGTTCCTCTGGGGCTTTGTTGGTTGCCTCAACACGCTGCAACTGTCTCGCGCCCCTCGTTTTTCCTACAACTTGCAAAGTCGATGAAGACTGAGGGGCGCCAGTGTGCAGGCGCCTTTCGACGGCGGGGCCGACAAAAGTCTGCGATGCCGAATGGGGCGTTTCTCTCATCCTGCGGTCATCTGCCTACCTCGTCGCCCTGCAGTAAGGTCGTCGGTCCCGAGCCCGAACGTACCATCCCTTGCCGTACTCCTTAACAGCAGCACTAACGAGCATGACATCGCAACCGTCAGCATAGCATAGCATGGATGGTTTTATTCGGCAAATTCAATTCGGCAATTACAAGGAAAAAAAAAGAGCTGGACCGCCGCAGGCGTACGATTAAGAGCGTTTGCTCAAGTTTTACAGAATTTAATCCTAGATTCTCAATCCCAGTACCGACGTGTACATCACGAAACAACGATTTGTTTTGGAACCACCCGCACCTCTCTCGGACCACCGGAATTATGACGTCCCACATGGTGGACCAGGTGGTGGACTCCATTGCATGGATGGTTACGTGGTAGCTAAGAAAATGTTTGCAAACCTGTAGCTACGATGACGTGACTTCACCGCAATCCTGAATCTGAGAGGGACGGAGAAACGAACGATAAACCAACAAACGTAAGTCGTAAGAGCTAACGCTCTTAAAACGGTAGAAAGCTTGGACACATATTACTCAAAAGTCCCGTTCGCACCATACCATAAAGAGGGATGTAAAAGAAATGAAAAAGAGAATTAGAAAGGTTCAACGCTGCTGAACCGAATATTAAGCGAAAGCATTAGCTGCGGGTGACCGAGTGTTCTTCTTCTTGTTCTTTATCTTCTCTTTCTTGTTCTTTTTCTTCTCTATCTTGTATTTCTTCTTTTCTTGTTTTCCTTCTTTTCCTTCTTTTTCTCCTTCTTTTCCTTCTTCTTTTTCTTCTTGTTCTTCTTCCACGGACACGGACACGGCACACAGCGACGAGCGGTTAGACGTGAAGTAGTATTGCTTTCGCAATAAAACAACAAAAACAATGACAGAACCTTAAAGCAGCAGCTGAAGGCGGCTATTCAGCGTTTATGCCAGCAAGAACGACAGATCGATAAGTGATATTACCACTACTTTTCATTGGCGTTACCAATCGCAGCAGCCCTTTCCGTACAACTCAAATCTTTTATGCTCTCAGACAACACTTGCTGTTTATTAAAAAAAATGTCTTTTTTTTTTTTTTTTTTACTGTAACCAGAACAAGGCTAGAACTTGGGTACGTGGCTTTCAAACGACCTGCTTTTCAGGAGTCTGATTTTAACTGATGCTGAAATGGTCGCGGTGCTTGAAAGGCACTGGTTTGTCGTCGCTCGCGGAGCGAACTTGAGCCCTTTTGCACAATGCGACTGCACTCTGCTGAAATGCGGCCTGCTTGGATCAGTCCAGTGTAGGTCATCCGAAACCAATATTTCATGATCGTGAAAAGCGGAGCTTGTCTATCTGAGCACAGAAATGTTGCCCCTTACGCACACAATGGTATGGATGACAGCGTGACGATGGCAAGAAAAGCCACATCTTTCCCGTTACATTTTATATCGTGGATTTCGGCACCTGCAACATATTTGCGTCCTGTGCATTTTTCTTGTTTATTTCTTCAATGCAATAAGAAAGAAGAGAAGAGAATCGAAATTTGGCAATTGGATAGCCTTCAAAACTTGTCATTTGTTGAACTAACCCAAAATAAGAAAGGCGTCCTTTCTGCAACACAGCAAACAACAATGAGGCCTGCCACTCTGATAAACACCTTGCAAGAAGTCAAGCTAAAACTTATTTAGACAAAAAAAAAAAAAAAAAAATAATTGGACAATATATAGCAGTTCACAGCATGCACATATACAGCCTCATAGAATCAGAAAGGCAGAATAAATACTTTATAAGCAATTTATATTTACATTTTATCTTACAAAAAGGCACTTTCCAGCACTACTCAGTAAAACTGGATGATTTCTGTTTTTTTTTTGTTTTTTTTTTTTTGCTGGTTTCGTTTATAAGGCTTAACGTCCCAAAGCGACTCAGACTACGAAAGACGCAAGGTTTCTTTTATTTTCTCGCTTATTCTATTTGCGTCAGCACCGAAGTTAATAATCACCTACTTCCAGTCCAGACTCACGCTACAGCTGGCTGTTGCAGGTGCATAGGAGAATACAAGCCAGCAGCACTAGTAGAAACAGACAAAACAGACAAGAAAGGTTTCTTTTACCCGCATGCAAGCAATCCAAGCAGTCAATATATATCCACAAATTGTACAAGTGAAGTATAGGAAAGTAGCCCGCACAGCATGAACACTCAACTGAACAGTGTAGGGGAGGCGCAACAGATTTTGCGAACCGAACAGCAGCATAACAAGTTTTTTCGCTGAAAAATAAATCAATCCACAAAATGGCATGTGCTTCACAGAGGCAAGAGGAGCGGCCTAGGTGCGTGGTAGAATGTGTTGAAGCTCTTAAAAAGACTCGGGGCGTAACTATGAAAAATGGTAGCTTTGCACCATTGGTTAATTTTCTGCATTCCGAAAAGTTAAGGGTGACTGTTTCTGACAAAGAGGGGTATTTTGTTATTTGCCCGGAAATTTTGTTCAAGGAAAAAGCTAGTGAAGCTATTGCAAAGAACTTTAAACAATTGCCTGTCAATGTAAAGCACAAAAAGCGTGAAGCGTTGCGGTTGCTGGGGGAAATGAATCTAGCTGCACTTCAGCCTTCAGTTAATAATGCAAAATAGGTCTGTTTGGATGTATTTTTTTCGGTGAAAACACACAAGCCTGATTTTCCTTTTCGCTGCATTGTTACTGAACGCGCTACTTGGCAGTACGAAGTTTCTAGTTTTTTACAGAAAAATTTTGGTTCTCTCACCATTGACTTCCTAGTGTCTAATTCTCTTGGTGTTGTTGATTATTTGAAGTCTCATAATCCCGGTTTGTTCAGTGTGTTCAGTATAGACGTTCAGGACTTGTTTTATTCCCTCCCGCACAATAGCCTACTTCAGTTTGTTAGCAAATGTATACACGATGATAACGATGAAGAAGAATTCATTTCAAAATGCAGAATTTCTGTGGGGGCTTTTTTGGAACTTTTGTCGTTTTATCTTGGGTCCACCTTTGTTGAATGGGAAGGAAGACTGTATACTCAGAAAAAAGGGGGTATGCATTGGCTAAAAGGTGGCTCCGGTACTAAGCAACACCTTTCTTAGCTATGTAGATAAAGCCATTGTAAGTAACCTGTCGGTCAAAACAAAACGCATCTTCAGGTACGTCAATGATTACCTTGTTTTTGTGGATCCCGGTGACTTCAATAGGCAGCTCATTGACGTGTTAAAGGTTTTTGAGTACAGTGGACATGGCCTTACATTCACCTTTGAAAAGCCTAATGGGAATGAGCTGCAATTTTTAGATATTAGACTGGAAATGAAGCCGGATCATGTGTGCTGGTCTTTTCTGCAGAGATCTGAAAAGCCTTTACTTAGTTATTATTCCGCGCATTCCAAGATTGTAAAATGTGGTATAGCTGTTTCTTGTTTAGGTGCCGCCATTTATAAGTCATGTGTACATGCTATCAGTGACAGTTTTAATTAACAGGTTCAAGGACTGAGAACAGCGGGGTTTCCGGATGATACCATAGTTCTTGCATGCAGCAAGATACTAAAAAGGATGAAATCGTGCGGTAGACAAGAATCACCTCAGCATTCCCAAAAACAGAAAAATAAAATTGCAGTCCTGCCGTATATTCACCAAATGTCTCACCGTTTGAAGCAAGTAGGTAGCAGATATGGAGTAGATGTTCTTTTTTCTGCCCCCAAAAAGCTGGGAAAAATATGCGCCATGGTTGAAGCAAAATCTAGGGAAGATGAAAATAAACAAAGAAAAATGAAAAGAGGGCGCCAGATAAAGCATGACTTGAGGTTTGTCGGTTGCGCAGAAGGAGTTGTGTATGAAGTGCCTTTTACATGCGGGAAGACCTACATAGGTCAAACGGGAAGGTGCTTAAATACCCGCTTACGTGACCACAACACTTCATTGAAGGGCGCCCCATCCTCAAATCTTGCTCTGCATTACAGGAACTGTCAGCTTAACAACCAACTGAATTGTTCTAAAAATTCATGTGTTCCCCTTTTTAATGAAACAAAAATTCTGTACAAACACAAAGATAAACTAACAAGGGAAATCAGTGAAGCCTTTCATATTTATAAAAATCATGACTCCTGTGTAAGCACCCCTTCTGTATCTGTTCATGACTGTGAACTAATCTATCTTGATTCAAAAGACTGAGGTATCTGTTTGGCGATTGGTGTTGCACATGCGTTATTGGTTGTGAAAAGAGTATATTTTGCGTGTTTCTTTCTAATAAACTGCAGTTGATAGTCAGCGCAGCTGTTGTCTTCTTCCTTAAAAATATGTACCAACTAGCTCAACTTTCCGTGTTATTGAGCTTCACAGAAGGAGTGTTCACTACAGAACCTTTCCTGCTGGCAATGACAGCGGCGCTTGACATTTTATTATGAATCACTCCTTGTAGGGCTAAGGATTCTAGAGCAATGTAATATGAATTCTGATGCAATCTTTTCTTGTTACGTGCAGGTGCTGGTCATAATGAATATGAACTTCCTGCCCTGCTGGAGGCTGTCAGGGAGGTGATTGGAGCAGAAAACTCAATGTTGGAGGGCATAACTGATGCTGTGAACGTAAATGAGCAAGTATTATGGTTCCCTGACACCAGTGAACTGCAGTCCACTGTAAGCCATCATTTTGGCCACTACAACAGAGAGTTGTGGTATATATATTGTGCAATATATGAATTTTGAAGTTGATGTTTGGTAAAGACACATAAAATGAGACAAAGAATAACATAAAGCAAGAGCGCACGTACACATACGCGTCGAGAACAGGTAACTCTAGATGCCTCTGTTCACATTGTGAAGTCTTAATCATAAGCTCATAAGCAGGTGCATCACATAACGATACTTCATGCTTATGCAAAAGCCTTAAATAAAACATTCACACTTCTGACATTCTTGCAGTTCATAAAAAAAAGTGCTTCTTGTACAAATAGCTCAACCTCAGATTAATGTAGTGAACTTATTAGCATTGCTTACAAGCAGGAGTGTATTCTCAGCAGTGACTTACTGATTCTACAGGGTCACTAATGTGCAAATAATTCATCAGGCTCCTTGATGACGGCTACAACCAGCTTTGCCAGGCACTGCCGATGAGCCAGGGCAGCAGTGCGACTGAGCTGTATAGAGATTACCAAGCACCAGCAGATGCCACTGGAGAGGCAATTTCTTTTTTTTTTTTTTTTACTTAGCGTTGCAGACGCAGAGGAAACAGTTGCGAGCTCAGGGGGTGAAAACGAAGGGGTACCATTACACTCTCTGTACAGCGACAGTGCCGTACAAGCAACGGTGGTGAGACCAGCAGTAGCTGCCACCGCAGCACAGCCGTCAACAGCAGCAACCAACAACAGCAGCAGCAGCAGGCCACACAGCAGCAACAGCAGCAGTCGGATCTCCGGCCGAATGTCTCTAGGCCAGTCCAGCGTGCAGAAAACCTTGAAAAGGCCATCGAACTTAACCAGAGAAATGTTGAGCTGGAGCTGGCTGTCCTGTAGAACAGAAAAGAAAGCTGCTAATATGAAACTGAATGCAGCAGGAGCTGCTGCAAAAGCAGCCGCACATGTGTTAGATGCAGCAGAGGAGTAGAAGACACTTTGCAACGCTGCTATCTCTGTGAATAACAAATATGGGGGTGTTGCTGAGAGAATTCACAGCAACACAGTCTCGAAGCAAAAGCCGGAACGGCAAGTAAGAGGGCGGCGGTAGGATATGAAATTTTCAGGCCAGTAGTAGACAGTTTTAGGGTTTTAGTTTCACGTGCGTACAGAGTTACGTACGCAAACGTGAGAAGTCTACGTGCGCTGCGCGCATTTCGCCAGGACTACTTTTAGTTTCACGTACGTGGTGTACGTGAAGCAAAATGTATGGACCTTTCATACAAGCCTCGAAAAACTGTGCGTACGTGTTATGCCGCGCCATCTAGTACAGATGAACCAAACTAATTTTGTTTAGTCGAGCTGCCTTGAGCCGAGCCACGCTGCGGCCGTAGCCAAGAGTCGGTCGAATTGGAAATTGCTGTTCTCAACGTCGTTGCTCTACAGTGAACAATTAGCAAAACGCATACCTATATGCGTCCACCGCACAGCGTGTCGCATGCAGTCTTCGAATGGATTGCATTCTCTCACGTCGCGAAGCATATCCAGATCGTCGTTTTTGGAAAAGCGAATCCGCCTTTTGCGCGAGTTCTATGCGCATGCGCGAAGCCCCAGCGGCGACTGATGAAAACACACTGAGAGTAGGGGTGTGCGAATATTCGAAATTTTCGAATATCGAATCGAATATCATAATATTCGATTCGTTAAACGAATCAAATAGTGGAAATTGAAAATTATTCGAAACTGTTCGAATATCTTCGCAAATTTTCGAATAATTTTCGAAAACTTTTCGAATAACTGGCAAGAATTAACTTCTCGGTTACATCCGACCATTCTCGCGAAGGCAGCGTCAGCTCCGAGCAGGCACAGCTTGCTGCCGCAATAAACCTACGCGAGAAGCAGAGATCACCGTTTTAGGGAGCCTACATGCTTCAGCGTGGCCGCGACACGGTCCATTCGCATGGAAACATTCTTAAAGATTGGACATATCACGAATCGCGGTGGCAACTTCTCGTAGTCCTGTCATAGTTCACACGTCTCTAATCTGCCGAGAAGTAACGCTACATGTTTATTTCCTGAAAATTTCATTCACTTTCATCATCAATAGTTGAGGTTAAGTTTATTATGCGAGTGGCGCATGACATGAGAGGTGCATGAATGTTGTCAGCTCATGCTCATACATCTCTCCACTATATATCTCAGGTCGCCTAGCGCCAGTTGTAATCGCCTAGCGCCAGCTAGAGGGGAGCACGCGAGCTAATTGAGAAAGAACGAAAGCAACGAAAGTCACTGAAAAGAAGAGGACGATGAGGAGATCGCGCGCTCGGCGATAACTAGTTCGAAGAGCCAACAGCAGGGGAAGCGCAACTCTATGGCCTCGGGTTACGCGGACGCAAGTCGGACGAAAGCGTCGGTCAGCCATTCGTAATCTCTGATATATTGTATCATGCAGTCTAGTTCACTAAATAAACTTGTTGAAACGTAATTGTTGTAGATAAAAACAACGAGCAACTGACAATGTGCGTAGAGATTAATAGTTGCGCCCCCTAGAGGAGATTAGCGTTTTCCCGTCAGATCTATTACTCCACGAGTTATAGCGCTCTACCGCAGCGCTATAACAGCGCTATAACGAATAGTAGAGCGCTCTATAGCGCTCTACTACTCGATTCGTATTCGATTCGCTGCTTTCACTATTCGATTCGTATTCGATTCGCTTTTTAGCTACATTATTCGTATTCGATTCGATAGCAAGAGTGCACTATTCGTATTCGATTCGGTTTGGAAAAAGTACTATTCGCACACCCGAAAGGCGTCGACAGCGCTTCTCGTCGCCGCACTCATAGCCAACGCACGGGGGCTGGAGGCGCGGTACGTTCACAGCCTCGGTAAAACGATGCCAACCACCTGTGCCGCTTACGGCTGCCACTCTCGAGGCGTGCCGGGATGCAAGACGCGTTTTGTTAGGGTTCCTTCGGCGAGCCGCGACCTGCAACGGCGTGTAGCTTGGATTAGGGCAACCAAGCGTCAAGACGTGAATGGGCGACCTTGGCAGCCGACTGCGCGAAAAACACTTCGTTACAGGTATGTATGCATCTAAAGGAAATGTGCATGATGAAAAGTATCTACCGGAGTTTGCACCAAGCCTGTAACCCACCAGTGATAGCCGCAATGAGCATTTGTTCGGCGCGTCTGATGGCGATGTATTTTGTCGTTTGTTTTATTTATGTGCGAAGGGGCCGGGTAGCGCAGATATCACAGGTGGCTGTGTGCGCTAGACCGTAATATTTAGCATGTTTTATCGCGACTGCCGCCTGACTAAAAAGAAGAAAAAAAAAAGGTGTTTGTTGTGATGCACCGCCGTTAGCGAGCCGAGTAGTTGAGCTGGTCATGAGGCGCTCGCGAACGGCAGTGCATTAAAGCGCCGTATTTCTTTTTCTTGTTAGTGAGGTGGCAGTCACGATAAAACATGCTAAATATTACGGCCTAGCGCACACAGCCGCCTGTGATATCTAAGCTACCTAACCCTTTCGCACATAAAGATAAGAAGGGACAAAATACATCGCCTTCAGGCCCCGGTGCAACTGAAGCAATCACGCGCCGAAGAAATCCTCATTGCAGCTATCACTGGTGCGCTACAGCCTGGGTGAAAACTCCAGTAGGTACTTTTCATCATGCCTATTTCGCTTAGATGCATACATACCTGTAGTATCTGTGTTTTTGCCGCTCGGAGCATATGACGCACTTGACACTTGCACGACGCACAGTATTTTTTTTTAATTAAAGGCTCGCCTTCGTGCACGCCAAAGCATCCGGACTTTGTTCCTTTAATGTACGCAATCAGATGCACTTCGTTAGGAAGCTTGATAATCGTCGTCTTCGTCAAACCTTTTGCAACGGCAAGGAAACCGCCCGGCACAATAAATGAGTCTCCTGGAGGGTTCATGCTCGTTCACTTGCAGAGTGGATCGCTCTGGACGTAGAACAGGGTTGGTTCCTGACCGAGATGCGCATCCGATACGTAGGAGATTCACATGTGTCACCAAGTTGTTGATTCCGCAGAAATCGCGGCGGAGGCAGAAATGAACGTTGGAGATCCTTTCACAACAGAATGACCATTCTCTGCGCACCGAGAACCTTTTCACCACTGCGACCACATCCGTTCTGACTCCTGAGGCCAGAAACCGGCTACAGCTCTTAATCATCAATTGCCAGAAAAATGCAGCGTGTTTCCTGCAGGTGTGCATTCCGGCCGGGACAATGCCCTTTTCACGGGGTGTGTATATGTGACTCTCTGCCGATCTTCGTGGATGAAATCCTATAGCTGCACGGTTGTAGATGACGCGAGGAGGAAGCGACGCCCATTGCACCATGCCGGCGCCGCGGTGACCGCATTGTGCTCGGTAACTCAAGACACCCCACGCATACCCACACGGCATTTGACATCCGACGGACGACCGTCGGTACGCCCGCTCCGGACGTTCGGACCTCCGTCGGTCGTCTGGTTTTTGTCTCGAAGTCACCTCTCGGACGTCCTACGGACCATCCGATGCAAGACCGCAGAACATGTACAGTTAATCCAGCGGACGTCCGAGCGCGGACATACGGGCTATTCTCGGACGTTTCATAGTAGCATGCATACAGGCCACTGTTTTTATTAAAAGAACCAGTCTCAAGTGAAATGAAAGTTTTGTTTTACGATATGTACATACATCAAGAAGAACGTGCTTAGTCAGATGTGCTCTTGTGGGTTGAGCTGACCGTTCCGATGAATGCCTCGGCCACGATTTCGCGACAGCCTCAGAGGTGCCCCTTGAGTCCGAGTGTAGGCTCCTCACTGCAGGTAGAAAAAAATGCAGTTCAAAATACCACAATGAGAACTTGAAATTGTTTGGTCGCGCAAAAAATTTGCACAGCGAATGACAATCATGGGATGAGATTACTACTACTACTATCTAAAAAGATGAAAGCAGTGTATCTGGGAGCAAACAGTCGGAACGTATGCGATTTTAACCAGAGCTGCGTTCTATTGCAACTTGTAACACTAAACGCGAATCGTAACATCTTTCAATCGGTTAATCCGCTCGCTTATTCGGCTGTTATATGCCAGATAGTACATAACTGTATTGTTATTAATATCAGTTTCGGCAAATTACTTGCCTGATACGATTAAATCAAGCTGAAACCTGTGCCTGCAGCATCGGCGGTCGGCGACCCAGATAACGCGGCTTGGCTGCTTATGGGTCGCCGCGGCAACGATGCTGCAGAAGGATTTCGAATGATTTGTGGTCGAATCAGGCAAGTACCTAATCTAAACTGGTATTAAAAAAGACAGACGGTTGTATGCTATACGTGTGCCGAATTTCAGCGTGAATAAGCGAGCGGTTTAACCGACACAAGCCTTTTGCTGTCCGTGTTGACCGTTGGAACACTCGTACCAAATGAACCACTCCCAAAACCAAAATTTGCGCTGTCAATTACTAGACAGATTGAAGAGCACTTAAAAAACCCTGATGGGTGCATTAAAAGATGTTTACTTACCACGACACAGCTAGATGCACCGGATTGTGAATCGCACGCCGACGAACAAAGCCACAAAGCTACGGTGAGAACACGGCCACTCGTGCTGAGCGGCTAGTGGCTATGGCTGGCGTAGGCTTAGGCCTGGCTTAGCCGAGACTTTGGCTGAACCGCCAGTAACGCATATGTGGCATGTTACTCCATTATGCCAAAATAAAACTTCCAGGTAAAATTTTAATGTGTCACAATAAATAATATGCAGTATTTTGTATTAAAACAATTTTTACCAGCAGTTTATTAATATTATTTGTACACTTTGAGTCAAGACAAGTCGAAGCCATCTATGATATGTGGCGAATAAAACGTCGATAACATATTGAATATACCACAGTTATAGTATATAGTTATAGTGCGTTCGAAGCGCTGGCTCAATGCATGTGCGATTGAAGTTTATAAACTGAGGACGTTTCTTTGCTCTTAGTGACATCATAAATGTAGTAATTAGGATCGGAGCGCTGTGAGCGCGTCCAAGGATCGAGCGGTGCGAAAAGGCCAGTGCACTGCTGAACAACGCAGAACTGCCCTTACAGCTTCTTAAATGGATAGCTTTTCGCGAGAAAGAGCGACTATTGATAACTTGATACAAATTGCAATGACTGGCTGGGATTATTGCTTTTTTACTGGTACATTGATGTTATAATGAGCAGGTCGGAATTCCCTTGGTAGCCCAATCCACTAATGAGTGCCCACCAGTGTCCACACATGAACTGATGAGCACGGGTTCTGTTGAGGTCTGTATCGAGAGACTATTTTTCTGAAATAATTGAATGTTGATCCGAGAAAGATGATCCCTCGTAAATCCTACGGACACCCCAAAACAGATGTCCGCTTTCGGCTGTGTTTCGTTCCTACCGGTTTATGTCCCAATTCGGATGATCCGTTTTCGGATGTGTTTCGTTCTTCCGGCTGTCGTCCCGCTCCGGCTCCGGACGTGCGGACTTTAACCGGACGTCCGACGGACATAATTGGCCGTGTGGGTATGCGCCGCTCAAAGTCACAGGAGACGATTCCACCTAGCTCTGCAGCATCAACAAACCCCTGGCTGCTTTGCCCTTTGAGATCCCTCTCTCTCTCTCTCTCTGCCCCCACGCTCTCCTGTCTGCCGAAAACCTGCACGCTGAGAGCGTCTCATTCTGTCACGTCGAACACGGCCCGCGCTACACGCTCTTACAATGCGAAGATAGTATATGCGTACGTGCGTTATGAGTGGATTGTGAAAACGTTCTACCTTCCCCCATACTGCGTGAACATGATATGCTGCAATCACTGTCACTACTTTCCGCTCCGAGGCCAAAAAAGGGGGGAAGCTTTCGCTTTTTACCAGCGTTGGCGTGGCCATTTCGTATGGTGCGCTCTCGCGTCGTCTGCTACACTGCCGCTCAATGTGTTTCCCGCTCGCTCCCGCATGATGGCGCCACATCCTCGCGCAAAAGGCGGATTCGCTGGACAACAGAACCTACAGAACTCATGCTTACAACTTCACAACCTTGCCCCTACAACGGATTGACTCCGGTTGGCTGCCGGCTTGCATCTGGCACTCTAGCCACTTCTTGCTCAACTCGCGAGATCGTTGCTATGACGACGACAAACGCTTCTGCGTCAGGCTTAACAGCTGAAAAATCGTCCTTCTATCTAAAAAAAAAGGCTATTTGTCACTTGAAACTTTACGCGAGGGTAAGATTGGGTAAGCTTAAAGCGAATACAACAGTTTAGAACACGATATCGCGCCGAGGAATTAGCGGCGAAGCTGTTATTGCTGTGAAGCGGGTGGGCAGGGCGTCGCCATGTTGTAAACTCTACGTAAGCCAGCAACGTGAAGACGCCAACGTGAAAATCCGAATCTCACGTACGTCCGTGAAACTCCCGCGGACTCTTCACGTTCTGCGCATGCGCACTGGTCACACGTAGGCGCTTCACGTACGTGAAACTAAAACTGTCTAGTGATACCTTATCTTTATAAGCTTTCACGTCACCCCAAGAAAGTTGCAAGCAGGCATTCTGTCCCTCTGGCATTTTCTGCACAGAAGAACTTTCAAATATTTGCTCCCGCACGGTGATGGTAGACACGGCTGTCAAATCAGGTACGGGACTACCTTCGTCCCTTGTACCACCACCGGTGTGGTGTATGCTTCCCCCTTTTATGTAGAAGGGCTTACGTGGGGCAGACAGGCCGCTGTATTGATGAGCGACTTAGCTAGGGATGGTGCTCTAAATGTAAACCAAGTTGGCAGAGGCGTACATCTTGTGTCCCACATCATTGCAGCAATTGTGCTCTAAGATTTGAAGAGACGTCGATTCTTGGCAGAAGCAAAATGAACACTCGCGCTTGGTCCAAAAGGCTTCATGCATATTAAAAAAAAAATAGGCAGAAGGCTGCATTAGTGATACCTGTACTTGTCTTTTTATCCAGCTGAGTATACGTTCATGTGCTTTCGTCATTGCTAACTTGTCTCGGGTGAGGTCTTTTTTGGTTTGCTTGCGCAAATGCGGACACAGCATATATAAGCGCTGTTTTCAGGAAGAATAAAGCAGTTAGTATAGCGTGTGTCCATTTGCTTGTCCCTTCTGTCATGCACCAACTGACCCTAACCGAAATTTTATTGAAAAAAAAAAAACTGATTGATTTATAGAAAGGGAAAGACGCGGTAACTGTGTCACTTGTGTTATGTGGACCCCTCAACCGCGCCGTAAAGGAAGGGAGGAAGGTGGGAGTGAAAGTGGAAAGAGAGAAAGAGGAGCCGTAGTGGAGGGCTACGGAGTAATTTCGACCACCTGGGGATCTTTAACGTGCGCTGACATCGCACAGCACACGGGCGCCTCTTCGTGTCGCCTCCATCGAAACGAAGAGGCGTCTGTGTGCTGTGCGAAATTTTATTGAAGTCCAAGCCATACCCTGTAACGAAAACCAAACTTCAGGGTGGGGGGGGGGGGGGCAGAAAGGCGACCCTGTGCAGCACGAACGTCCTTGGTTGAGAGAGCTCAGCAGGCAGCGGCTTCGGCTAATGGAGTCCAGGACAGGCGTCGAACAACCCCGCCGCTAAATGTCTAAACCATTTTCCTTCAATAAATGTTTTCTTATTGCTACTGCTCATTCAGCAGAGGGACTACCCCGGATAGGCGGTGGTGCCAGGTTCGAACGCCGCACCAAGACAAATTTTTTCAACGATGAAGTTTCTGTTAAAGCCGCATAGCTTTGCTTTGCTACTTTATGGATACACTTTCCTGGACGATAATAATTAAATAATATGTAATAATTAAATTAGTGCGCAAATATCGATGGTCGTTTACAAGTAGTGTTTCGCAAGTATAGATTGCAAGTGGTTTCTTGTGAATGCCAGACTTTTTATTGCAAATGTGTGCTCTTTTTGTTACCGCTCCCAGCATATGCCACAGACAAACAAATACATAATAGCCGATGACGGACATGGCTTGCTTCGCATTAATCAGAACTGTTATACAATATTAAGCTCACTCCAGCAGTAGGAATTGTGGGCATGCCCTTGTCCTCGTAATCTTTTTCTAAAAGAACTCCAGGTGGTCGGAATTTCCAGAGTCCTCCACTACGGCGTCTCTCATAACCTCAGTCGCTGGGACGTTAAACCCCACAAACCAAACCAAACCACTCTTTTATTTTCCTATGCAGCAGCGCCGCGAAGTCGACATTCGCTCGATAATTTTAAAAGACCTGAAGGCTGCACCTGAACAGCAAGGAAAAACAAAAGAAAAAATAGATATCGTTTTAAGATAAGGTATATTTTTTTGTACTTCAGATTTGTTGATTAAATATTCAGAGTAGTGAAAATAAACCGGCTTTGATTTATAATAATTCAGTTACGTTTAGGATACTCTGATAAGTTGACCATATCGGTAAAACGCATATTCAAATTGGGTGCTTACACACGGGAAATTTCACATGAGCCATGGATTGAAGAAAAGAAAGTCGGACGCATGGCGCATCAATTAAGAAAAATTGGATAATTAACTAGCAATAATTACAATTTCTTTATAGACCTCCTCCATGTTTACAAACAGAAAAGACGATCGAGATGGCGCTGCAGTCGTCTGCGTTCCCACGGTAGGCAGAAAGCGTGGGAGGGGCACTGTGGTCAAGGTTATCAAGAGCGTCTGATTGTTATCTGCAGGCGCCTTCTCGCAGACGAAGTAATCATGTCCTCAGGGGGTTTACATGAACCGGAAAAAAAGTCGAGTCGGGTCCCCTTTTACAGTAAAAGAGCAAAACGCAGAGGAAGAGAGTATTCGACCAGTCCTGCGTTTCCAATTCAAAACTCTCTCTTTCCCTCGAATAAATGACAAGACTCGCATTTTATCGAGTTCATGTACAAAAGGCTATGTGAGGACAAAAACGATACATGGAAAAACTCCGCATACACGGTGAGCAGCGTACAGTCCCGCACACAAGCGAAGCGTTGCTGCCAGCCGGAAGAAAGTGAGCAAGGTTGTTATTTATTTGCTGTTTTAGTCCAGAAATTTAAGCGCGGAACGCGTCGAGAATTGCAAAGCTTCGGAGGCTTACAACTACTTTCAGTCGAGCATGTAGACGAAGATTTTTCTCGCTCGTAAACAGCGCGCGCAAAACACGTACGCAGTATTTTGCTCAAAACATCATTGCACTCTCGGATCACTGTTCACATTGAGCGGCAAATGAGCATTGTTGGTAAGCACGAAGCCCCTCGCAGTTTCGAGCGGCTTTTAGGTACCAAGCGCATTTCGCCTTGGCACAGCACGGATTTGCTTATTCTTGCTTTATTCGTTAAAATCACCACGCTGCGCGCCTATTGTATCTGCTCTGTTCATGGGCGGCTGTCGGCGTTAACATCCGCAGTTTCATCACGGGTATTCACGCTTTTAGCTTGAATTACCGTTACAATCTGCAGCTGTCGCGATGGTTCGTAGTTAGTGCGACCAAGTTCAATCCTGGCCACCGTGGCCGCGTTTCAATGTAGGATAAACTCAGAATGCTAGTGTGCCAGATCTAAAGATACTCAGAGAGTATGAATCACGATACTGAACCCCACAACTCGCATTCACAATTAGCCGCTGTGAATACAAGAAAAACCGCTCGGTATATAAAAAAAGATACAGCTCCAATCGAGCAAATCAGTGGCTTTCAACGCGCAGTGGCAATTTTCATCACGAAATAGAATAAAATTATTTGTGGAGTGCAACACAGATCGCTTGCGCAGCAGCTCGAACTTCGCATACGTACAAATATCAAAGGGCAAAAAAAAAAAGCGTGTTTGAGGAATTGTTTATACAGGTAAACACATCTACACATGCTCTAACAAAGGAACAAGTCTACACATTACAATATACTGGCGGCCGTCTACGTATATGTTACGTGCGCAGTCGTTCCCGCACCAAAATAGATATCCCATTATGCACCGTAAAGAAGGCCGAACTCGAGTTATTCGCGACCTTTGAGCAGGGAAACCGCTCTGACGTAAAGGTGAATAAGTTCCAGCTTAGCCGTGACAAAGCGCTTGCCGCATATTCGATGAGCCAGCGTCGGTATCCACCCTTCGCGCTTCACCGCGGCGGCCCCCTGTTTACGGCAACTTTTGCTGGCAAGAAACCTGTGCAAGCTTACTAAACTTCCCTTTCTGTGCCTTTCGGCACATGGGACGTCGAGGCAACTAGTCGGCATGGTGCTGTTTTTTATTTTCTTCCCGGCAGCAGCAAACCAGAATAACCACCCCGCATTCACGGTCTGCGAAAGCGACTGAAATGTAGTTTTGCCTACCGCGCGAAAGTCACTGACGACGACAGCGCCACCGGGTCTTCGTGACGTAGGCAGAATGAAGGAGGTAAGGGTCAAGTGTGTTTCGTTAACCTGTATGAAGGTTTAACAACTTATTAACAAGTTTTACACACTCCAATGTGAATAGGAAGGTTGTGGAGCACCACGAAAGTGGCCCGCTTCAGGTACTTCCGACGACTTTGCCTTAGCGTTGCTAATTTATTCGGCAGAAATGAAAGCCTGTGGAGCTTAAAAACCACTAAGTAGCAGCAGGCTCCGTGAGCGCGAATGCGCCACGAATGCGCCGCGACTACAGCGCTCTCATCCGCGACCGAGTAAAGCGCTCCTAAGTTTCGCGCCTTCTGCGATGCCCATGCACAAGACAAAACAGTACTTTTCGTTGGTTCTTGCTCGGACGTAAGCGCCAGCGGCTGCAGTCGACGCGCCGGAAAGCGCGCTGTCAGGAGCCGTTGACGCTATTCTCGCAACCAGCAGCAATGCGTCGTTAACAGCGCAGAAGACGTGAATTTCCAGCGTATCACAAAGTCGCGGGTGAGAGCGATGAGTAGCGACACATTCGGGCGCATGGAGCGCGTGGTCACGTGATATTATTTTTAAAAGTTTTGCGAGCTTTCTTTTTTGATGAATAAAAGGGCTACGCTACTACATCGGAAGCACCTGGGTCAGACCATTATTGTGGCGCTTGACTGCTTTCTTATTTACACCTGAGAGTTTAAAACCATACTAAAATGATAATAATTTAATATCTGCAATTATTCATGTAGACGAAACGAAAAAAAAAAAGATAGCTGGTACTTTATCTAACGCATTCATCTAATTTTATTTTGAAAATACGTTTTTCATAAACATCCCGCATCTTAACTGCAGAGACATTTTGCATAGACAGCAAAGTCGGAGATGTATGAAGAAACGGTTTAATTGACGGTACTGCCGCGGGACCAGCCTTCTTCAGAAGATTTTTATAATGACGGTAAACTGTTGTCCTTGGTATTCAGAAGACATTCTTGAGCCGCTCACTTTGCATTTATATATTGTGATTGCCTTTCTAGAATAACTCTTCTTAGACTGGGAACCGATGCCGAATTAGTTGGGACATGGTTAGATCATAATTTCAACCGACACTGTAAAAGAAAATGTGTGTGAAATACAGGTATTTTTAAAGAAACTTTCTGTCCTCGTGCAGGGAATATCTGTTCTATTTCATTGACCGAAATACATTCACGACAAAAACCGTAATTTTCTATTTGCTAGCCAAAACCTCGATTCGAAGGCAAACAGTTCGCTATATTTTTGTCGTCTGTTCTATTTTCTACCGCAAACTTATTTTTACTTGAGTAGTAGGTAAATGCTGAATAGAAAGCGAAATGGTACGACAACTCTGAAGGCGATGCCCGACGAACGGTTGCGCAACAATTTCGATCCGAAAGAATGTAACTAGTGGCGCCACATTGAGGTCCGTTGTTGGTTGGCTCCCTGTTACACTTGTATGTGTTACGAATTTCTCACTTGCCTCTTTTCGGTGGCTATAGGCAGCGACTGTTGCGCGACCAGCTTTATGGGTGCCATCGAGTATTGTCAGCGCCGAGGTATTCGTGAGATGGAGTTGACAAGGCTTTCGCCTTAGAAATGGTATTCATTGAAGAAACTGGCGCTTAACGCAGTTTCGTTGTTATTACAGGCAGAAAACGTGAAATGGAAGACGAGTAAAAAAAAAAAAAGAAGATATATTTGGATCATACTTTTCACTGCGATAAAAAAAAAAACAGGAAAATAAAAAACAAAAAACGCCGTATGACAGAAAAGTTTTGCCAATATACAAAAATGTTTTGTCAGTTATAGCGAGAAAAAACTGTCAAATGATCGAAAAAATTAAAACCAGAAAACAGAAAATTTCTGTATTCAATATTTTTTTTTTTTTTACAGTGCAGGCTCTATAGTTTGGTCAATAAGAGTCCCTATACGGTAGGACCCTTATTGACAAAGCCGACACGCAACAGTATTTCACATATTCGATACATACATTTTCGCCCCAGTGTTGGGCCTGAATTTATCACCGTGTCTTGTAGCACTTGGGGTTGAAGAAGTAAGGGAGCATTCCTGTCACTTCAGGACGTCAGAAGCGGCCTATAAGGGAAATAATTGCAACGCAGCGGAGCACACGGCGTCTGCTAGTCGCAGCGTGACGGGAGGAGACCCCAGTTCTGACGGGCTCTCGCGGCAATTCAGTTCAAACTCCTTTATTTTGTGGATGGATTGAGGCCGCATGGGATTAAGGGTGGGGAAAGTTATCAGAAGCGGCTTCCTATTGCCGCTTCGCAAACGAAGCGCCACAGCCCATTCAGCTCCCAGTACGAGGATCTAACGGCGCCCTTCACACTTCCGAAAGACTGATGAAGAAAGGCGACGCCGCCCTCGCGGCCAACCGCTCCACGGACGGGGACCGAGGAGGAATATATTTCGAGAATAAATTTACGCGTGATGTGGGCTGCCTGCAAATGCTATTCGTGCTCTAAGGCAAAAAATGTATCGCACGGCAGTTCCCGATCCATTTTTCTTCAAAGTTCTTCAGCACTTCTTTACATAAATAAAAGACAGCGCCAAGGTAGTTTAGTTTAGTCTAGTTTATGGGGTTGAGCTTTCCAAATGACTCAGGTTATGAAGGACGCCGTAGTGGAGGGCTCCGAAAATATTGACCACCCAAGGCTTTTTAACGTGCACTGACATCGCACACTACACGGGCGCCCTGCTTTTCGCCACCATTGAAAAGCGGTTGCAGCTGCCGGGATTCGATTCCGCGTCCTTGGGATCGGTGATCGAGCGTTCTAACCACTGCGCCAACGCGGCGGGGCAGGACAACACCAAGACCCTTGCTGAGCTGCAGCACAAACACTTCATGATCATTGCTCAATAAAGGTGCGAAACCGAAACAATGTCATTAGGTCGAGATGAAAGCTTGGAGCCGTAATTAGGTGGCAAGGAGCTACGTAATGAGATACGATAAAATTGAATGATCATCTTTGTTCATGGTGAAGTATAGATGTTTTGTTAATCTATTTGGCGCTCGGCACAGCAGGTGCATATACGGAAGTATGGACAACGAGGAGTAAAATTTATTTTTCTTTCTTCCGAGTGCACAGCTTGCGTTCGCTAATGAGCAGCACCCCGCCGAGATGGCGCTGTGGTTACGGCGCTCGACTACGGTTCCCAAGTGTGCATGATCGAATCCCAGCCTCGGCGGCCGCTTTTCGATGGAGACGGAAAGCAAGGTCCCTGTGTGCTATGCGATGTCAGTGCACGTTAAGGAACCCCAGGTGGTCGAAATTTCCGGAGTCCTCCACTACGGCGTCTCTCACAGTCTGAGTCGCTTTGGGACGTTAAGCGCCACATACCGAACCAAACTTAATGAGCAGCCTGTGAGGGGATGGCCGCCATTGGTGCTTGCGCAGGTCGATGTCGTAAGTTTCAGGCCCTAGCTGTTGGTGAAACGTAGAGAGTGAGGTAGGGTTTTTTCTTCTTCTTTTCTGCGTTTAAACGTCTTGAGTGAGCGGAAGATTGCGCTCGCGCAATGTCTCACTGTGTTCAGTGGTTAAACGATCCACATAGCCACTTAGCGCAATGCCTTTTATACTTTACTACGTTCATAAACCGAAAAAAAAAAAAGCAGCTGTATACTTCTCACCAAGCTAGGGGCATAAGGGGCGCCGTCACCAGGTTTCCAGCTGGTTACAAAGTCAAGGTGACTTAAGCACTGTCACGAGACAAACGAATGCCATACGTATCAAATGGCCTGTCAAATAGTACTACGACTAAGGTCAAATGATAGTTAATATTGTAAAGTGCAGCCGAATGGGCAAGGCTTCCGCAGAAATCACGCAGCCTACACAAGGTAGCACAATCGGTCCTCACGGTGTAAATTTATTTGTTTTTTGTTATATTCGCTTTTTGGAATGCAAAAAAATATGACTGCTTGTAAAAAGGTGCGTGATAATGTCCGGTAAATTTCACCTCAAAGTATACCAGATACAGGTGTCCTCAACAACCGCATTTGATGAATGGCACCTGCTAGTTCTGCTAAAATGAAATGATCAGTTTTTGCTGTGATCTTATCCGCTGTCAAGGGCTCAACAGGGTACACAAAGCGTGCTTGCTCGTCCAAAAGTGGCGCAGATGAAGACGAGCAATGTTTTTGATGTCGGATTTAATTTATCGTTTACTCCCGATTAAGACACCACTAATTGAGAGAGTCCAGTATTCGCACAGTAGATGCATGGCGGTTGTCATCAAGCAGGGCCTGTGTAGTCCGGTTGTCAAAGCGAAATTTTGCAAAAGGGGAACACTTGCACATCAAAACTTCAAAGTGTCATCTTCAGAAATTCGCTACAGTGCACGGGCGCCGGGCTCATGCACTATTTGTTTCTTGTATACCTCTATTCCGTGCTTTCTCCCTAGCGCCTCTCTGTTTTCCTCTTACCTGTCCTCTCGATGTCTCTATATTTCGCCGTCCCAGTTCAAGTGTTTCCACCGCTTGCGATAACAGATACCGGGGTAGGCAAAAAAAAAAAAAATCCTTTTTGATATTATAATAAATAAAACAATCACAAGATACTAGCTACTACTTTTATTTTCTTCAGAGCATGGACGCTCTCTTAATTTCGCCTCTATTATTGAGCATGCCTCGCATAATCAGGTCACCTTACTGCGATCCTGTCAGAACCTTTTCCCTCGGCCTTTGGTACGCACATTTAAACTTAGGAAGACGCTCAAACACGGAATGGCAGGCAGTCGTATAATACTCCCGGAAAAAAGACCTTACTTAAATGGTGGCTGCGCATGGCGGTCTATCCGTAGTTCTTGAAAAGCTGAATAGCCCTATCAACACCAAAAGGCTCCAAGGCGATCTAGTGCTTTTAAATCAGGCACCACATGACGTGATGTCATCATGCTTTGTTACAGTGCGCTGCAAGATTTACTAGAACGAAGCAGCATTGCTATGTGATGAAAATGGATGATCAATGGTTTCTGGCTGATTGTAGAAGTCGCAGTGCTCATATATTGGCACAAGCAGGTCCTCTATGGAACGAAAATGTTGCTAAAAGCTGACGTCGACGCATGAAGCGTGAGAAAAAAAAATCACAGATAATCAGCGCGATCGGTGGGGCAAAGTATGCTTCGGTATTAGCGTGCATTCTCCCCAGAAGTAGCAGCGGTCCATCGATCACTTGGGGAAACGGCGTACCTCTTCTCCACTGTACACAGCCCTCGATTCTGATTGGCAACGACTGTTTCCCTTCCACCTTCTCACATCTCTCTTCCGCTTTCCCTCTCCCGCCTTTCAAGAAGAGAGAATTCTCCTTTCTCTACTTGGCCTCTTATCCTCAGAGGCTTCGCACTTAGCCGCCAATGCCGGACACATTTTGCGATAATGGGTGTTCTAATCCTAGAAAAAAGGAAGTTCTATCCTGGCCATCTCTCGATGCAGGCAGCACGCAAGAGCACCCGTGTACTCTATACTACGGCATCCTTCATAACTTGAATTCTATTTGGGACGTTAAATGGCATAAATAAAAAAAGTAACCAAAGTGAAAGCGGCGGCACGTTTCGCTCGACCCCCTTCTCTTCGCCTCTGTTCGGCAGCCTCTCGGCGAGCTATATATACGTCCACTGGATGATCAGATTCAGCCTGTCGCCTTCGCAACCTCTGAGACGGAAACAGTTCACGAGGCGTCTCGCCTGGATTTTCATGAAGCCTGCTGCCGTTAAATTGTCGAGAGCTGTTGCGATCCGTTGGCACCGGCTAAAAGTATTTAACCGGCATTTAAAGGTCCCTGGTTTCTGCACCAAAATATATTGCAGAATCAAAGGAGAACGCAGCCAGCCTTCTGGCCTATGCCACTTATGGAAGCATCTGCCCGAGCCCATGCGCGAGTATGCCAGCCCGGGCCAAGGGCGCTTAGTCTTTAATTTTAACACAAGCGGATATTACCTAGACAGAGCGGGCGCCACGGTTATAGTGTTCGGTTTCAGCGTAGCTGCGGGTGAGTGACGTCGTGGTTGCCATGTATTGATGGCTTGAGCTTGAAAGTTTAAAAAAATAGCAAGATGAATATTAGCATCATTCTGTGCCACATTCTTCAGGTGTATTTCCTCAAGAATAAAAAATGGTAAGGTCGTCCTAGTACTCAAAAACGTTCTATCGCGCTATTTCTTTCAAAAGCACTTGCTCGGAATTATAGAGCATGCGATTTATCCACACATAGGGAGACTTATTGCTTCTGTTAATTTTTTTCGCCCTGACCTGCGTGACTTCATGAAAGGACTTTTTCATGATCCTCAACTAACCCGATGCATGATGGAGAGCGCAGCGGAAGAGACAACACCACAAAAGAAACACAAGCGCAGACAAGGATAATGATGTATCATGGTCTCATGGTCCTTATCTCTGCGTGTGTTTCTTCTGTGTTATTGTGTCCACCGCTGCGTTCTTCATCATGCTTGACCAAATAGCTAAATGATCCACCATATTACTGTTGCAACTAGCCCGTTTTATTAACTATCTTAGTTCTGACCTCGGCCTAAAAATTCCTGTTGACGGAATATTAATGGACTTTGAAGAAGCATTCGATAAAGTACTGCACAAAAGATTCCTACTAAAACGTTAGCTCATAAACTTTAATCATTTAGTAACGGAATGGCTCTGAAACTTCTTGACTAACAGACAACGATTAGTCTACGCTAACAACCACGCGTCCCTTGTTCCCCTGTAGCTTCAGGTGTTTCTAAAGGTACAGTGCTCGAACCTTTGCTTTTCCTCATTTACATCAATTACCTGGCGCCTAAAATTACTTCTAGCGTTCATTTAATTGATCGGCAATTAAACCGATTGTGTAACTTACAGCCGGATTAATCTAACAACGCTGACGGCCGCATCCTTCAAAACGATCTCATACAAATTGAGACCTGTGTAAAGATTGGTCAATCTCTTAATGTTACTGAAACATCATTGTCTTCTTTTCAGCGTAGGTAATCCCACATTCTTCATAAACATGCTCTTATCGATTCCGTTGTGTCTCACATCTGTACTTTTATTTGGACGTTGCCCTTAATTGCTTATGGCGCTAACCACACTTTTGGCATTTTAAGTCGAAATCATAGTTTTGCTTCCCTTTCCATCAAACTGGTAGCCTACTTATCTTTTGCCCCTTCTTAAATTAGCATTGGCTTTAGCCGTAAGGGACTTTCAGCTATGTAACCTTTCTTCAATCTTAAAAAAAAAAAAAAAAAAAAAAAAAAACAATTTTAAAATTGTACCACCGGTTACAATATAATCCAATGACTCATAATATTCTAGTGTGTGTGCCTTAAAATCGTGAGCCTCCTTACCTAATAATCTTGAATAATTACGGTACATGTTTTGACTGCGCGTTTTTCATAAGTTCTACACCTGCAGCGTCACTCGTATCTCCAGCTCATCGTGTTTCTAATAGAATTGATCACCAGATCGCCTATGTCCCTCGTGCAAGAACTTCTGCTTACCTCCCATCATTTTGTCAAATAACCTACCGACTGGAGCGATCTTCAGGCGAAAACTGCGGTCCCTATTAACCCCATCGAACTCAAGTAAAAGATCGAGGCCATCATTATATAACTGTCATGACCACTTCTATGTAATGTCCTTACCTGGGATCTTTGAGGTACAATAAATAAATAAAACTGGGTCAATGCTTGTTTAGTCCCATATAGCCTGGCTAACTTGTTGCGGGGCCAGCTGGTCGACGTACAACAAT
>NC_139344.1:142289354-142331854 GCF_055883805.1 Amblyomma maculatum
AATGTGATGTCTTATCACACTTTTCGCTTTGCTTCCATATTTTGCTTCCACGTTTTCCGGACACGTTTTCGCAAACATAGCAAGTAAGGTTTTCGCCCTAGTAATAATGGAATTAGCTAACAATCGATTAGAAAGTACAAGAAAAAGCAACCACGATACGCCTTTGCGATCGAAGCCCACGACCTCCGAACTTCGCATCCGGTGCTCTAACGACTGATCGACGGCGGCGGCTGTTGAGTCTTCCACTAATGAACAAATAAAATTCAAGGGCACTACTCCTACCACTTTTTGTGCTGACTGGTCAAGACACGAGTCAGGAGTAACTTGCTGACATCCCATTGATATTTATGAGTGAGTCAATTTAAAAAATTTCTTGACGCTGAGATGATACGGACGTCTTGATGTCGTGACATTCCTGATGTACTTTCGCGCTTTCTTAGTACTAGAGTGCGCTGTCGCAAAACGTTAAGAGCTTTTTTTTTTTTTTTTTTTTTTTTTTTATTGCGTGCAACGCTACAGAAACGTTCGTACATGCCACAGTCTCGAAACTTAGTCCTGTGCGATGCATTTCATTATCCGCGTGTGTACACCTCACACGGCTGCTGAGAACAATATACCCGAAGAAGTGGCTTGCACGCTGTTCCAGGTGATAACTGGACTAAATGAGAATTACAAACATTCCCAAGTGCTTTTCCTAGACCAGGCACGCATACCGAGGCATAGTGCTATATGCAGACTTTGAATTTCGAGCATTTCAGCTTGAATATTGTTAGTTGCAAGGTCTCGGAACAGCTCTGCCGCATTGCAGACGTACCGCTTTTGATTGGTTTATTTTGTGGTCGCTGTTTTCAGAGAGCTCCTCGTTTTTCTTGCAGTTTGTTCCAGCCCAGGAAGACCCTTAGCTGCTTTAGAAGTTAGTGAGCGACTCCGCGATGCTAGCATCGAGATTGAGCTCGACGGTGCATGCATCGTCTCTGAGGCTGTTCAAACTTTCAAGCTCCGGCACAGCGTGCATGCTACAGCCTTGTTCGCGTCCGTTGGCGTGCACTGTCTAGATGGCAGTTGATGTGGGGCTAGCGAATGTGACTACCTGATACTTATGCATGACATCAAGCAGCCGCACGCAGCCGCCGGCGGAGCATACCTGTCAGGACGACGTATTTCTTGAAACTATTCGCCGGAAACACGTCGGCTTCTAGAATTTGGGCACGGAAGGCCGTTCTGTTTACTCCACTTTGCACTTCACATGTCGGAATGTCACTCTTCATTGTATAATCCTTGCTCGTGGAAAGTGTTCGCGTGCTAGGTCTTCTTCTTCATACATCTCGGACTGGAACACCTTGGCTAAACGCTACCCGTAAATCAGCTCATGCTGCACTTGGTCTGATTCGTCGCATAGCTATGCGCTCCGGCGGAGCGCGCTCTGATACTGCTCGCTCCATCCTTCAGCCGCGGATAGTGTGCCAGATACAATTTCAGCGCCTCACCCGTCGTCAATGAGGCTCCCTTGAAGCTATCAATCGTGAGGCTATGAGCGCCATAACCTTTCTCCCTCGTCTTACACATATACCCGTCCTGCAAGAGTACGCCCAACTTAATACATTAGGTGAAATCATCGACTAGCGTGAGACAAGCAGAGCACGGGAAATGTCGCTTCAGCTCCATCGCTTACACACTCTTCCTCCTTGGTCGTACTGTCAACTGACAGACAATCCCTCCACTGCTTCGCCGCCGATATCCGCCGCGCATTTGCCTCCAGGGTGCTTAATATACACCGATATACACTCATATACACTCATATCTCTTCAGGGAGTTACCACTGTGTACAGTCCCTCCCATACTCATCTTAACTCTCGCGCAACGTATAGCATGGATACATACACCCCCGTTGCATTGGAGCTTCAGGTGATACACAACGCAATTATTTCCCTCCTACTCGAACCCACGTTTGATATTGTTCATATTTACACTGACTACCTAGCCGCCCTTAATCAGCTGAAGGCTGTTCGGCGCACATTCAAAATTACACAATCCATTCATCAGATCTGCAAAAAATACCCCTGTCCTGTGCCTATATCTTGGATTCGTGGCCACGCTCATGATCTACATAATATCCATGGGGATAAAATGACACACCTTGACACATCAGACATCCCGCCACCTTCCCCTCTTCCTCCAGGTCCGTTACTGCGCCATGTTTCCGAGAAAGAATCTTTGCGCCAGCGAACACGTACTCTAATTCCTCCGTGTTCGTATCCTCTTCCTCGTAATCTCACTCGGGAGGAGGAGGTATTCGGGCAGGAGCGGCTCTGACCCCTTCTGTGCGTCATCGGTGGCGTGACGAACACTCTCAAGTGACCGAAAAGTGCCCGCTTTGTGGTGCTTCATCGGAATTGTGCGATGTGAAGCATCTATTGTGAACATGCCCAGCTACGGCATCCGTGATACAGTGCTACCTACGGAAAGTAGGCTTGCGGTGGGACCTTGACTGTGACTACAGGAAGTGACACTAAGCAATTTAGTTTATCGGCAACCTATGCGATTTAAGGGTGACCTGTTTACACTTCTTCTAGCCTCCTACTCCCCTCTCCCTTTTCACTATGCGTGATGGCAAACGTCTCGAATAATAATAAAAAAAAAGCCTTGTTTTTCTCGTCAAGGCCTTGGCAAAAAGAAAACTTTTCTCGAGCATATCTTTAGTCGGTGCCCTTGAGCATTTTTCTGCACCACAATCTGAAGCTTTTGTCCGCGGCCTACTTCTGGTCGTGTTACACGTAGGCCATCGGCGACTTTTGTAACCGTCATTTCTATCTTTACGCCCTCCCTCCCTCCCTCCCTCCCTCCCTCCCTCCCTCCCTCCCTCCCTCCCTCCCTCCCTCCCTCCCTCCCTTCCTCCCTTCCCCCCTTATTTCACCGAGGTTGGATGGAAACTCGCCCGCACTTCTGGGCTAACTTTTTCTTCACTCTTTGCATTTTCTGTTACTTAACCCTCCCTTTTGCCACTATACTTACAATCTTTAACAATACGGTGTATGTCGGAATTGATAGCAAATTAAACGAATTAGTTGATTCAACTAGACATCGACAGCCCTTAATAACGTTGGGACTATAATTTGCTCAAGCATTCAACGATACGCGAACCGGGATATGATAGGCTCCTTTTATTAGGATACTGTAACAATAATAGCGCAACATATAAGGACATTTTTGTTGCAATCGAACGAAACGGCCTGTTACGCCAAACTGGAGCAGGCAAAGTGGAGAGTCAAAATGTCAAGAGGAAGAGAGAGAGTACGAGTAGAAAGGGTGCAACGTAGGCGGGCACCTTTGCGTCACGTTGTCACAAGCAGCTACACAAGCATGCAGTCTTTAGATAGCGAAGCCATAATACTTGAAACGTTCGCGTTCGTGCATTTTGTTTTGCCTTCGCCACTAACAGCTGTTGATGAAAGTGCCCGAGGGCGTTTCCTTTCAATCGGTGCATCGCAGTATTACACCATCGTTGGAGGGCGGTGTTGCGAAAGTAGAAACTAAAAGGTGTTTTCAACACCCAGAATTTAAGCTAAGACATTCAGCGGTACCTGCAATTTTATTTTTTTGGGGTGAAATGATCATAGTAATGTCAACTGTGACGGACTTCTGAAATCGGGTGAGCCCTGTTATTTACGCATCTGGCTAACTAAATGACTGAAAAGTCCTGGCTAGCTTTTGTGCTAATAAACTATATTCCGACATTTATAGCTTCGGTAACAGCCATATCAGGTTTTAGATAAAAATTAAATTAGTTCAAAACTTTTCTCTGCACTAGCATACACGCAACTCTGGCTCTTCGGGCATGTCAAACAAAAAATTTTGGGGGTCACTTAAGCTCCGCATTTAAGGGTGTGACGCGAAAGCGTTAAAGCCTCCTGTCTGCGGCTCCCCTTACGAATCCTCGCTCGCGTACATGCACTTACTTGCAAATCGCTTAAATAATCACTAACTCCTAAATTCGCGCCTTTGTTGGTATACTTATTCCATGCAGCTACCACATTGCGCAAAAAGGCCACCCGACATAGATATAGAACTCCAGCTTAATCAAGTCGCACAATCGTGCCTGCGGGACAAACGGGTATAGTGCGTCTGATTCGGGGCCCAAGGATCCCGGGTTCGATTCCCATCTTGCCCTTCCACCTCACAAAAGCTACCGAAGTCTGCGGCTCCTGCTAACTCAATCATGTCATGGGGTCTTGTGACGTCCCACGATCACCGAGCAATGAATGCCTGACAACGACCTCTTGTAAGAGGCGTGCTCGTGATGTTTCCCCCCCAGTGCGGACGGGTTATGAGAAGAACGAGGCCTTCAACGCTTTAAAATTGTGCGGCGTGAGAGCGTACGCGGTCACAGCAATGAGCACACGTAATTTCGTGGTTTGATTTTTTTGACGTCAACAGTATAGCTCTGCTTACCCATTCCGTAGTTGCGTTGGGCGGCGGCGGTCCGCGTGAACTAGTGTTTAGTCTGAGACCTCCGCAGACCTTAAGGGATATTACTGAGAGCTCTATTTGCAAATTCCTAATGGAGCGACTTCCAGTGGAAATCCCATACGCTGACCTGCTCCTCTAAGCTGTAGCTGAAAAGCACGTAACTAAAATGCGCCTTGGAATTGAGCGTTGTTACGGGGTACTCCGCACGCGGCGGAACTTGTTACCACTCAGTGCTATAGCTACGCTAATTAAAGCGTGATGCATTCGTAACTTTAGACATCTTGTGAAGTGCACATAGAGATATGCAAAACGTTCTGAAATGTTGCGTCTTTAGACACCTCGCTCTATCGTTTGGTCCATGTGACTTCAAATGTGATCATCAAGAAATTTAGACTGATATTATTATCTACTCTTTTTTTATTACCGTATAAGACTGGAGTTGTGTGAATATTCGAAATTGTCCAATATCTAACTCAATACCTTTCTATTCTACTCACCGAATGAATCAAACATTGCTTGTTAAATGTTATTCGCTACGAATCGAATGCGTTATAGAGTTTTAGATTATTTTTAAAATAACTGCCACAAAGTTCGGTTGGGGTACGCCGAAGGTTTATTCAACGACTCTTTAAAAACATTTGCCAGCAATTACGTTACTTCCTAAGGCGAACTTTGAGCGCAGCTCATCAACTGTTTCACCTTTTTGATAGATTGAGGCAAAGATGTCGAGCAAGAGATGTATGTATAATTACAGACAACTTTTTTTTTTAATTTTTCACACATATTCTTTCAAGAAACACTCCACTAACAGTTTTTTACTCTCATGAAGGAAGCTGTGTGGTTGGAGAAAAGATGAGAGCAATTAAGTTATCGGGAGGTTGCGGGAGGCAGCGCGTGGGCCCGGAACGTTGCGCGCCGAAGAGATAGTGGCGACTGACTGATGCCGCTGATGCCGATAGCGAGTCAAGACAACGTGGCTCTGCGTTGCGGCTTAGGATGCACGCACTGGAATCCGCTGATCGCAGGCCGGCGCTTCGGCAACCGGAGAACACCTTCGCCACCACGCTGAGGTGAATGGTGGCGGCAGGAGCGCGTGCAGCAATCGGAGAACACGCGCGGTCGCCGCCACGGAGGAAGAGGAAGGGGGTGGGGGAAGGAGCGTGTGCTGCCCCGGCTGCGGAGCTGGTTACGAGGGGCAACGCCGACGGCGACGACGACGCGAAACGCAGGTACAGGCGCCAAAGAGCTGCGCTCTAAAACTGGTAGCTCCTTCATGCAGCCGAACTGTACGACTTCGCACGTGATCTAGCATAGTCTTCCTCACTAGTATGCGCTGTTGCTCTGGGAGTCCCGTCCGAGATATATATATATATATATATATATATATATATATATATATATATATATATATATATATATATATATATATATATATATATATATATATATATATATATATATATTTTAATGGCAACCCTATTGCAATGGCGGGTAGAGAATGGCAATGGCATTCTCTACCCGTCCGAGTAATCAGCTGTATTGTATCGGCAATTGCTACTCTCACGTTTATCGGTGACACTGTGAAGTTTCGTTTTTCGTCTTGGGCTGTTCACACATGTTAATAGAGCACTTAAATAAATGCGTACGGCAAAGAATGGAAAGAATGACATGGACACAGTCTACGTTCTTAGTGCTGTAGACGCAAAAAAACAAACAAACAAACAAAAAAAGAGAACTCACGGTCAAGCGTGGCGCCCCCGAACAGTTATCTCTATGCATGCAGTAGAGCACCAATTGCTTTCCACGCCACTGATGACGACGCAATCCGAGTACAAAGGCCACATCGGGTATTTATTATGCAAAGCATGATGTGCCCATAGATAACGCTGAACGGACAATATTACCATTTACCTTTTTTATTTACATGCAAAGGAATAGGAGAAAAGCTGCCTTCACGAGATTGCAGAGTTGCAGGGCTTATCCCAGGATGCAGAGACACTTAAAAAAATTACAAGGGACTTTAGCAACTAAAGTAGTGAAAGGCGAAAGCCTGAGAAGTCTCATCTTGACTAGCGTTCTTGCTCTCTGCAATCCCACACTTGAACGTGCGCCAAGGAACGCCACGCGACAGATTGCGTGCCATCCAAACGCATACTTGTCGGAGAAAGTGTGACAAATACTGCGTCTTCCCTCCAGAAGTCTCATCTTGTCTAGCGTTCCTGCCATCTGCAATCCCACACTTGAACGCGCGCCAAGGAACGCCACGCGACAGTCGCCGCAAAAGCGGGACACAGTTTGTCCACGACAGTATGAGCCATTAAAGGCTTTCGCATTAAAAGAAAGGAAGAATGCGTGAGTGCACCGGCTTCAGCCATACGTGCTTAGCGGCTGTTCTCTAATTCCTTTAATTTAGCTCGTTTTCCTTTTCATTGCCGCGCGCGCCAGCACACAACCGAACCTCGCAGCGCCTGTCGTTCTCCCTCTCAGCGTTAGGCTCTTTCCTGAGGTGGATCCTCCTTGCACGCAGAGGTGGTGTGAACTTCGCACATCCCGGCATCGCATTGATTCGCGTTGGCACAAAATTCACGCGTATGTTTCTCGCGTTTGTCGTCGGCTCTGCGGAGAGCGGCCAAAGAGGCTCGCGTGATTCGCACAGGCCGCATTGTGTGCGCAACAGCGCCGTTTTCCCGTCGGAGCGCCGAGTGCCGCCGAAGTCGTAACGACGCCCCTTTTCCTTCCTCCAGCGGCAGCGTCTCCTCTAGTGGCGCACATCGATTTCGCACACAAAGGCGGCGGCCGCCGCTGCACTGCGCCTTGCGCGCATCTCATGCGTCATTATTGGGCCCAGGTTCGAGCCCTCGGTGACGGTGTATCGCGTTCAGCGAACCAACGGTGTACGAGTGGACCCTCTATGTACCCCCCTCCCCCCCACCTCTGTCTTCACTCGGCTACGGTCGCCACCGCCAATCCCGCTGATTCGAATGGGCTACCAATTTATGAGCCCGCCGCTCTCCACCACGCCCTGCACAGACATTATAGCCACGGGCTTCTGGAATCGTTGACGGCGGGAAAACTGTGATGGCTACCAGCGCTCGAAGCAGCACTTCTTGCCTGTAACCATTCTCACCCGTCTTGAACATGCCCACGTGCACCAATAAAACGCGAGATAAGCGCAGAAAAAAAAAAAAAAAAAAAAAGCTAAAGAATTGTAATTTAAACTGCGGGTGCGGCTTGACCTTTCAGTTTCACAAGAAGTTCAATTTGTTGAATCTCTTAAAATACTAGCTTTCGATATCCGCCCTGCGTTCTAGACTGAATCGATTATTATTTCAAAATAACTCGGGATGTATCGCGAATGACACTTGTAGCTGTTAGTAACCCTAATCTTGGTTAGAGATACGGTCATATAGTTTGTAAATAATATTCAATTAAACAGAATAACATGCTTTTGTTAGGAAGATGCCTCAGTGCGGGTGAACCAACCTGAAATTAGTTGTGGTGAGTGCTGATAAACAACTAAAAGAAGCGTTTTCTGCAATCAAATAAAGCACGCGGCAAAACAGAAATGAACCGTTGTTTCGCGCTCTTATCCCTCTTGGTGCTAATATTTGTCGCTTGCTCTCAATAAAAGTTTTTCTCTTTCTCTCTCTGTTTCATTGCGAGCAGCGATATCCAGGGGTTCGTGCTTTGCGCTTGGATTATTGGCGAAATAAGGATAGGAACCTGCTGCGCATCCTGGACGGCGGAGGGGAATGGGGGAGAGGGGATAGGCGTTCGTTCATTCCGCATTGAACTGTGCACAAAGTATATCCGTTTCGGGCCCCGCGGAAATCCTTAAATGCAAGAGACTGAAAAAGAAACAAAGAAAGAGTAGCAGATGCCTAATAGAAGCAAAAAAAAAAAAAAAAAAAGAACCCTAAATACTTGCATGACAGTGAAAATTTGAATCAAAACTTAATAATATTTGCCGCGCGAAGTCTTCAGACCGATATCATGGCAGGGATTTTACGTTTAGAAATCTGGATATGACATTAAGCATTGGTTCAATCACCAACCCCACTCTCACTGCGGTGTTCGGTTTTTTCTTTACGCCCTTTGAAACTGTAACAATTCTGTGCGCAGGCGTGGACACAGACACATCGTATTTTACACAGTACTGTGTTTCTTCTTTGTAAGAAACAAATTAAAAAGAAAAAAAAAAGCGGGAAAGAGAAACCCAATGTGCCCTTAGCTGGTGGATTGTCGATAGCACTTCATAATGGTCTTTCTGAGCGCTCCCTACAACTTTCCGTCCGCACGTTGACACAAAATCAATTATTGAAAATTTACAAACTTTGCCAAATGAATCATGTCTGGAAAAAAGGAGATACACTGACGAATAGCAAATACAGAATGAAATACTGTTGGATTCATTCGCTTCAATCACTGCTATGTTTATTTTTTCTCCCCTTGAATCGCAGTCACTTTTTGGCAAGAGCAACCGTAAATTACCTACACGAACGAAGAATAGTACGCCCCACAATGGCTGATTTCCTCACGAGTTCACATCAATCTTCATTAGCATCTTTTTCTCTGCGCTGTTTTCTTCTCTACACGTTGAGTACTATATTCGGGCTGGTTACGTTAGACTGCCGCTGATACTTTTTTCTTTCTGTTCTGACATAATTGCACAAATGCCGTTCCCTGTGTACGTTTTCTTTCCTTTTTTTAAGTAGCTCTTACATCGGAACACGTTCAGGGTTACGCTGCCATGGAGGCAGAAATTGCTCACCATCAATCATGGCCAAATGTCGATTACACCTAAACGAAAGGAGAAGGGCCGGATCTGCCACTTACGAGGTCAACGTAACAGGAAGGAAAGGGGCTAATCGTTGAGTGCACGATGCTGCAGAAGGCGCAAGAAGCTCCTTAGGCAAAGGGATGGCAGGTTGCAAGAGTAGCAGTCATTTATGCCAACCTAAAGCGCATCGTCATGCCTTGTGATGAGGAAACAAGGTCGCTTACTTACACAAATCAGAGCATATCAAATCTGGCAGTGCGTGTGTTTTTCTCACTTCTGGAAACTTTATTTCCACTCTTGCCTGCTTGCTGGGCACTCTTGCCTCGTGAAGTTTTCAGCTGAAATATTTAGTGAATAATTTGCTTTGTTTTTTTTTTTTTTTATTTTGAACGGCGGCAGCGCAGTCCCTAAGCCTTGACAAGTAGCGTTGCTTTGTTGGCATGGCAACGCCATGAAGCGGATCGCCTTGGCTTGACTGCTTACACGTGTGTATCCGTAAAAATGTGATTGGCAGTACGGGGCTGAAAGGAGGCCGGTACTCACCATGACGGCAATACAAGGTAAAAAAGTATTCAGAATGGGAATACCAACGTTGGGGAGTACAACAAAGCTGCCACAACACAGAAACTAGCTAAAATCCCGATGCGACTTGGCTAGTTTTGGCTTGGAAGTAAAAAAAAAAAAAAAACAGTCTGAATGTGTTTTTTAATTTTAAATCGAGATGTCGCTACCGTAGTTTGCGTTCGCGCTTTCGTACGGCCAACTAAAAGCGGCGATGCAACACACGGAGTAGCGTCCCATAATTTGCTTGCGTTTATCGTACGAAAGCGTCCATACGCTATACTAAAAGTCTAATTGTCCCTCGTAACCAGCTCTACAACCGGGGCAGCATGCGCTCCTTCCACCCCCACCCCTCCTCCCCTCTTCCTGCGTGGTGGCAACGGGGTTCTCCGGTTGCCGAAGAGCCGGCTCGCTATGAGCGGATCACGGTGCTTGCATCCCAAGCCGAAACGCAGAGCCACGCTGTCTTGACTCGCTATCAGCGTCAGTCGCTGCTATCTCGCCGCCGTGCAACGTTCCTATGGGACCACGCGCTGCCTCCCACAACCTCCTGAAACTTAATTGCTCTCTTCATTTTCCCGACCACAAAGCTTCCTTCATGACAGTCAAGAACTGTTAGTGGAGTGTTTCTTGAAGGAATACGTGTGAAAAATTAAAAAGTTGTCTGTAATTGTGCATACATGTCATGCCCAAAATGTTTGCCTCAATCCATCGAAAAGGTAAAACAGCTGATGAGCTGCGCTCAAATTTCGCATTAGGAAGTAACGTAGTCATCGGCACATTTTTTTTCGTTACACACGAGAATAGTGACTTGTGAAACATGCGTTATGTTTGTTACGCACGCGACTATGTGTTATCCGCGTAGAAACACTGAGTTCTGTTTAATTTCGACTGCTTAAGCTATGACTGAAAGCACTGAGTCGTGCATGTGAGCAAGAAAAAGTTGCGTGTGTTATTCACCTGATACGATGCGAGTATTTTTGAGGCTCTAAAGCGTGACTTATTTTTAGAAACTGAACAATGCGATTCGGAAATAATTTATCAGAGGGTACATCTGCATGAAGGCAAAACTCACGGAAAGCAAAAAAAAAAAAAAAAAGGATTAGGCAATGGTATTTTTTCATTTATGATGCTTATACATGAGGCATTAGTAGTGAAATCGTTTCTTGCCTGAGATATAGTTGATGGAGACGGGAAGAAAAAGCTACATTAGTAATTTCCCGTGCTTTCCTTGTCTTGAGTGTTTGTTGGCTTCCTGAATACGTAATTCATGACGAGTTCTTTACTTCACTAGCCTTATTTGGTCAAATTCGAAGAGTATGTACTTTATTTATTATGCTTGTTCGACTGAGACGAAAAAGAGAAGCGGACGTCCATTCATGGCCCCGCTAGCTTTTTTTAGTCCTGCCTGCTACGCCCGCCTGGTTACCAGCTTCCAGCGGTTAGGCTGTGGCCACGGAGCACTACAGTGGTCGACGGCCAAGCGAAAATGAAAAAAAATAATTGAGCCCACCGCAATCCTTTCTCCTGTGCCACCTCTCTTGGAAAGATTATGGAGCAGCGTCCTAATCCGCCTCGCTATATAGCACCTTTGTGGCATTGGCTAGCTTATCTTTAGTTGTCTAGATAACCAAATTTTAACAAAGCAAAGCACGGTGACATCGGGCGCCCGTATTTGGAACCACATAAAAGGAAAACATCCTTAGCTCACTTAAACAGTCCTAAGTTCCTGAATGCGAGTCGTATAAGGCAAAAAAGAACCATTGAAAAAGTTCACTGATGTACTATAACTCTTATTAGTTGACAGTACGCAGAAAAGGAACACGTGTCTCTAAGAACTGTGCCAGTCAGTATAGTCTTGCTCTGTACTGTGTTTTCTTTTTCTTTTCTCTCTTTTCCCCTGTCCACTTTTGAAAAACCCCAGGGGGTGAGTGGAGTATAAATAATTACGAAAACGCCCTTCGATAAGGACTCTTTCAGTGCAGGAAAGTGGGAGTTTACTAAAGGGCAGCGCCCTCCTTGTGAAACGCTCGGCTTCAACTAAAGATGAATAAACGTATCTGTCATAGAAGCTCGGTTTGAGCTGGTTGGTATAAGGTACGATAACGCTTGCCCCGTCTGCATCTCTGTCGCCCTTATGTTATTTGAGCTATGCTTTCTGAATATTTGCCTGCGCTGAGCTAGCGCAAATGCCAAAAATGAAACCGTGAAGTTAAGACTAATCTCGCGAATTTGTTCTAAAAACATTTCGTTAGCAGAGAGAAAACAAAATAGCTGTGCCACATTAATCACGCAAGAATCACCAGTCGAAGTATCGTACATGTGTATGCTTTTTCTAATGAGCTATGCAATTTTTTTTTCTAATGATCATGCTTTGCAAGTTACCGTATTGAATATGGTGTTTTAGTTCACTATCAGGCGCGATTAATGAATATATAGTACAGTGACTTTATCAGGAGCGATAAATGGATCGGACGCGCCAGGTCTGTACTTGCGTCATCAGATTTCCTTAGCAAAGCAAATAATCTGTTTACATAGGCGGTATTTATTTCGTTCGTAGTGGGAGGAATGTTTATTTGCATTTTTTTTTATAGCAAGGTGCTTGTCGCTCGGTCGTAATTATTAGTTCCCCGAAACGCAAGATAATAAACGCACAAGAAACAGTGAGAACAAAAAGGATGCAAATGGTGTCGAGGATGCAAACGAGCTCATCCTAAAGCCTGCGCGCTACCCACGCAGCGTGCTGCGCATACCTAAATTTCAGAACTGCTTTGTGAGTGGAGGAAGGCAACAATTATTTCAAAACATAGAAATCAGGTTTATCCTACTTTGTTGCCCACGAAACACACAGGCGTTACAGGCGCCCGTCTCAAGAAAAGGAGGGCGGTAATTTCAATAATCTCGGTGCAGAAAAATAAAGGCGCCGATATGTGCTGCTTCGTGAGTCACGGATCATGCAAATAAGAGAGCAGCCCGAGCAATAAGTCGGCCTCAGGCGCAGAATTGCCGGGGAGGGGGGAAGGGTATGTCTGCGAGGGAAAAGAGGAAAGCGCTACGTAGCTTTCGCGCGCCTGTCGCAGCCAGAGATTCTCACTGCCCGCGCAGCAGCAGCAACATTTACCTCCTCCGCCGCAGAAGTGAATGCACATGGCAGCGCAGAGCTCGGAGGTAACAGCACAAAGTCGTCCCGAAACCAGCCGCCGAGAACGTCTAGTTGAGAAGCGCAGCCCCCATGGGGCTTCCAGTTCCCCGCGGCTTCTTCGGATCGCTGGCCACAGTATTGCGCTGCCTGCGCGCCGGTCGCCGCTTTCTCCGGCGCAGCGTATATATAGGGGGGCTGCGGACCGCCTCTCGGCCCCGCATCGTGAACACTTCGGTGCCCGCGGCGTGGTACGTCCAATTATTTTGATCCCGTGCTTCAGATAATAGAGAGGAGGAAGAATTGGTGTGCGTCGCCAGGGAAACTCGCGTGCAGGCTCCGCAAGAAAAAAAGAAACTCTCGGGTACAGTGCTACTGCGACTTTGCAGTAAAACAGCACACGGCCATATATATGTCTCTTGACATTTGTCGGAAGGTAGAGGCTATCTATTATTCCTTCCCTCCGTTTTTGATCTACTAATATTATTATGCGACTGGCCTTTTCCGCAGTACCAATCATTACTCCTCGTCTGGCAGACTGCTCCTATCGCTCATTGCGCCCGTTTTAATCAGTCACGGGCAACGAGCCCCAGTGGTGGAACAATGAAAGCGCGAATTCGCTTTTCGGGCTGGCAGAATTACCAGAATTACCGATACTTGTGCAACGCACTTTTCTTATTTCTTGCACGGCAGAGTTTATTTCGCTTTCCGAGGGCCTACTTCATAAATCGAGCAAAAAAAAAAAATATTGTTCGCTGAAAAGAGCATATTCCCGAACTGTGGGGGAGCTGTCTTTGAGCTCTTGGAGATCACCCACGAAAGTAATTAAGAGGGGCAGAAAGGAAGAACCAACTCGGCGCCAATTTCCTTACTCTTAGTAGAATGATCGAGCTATAAGAAGAAACACTGCGCACTTTTTCTTTCCTCTCAGTCTCTTTCTTCTCTTGGGCCGTAATCAGTAGCTGAAAAGGAGAAAAAGAAAGCCCTCTAGTCACAGCCTTTCCGGATTCCTTCCGATGGAATCTAACCGTCTTGCTCCCAAGCCGCGTAACGTTAACACGAGGTGTCTCGCTTACCGCAGGACTGACGGGCAAACAAACGAAATACGTCCGTGCCTCCATCTCCTCCTCTCCCCCGTTAGTGTCGCGCTAACTGTGAGTCGTGCGACCTGGAGTTTGCTGTGTTTCACCCGTCGGCGGCGGCCCGCGCGGCTGGCCATTGTCTGCGAACAGTGATGTGCCATCGTCTCGACATCCACGAAGGGGAATTAAGAGACTGGAGCAAAGGAGAAACCAGGATCTGTCTTTCGCAGTCGTATACTACCGTGAATCGCCCCCCGAGCTGCGCCGACCGTCACAGCGGGTGGCGAACGAAAACGGTAATGCTGGCGGCGGGCCTTTTTGCTCGTTCTTATTCCGGCTCTGTCCGGCCAGAGCGACGCTAATGCGACCCAAGCGGAACGTCTTGCTGGCGGTCGCCGTGAGAGCCGTACGCCTGTGTTTTATGGCTTTTAAATTGTGGCAGTAAAAGTCCCTGCGTGCTCTGCACCGGCGCCGATGATGCAGGAGACACGATTAAGCGAGTTACGAGTGATTGTAAACCTTGATCGGATTTCCCTCTTTTACTCCCGGTCTGCGACAAACTGTCGACTTTGACGGGCTTCGGTTCCCTGCTAGTGCGTCTTAAACGCGTGGGTTTTGCTTCTCTAATTTAGCGCGGCCTTTTTTTTTATTATTTTCCGAGCTGTCTGCTTGTGGACTGTGTCGCAAAATTTAATTAGAACTGGTCAAAGGAAAAGTATCTTGCAGGAAATGAAGGGTCATGGACTGTACCGCAAGAAAATAAAAACTGCTGACCTTTTTTTTTCTATACAGTTGTTAGTTAACGAAATGAGTCCATAATGTTTCATTATTTAAAGCTTGTTCACAAGCTTGCTGTCGCTAGCAACTTTTTCAGAGATCCGGAGCTTTCGGAGTATATTCAGTCTACTGTTTCACCAAGTGACAAATTAATAAGTAACCTTTATCCCGGTTTGGTAACCAGTACATTATTTTAGCGGAAGTACCTAATGGTAGTGATTCGGAGGGCGTACGCACACTTCTAATGCCCAATCTTTTATTTATGCTGCGCTGCATATTCCTATCACTCACTTGAGTGTTGATAGAGCCTTCAGCGTCAAGAATTTAACAGCAACATAATACGAGAGCGTAATGGAAACGCACCGCTGGCGCAAAAACGCAAATGCATCGCTAATGTTCTACTTCGTCAGCGAGAAGTGAAATAATTACTTTGGTATTCCATTTGCTCTCGCTTATGCAACACACCAATACTGCTTTCGCTTCTGTTAACAAAAGATAAAACTACAGAGTTTAATTTGAAGGTGAGTTACTTTTAAACAATTCGAAGTCGACAATAAATCTGTTGAGGCGACACAAAAAAAATTGGATCACCTTTGTAGCTGACGTTGTATTTGCTTACTGCCTTCCGAGATATCCAATTTCTTCTCGGCATAGGATATTCGGCAGCAGTGTGTTTCTCGCACCGATTTTGAAAGCGGTTCAACGTTCTCTTCGGTCTAACTATGAGCAACCACAAGATTAATTTCCCACCTTGTCTTTCTCTCACGCAGCCCGTTGTGTGTGACGGCCTGCACTCATCATAAATAGAGCTAGTGCAGGAAAGGATACTTCTTAATGTAGAATTTTCTATATATTTTGTTTTATCTTATCGTGTAGGCATACCTTGCATCGAGCCTACATAATGTAACAGACTCCACCAGCTCTCCAAGCGAAGGCTCGCAGCCACAGAATTACCAGAACTGTCCTGCCGTTAGCAGTTAACGTTTTTCTGCTCCCGTGGGCCCAAGTACGCGCTGCGCCGTATTTCTTCGCTTCCCGGTTCGTATTGGTCGTCGTTAATATGTAAAAAATAACAGAAAAGTGATCAAAAGGCAAGACACTCAGGCTATGAGAGGCGCCTTAGTGGAGGGCTTCGGAAATTTTGACCACATGGGGTTCTTTAACGCGCAGTCATCTAGCACAGAACACTGGCGCTTTGCTTTTCGCCTCCAGCAGCCGGGATTTGATCCCACATCTCTGGGCACAGCAGTCGAGTGCTGCAACCACTGCGCCTTCGTGGCTGGGCGGTAAAAAGGTAAGAGTACATGCCCAACTTAAGCAATAAAATCTTCGGAGTTTCTTATTGGAGCGAACGTTTCACTACTCTAGGTAGAGTCGGTCTCCGCGCGAACGTACATTCATATTTAAGGAGCAGGAGGAGGACAAACTGCTGCTATGGTTCAGGTGTCCACAAGACACTGCGCCTTTCTTTTCCTATAAATCAACACAATGTCAACGTGGGACTGTTGCTATGCGGTTCAGGTGTCCACAGAAAAGAAAATTAGGTGTGGTTCAGCTTTGGTTAACACTGGTTGATAGCGAAAACTTCTCTGCCTTGGCTAGGCCTTTTGTCGAGCTGTGGCCGAGCTGTGGTTTCGCAATGATATATACACATGTTCGGCTTTGTGTTATCGTTGTCATCTTTCAGCAGTTGGCTTTCGGCATTTCTCCAGTCTTTGTTCGCGTTCCTCTGGAGTTTCAGTAGCGTGTTTCCTCTACGCCTCACGCCATCGTTTAAGCCTCGGCGCTCTACAAGCGAGCACAGCTGGGTGTTGATCTTCCTCCATCGTACAGCTCTCTACGCCGCACGTATACGTTGCTTCTTTAGGGCTCCAAACCTCAAATTTCGAGGCGCGACAGCATCGCCACAGCGGCGAGAGGAGTAATTGCCCGGAGTCGGCCAGCAGCGGAGTCGCCAACTGCAGCCGTGCAGCAGGCGCGGCAACACGTTGAACAACGGCGAGACGTGCGTCGCTCGTAATATTATTCAACTCCTCGCAATTGCACCTGTTCCCTCGTCTTCGCAAAAAGCAGGAAGCCATTACTGTTGTGTTGGGCAATGTCACATCAGTGTGCGCAACAGTGGGATCCGCGCCGGTTAGATTTTGCCGCTTCCCGGACAAGTGGTATGAGAAGCAGAGGCGCGAAGCCTGGTTAGCTCCGCAGAATCAAGTAAACGTCTCCTTTGCTGTAGTGTCAGTTTAATTTACATCGCGTAGCAGTGGTAGCCAATCGCAGCCGTGCCTCAGACTGATTACAAGGCTGGTTTTCTTAAACGAAAACTTGCATGCCCTACCTAGAACCGATTCGCTCGCTGCTTTTCACGCATTAGAAGACACCGCGCTTTGCCAGCAATGCTAAATTAATTTGGCAGTGCCGCATGTAATTAGCAGGAGCAAATGTTTTAGGCTAACTTGATTTGACCCATTCCGAATTAGCAGCACAAGGACGCGAAACACAGATTGACAAGCGGCACGCTTCCGGCGCTTGTGTGCATCGCTTTTCGCGTTTTCGCTGTGCTCTCCAACTGGCTAAGTCACTTGGCGACAGTTTTCGGCTCTCAGTTAGAGGGCGTAACATCACTGGATTGCTGGATTTACCTGATAAGTTAACGGGCAAAGGGACCGTTCTTACGCAAACTATTGCAATGTTTGCAGCTGCGAGAGTTCGGAAATTTACCGTTTAGCAATAACTGCAGTTAATCTATATTGCACAGTTTTAAAAGTAAATTTAAGAAAACATGCGTCCAGACAAGCGCATAAGTGTAAAGCTGCGGACAAAAATAGAGCGGAGTCATCATACCCGAGCGACGTGTTCGTGCGTGATCTTTATTAGGGATCCACTGTGGGGGACGATATCGGCAATGTTGCAGCGCGTGCACACATGAACGCCCGAGCTCGATTGTCACCGCGAGTTGAACCGCTCTTATATGCTCACGAGCCAAATGTAATCGCATGTAATGAAGCCCGAAACCAGATGCGCCAGAAATGGGGAGTTAGGTGATTAATCCCCGTGCCTAGCGTGCACATTCTGAGGCACCATCGTGCGGAGAAATCCAAACAGTTTCCGCTAGCAGTGCGAGTCTGTTTATAACGTCAAAATGCTGAAAATTCTGAATGTGCTGAGCTCGAGATGTACGCTGTAGGGGATGTTGTCTCTCACTTGTGACACACACTTCGCTTCTGCAGAAACATTGCGGTCTTCAATGACTTGTTCCCCATTGTACAAATTAGAAAGCAGTCTTTCCACTTTTCTAAGATTTCGACACCGGAAATGTCCTTCAAGGTAGCGTACTGTTTAAGAATCGCAATTCAGCCGGTACAGAGAGAAATGAGGCGCCTCAGCCGCCCGCCTCCCGCGTTATGACCCCCCCCCCCCACACACACACACACATATATATATATATATATATATATATATATATATATATATATATATATATATATATATATATATATATATATATATATATATATATATATATATATATATATATTGTCACCAACACACGTAGCAAGCAGCACAACAACCGAGCTGGCCCTTTTTAATCAAGCGAAAACTCGAGAGAGACGAGGAAGACGCTTAGCCACGTGCCAAGACATTCGGCCACTTGGTGGCGCCAGAAGGTGGTCAGTGGTGTGGCATTGCCCCCCTTCGAAGGGGCATCGACGCGATGCCGCAAGCGTAGGGGAATAGTCGAAAAGCGGGGCAAGTTATAGGGGAAAGTCTCTGGCTCTGGTTTGGACCCTGAAATGGTTTAACGATTGTAGTATGGCTTCATTCTTGCAACGTGAACTATTTCAGATTTCGGCTGCCGAGAGGAGCGTACAGTGCCTTGTGGTAGCACCTCGTAGTTCACCGCGCTGAGGCGGCGGAGCACCTCATAAGGTCCAAAGTATCGCCGCAGAAGCTTTTCAGAGCGCCCTCGCAACCGTATTGGGCTCCATACCCAGACTTGGTCGCCGGGCGTGTAAGTCACCTCTCGGTGTCGCAGGTTGTAGCGCTGGGCGTCGTGTACTTGTTGGTGCCGAATTCGCTGTCGGGCAAGCTGGCGTGCAGCTTCTGCGTCACGAATAAATTCGTCAGCCCCCACGACAGTGGAGGGAGCAGAATCTGGAAGAAGCATAGCATCCAGCATAGTCAAGGGTTCGCGTCCATGAACCAAATGAAATGGAGTGAAGCGTGTTGTTTCCTGGAGTGCAGTGTTGTATGCGAACGTGATGTACGGCAAAATTCGGTCCCAGTTCCCATGATCGTCGTCTACATACATAGAAATCATATCGGCAATTGTCTTGTTAAGCCGCTCAGTCAGTCCATTAGTTTGAGGATGATAGGCTGTTGTCTTGCGGTGGGTGGTGCCACTGAGTCGAAGTACCTCACTCGTGAGTGCCGACGTAAACGAGGTTCCTCTGTCAGTTAAGACGACTGTTGGCGCACCATGACGGAGTACAATGTTGTGAATGAAGAAATGCGCAACTTCATCTGCGGTACCACGGGGAATGGCCTTGGTCTCACAGTAGCGGCTAAGGTAGTCAGTGGCAACCGCTATATACCTGTTACCCATGGAGGACTTCGGAAATGGGCCCAGTAAGTCCATGCCGACCTGTTGAAACGGGAATTTCGGGGGATCGATAGGCTGTAAGAGCCCAGCTGGTTTAATGGGTGGTGTTTTTCGCCGCTGGCACTCACGACAGGTACGGACGTAGCGGTGCACAACGGCAGCTAGCCTGGGCCAGTAGTACTTTCGGCGTATCCGTGCCAATGTGCGAGAAAACCCGAGATGGCCGGAAGAAAGGTCATCGTGGCACGCACGAAGAACTTCGTCATGTAGCGTTGTGGGTACTACAAGCAGATAAGCAGTTTCTGTTGGACCGTAGTTCTTCTTGTAGAGCACACCATCACGCAGGCAAAATGACGACAGTCCGCGCCTGAAGAGCTGAGGAGGAGATGACACGGTTCCTTCGAGGTATTCAATGAGGGGCAAAAGTTCAGAGTCAGCCCGCTGCTTTCGGGATAAGGTGGACGTCGCGATAACACCGAGGAAAACGGAATCGTCGTCGGACCCGTCCGCGTGGCAGGGAGTAGGGGCGCGGGACAGACAGTCAGCATCACTGTGTTTCTTGCCGGACTTGTGCACGATTGTAACGTCAAATTCTTGCAACCGAAGGCTCCATCGAGCAAGCCGACCCGATGGATCTTTCAGGTTTGCCAGCCAACACAGAGAGTGATGGTCGCTCACGACACGAAACGGACGACCGTACAAATACGGACGAAATTTCATGACTGCCCACACAACAGCGAGGCACTCCTTTTCGGTAGTTGAATAATTAACTTCTGAACGGGACAAAGTGCGACTGGCGTAAGCAATGACACGTTCTGCACCGTCCTGCCACTGAACAAGGACCGCACCGAGGCCAACGTTACTGGCATCCGTGTGCAGTTCCGTGTCGGCCTCTTCGTCGAAGTGGCCAAGTATTGGCGTACATTGGAGACGGGACTTGAGTTCCGTGAAAGCATTTTCCTGGTCGGGGCCCCAAAAGAACGGCTCGGCGTCTTTTGTCAGGCGGGTCAGGGGCTCAGCGATCTTGGAGAAATTGTTAACAAAACGACGATAGTACGCGCAGAGGCCGAGAAATCGACGCAAACTTCGTTTATCCGCTGGTTTGGGGAATGAAGAGACAGCGGCCGTCTTCTCTGGATCTGGGCTAACACCTCGAGCGCTGACAATGTGGCCGAGAAATTTCAGCTCGTTAAAAGCAAAGTGGCATTTTTCGGGTTTTAGAGAGAGACCGGCAGATCGGATGGCCTCGAAGACAGCGCGCAAACGTTTCAGGTGCTCGTCGAACGTGTCCGAGAAAATCACAACGTCGTCGAGATATACGAGGCATGACTGCCACTTCAGACCAGAGAGTACAGTGTCCATCATTCGCTGAAATGTGGCAGGGGCCGAACACAGGCCAAACGGGAGCACTTTAAATTCATACAAACCGTCCGGCGTAATAAAAGCGGTCTTCTCACGGTCTCGCTCGTCAACCTCTATTTGCCAATATCCACTGCGGAGGTCAAGGGACGAAAAGTAAGTGGCATGGCGAAGGCGATCGAGGGAATCGTCTATGCGTGGCAGGGGGTACACATCCTTTTTCGTGACGTTGTTGAGGCGTCTGTAATCCACGCAAAACCTCAAGGTTCCATCCTTCTTTGCGACGAGGACAACAGGCGAAGCCCAGGGGCTCGTCGACGGTTGGATAACGTCGTCCTGGAGCATTTCTGTTACTTGGCGGCGGATGGCATCACGTTCTTTTGAAGACACCCGGTAAGGACGCTGACATAGTGGACGTTGGTCATCGGCAACTATAATTCGGTGCTTCGTTAGTGGCGTCTGTCGGACCTTGGAGGTTGATGCAAAACAATCTCGAAACGAATTGACAAGATTCTCTATGCAGCGTTTCTCACTGGGCAAGAGGTTCGGGTTCACATCAGTCTGAATGGCTGTAGGCGTCGCATTGTCGGGGTCTGACGTGTTGGATAAAGCGTACTGGCCTGTACATTCTCTAAGCTCTTCAAAATAAGCGACCGTCGTGTTCGCCGTCAAATGTTGGGGTTCACATGTGAAGTTTGTCACTAGCACGTTGGCTTGGCCACGGACAAGTTCGACAAGGCCCCGAGCTACACAAACTTGTCGAGTTAGAAGCAGTGACATGTTAGCTTCAGCAATGCCACACGTGCCAGTGCTGTGATCAGATTCGACTGTGACGAACTTGCTCGCACGCGGAGGGATCGTTATGTGGTCGTCACAGACGCGCAACATCGTTTTAAGGAAGTCCGTGTTGCTATCAACGGCTCGCTTGGTTGAAAACGATACCATGAGCTGCTCCCTAAGGTCTATAACAGCACCATACTCTTGAAGAAAATCCATGCCGAGAATCAGATCTTTGCAGCACTCTTGTAATACGGCAAATGTGCCAGTGAAAGTAAAACCGCAGATCTCTATGCGGCAAGCGCACATGCCAATCGGCGACATTACATGACCACCGGCGGTACGCATCATTGGCCCAGACCAAGGCGTTAGAACCTTACGGAGTGCCGTGGCTAGCTGGCTGCTCATGACGGAGAAATCGGCGCCGGTATCCACAAGTGCGGTCACATCACAACTGTCGGCGGTTACAAAAATTTCCCCGGAAACAATGCGTTCGCAGCACGTCGGTAAGTTCATCGGATCGGGTCGTCGCCGCTCGGGCCGTCGCGTCAAATCGTCGGGTGGAGGCTGTTTAGTCTGAAACGTAGCGGCGGCCCCACCCCCGGAGGTCGCCGTGTTTAGTTTTCCCGGTGAGGGGACGTGCCTCTGAATTGCCCAGAGGAAGAGTACCGACTGGGCGAAGCAAAACGCTTCGGAGATGTCGATCGCGACCGCCGTTGTGGTGACGTTGGCTGCATCTCGTTAGCAGCCAGGTACTCCTCAATCTCCTGTGGCCTTTCGCCATAGCGCGGTCGAGGCGCGTTTGGTGGGAATCCTCTCAAGCCCATTCTCCGGTATGGGCAATTGCGAAGAATGTGACCAGGTTCGCCGCAGTGATAACAGAGCGGCCGTCTGTTGGGCGTGCGCCACAAGTGCGCCTTGCTAATAGCGGGACGCTGGTATTGCTGTGGCTCGACGGGGCGCAGATCTTGTTGCTGCTCGACGGGGCGCATGTAGCGAGGCGGTGGTCCGACAACGGGACGGAATGGATTTGGCTCGGGAGCAGGTCGTCGTAAGACATCACTATAAGTCATGATGCATGACTCCGGTTGTGGTGCTGGTGGTGGTGGTGGCTGCACCGCTCGCCGAATTTCATCACGGATGACGTCCACGGTAGAATAATTATTTGCAGAGGGAGCATTCAAATGGAGGTTTTGCAGCTCTTCGCGGACAATGCTCCTCACAAGCTCCCGCAATGCCTCGTCCCTGGCTGCTGGCACGGACGCGCAGCAGGGTGTGGCCGCTACGCTTGCCTGGCGGCCGTATTGGGTACTCCGTTCCTGCAGGGAACGTTCCATGCTGGTAGCTTCTCTTGCGAAATCAGCGACAGTTCTTGGGGGGTCGCGAATGAGGCCAGCGAACAACTGCTCCTTCACCCCGCGCATGAGGTGCCGTACCTTCGCTGCCTCAGGCATGGTAGGGTCGGCCCGATTGAAAAGCCGCGTCATGTCCTCGACAAACATGGCCACACTCTCATTTGACTGTTGAGACCTTGAACGAATCGCAATCTCTGCATTTTCTTTGCGCGCACTCGAGCTGAATGTTGTAAGTAACTCACGGCGAAAGGCTGCCCAGTTGACAAAGGACGCCTCGTGGTTCTCGAACCACGTCTTGGCCGAGTCTTGCAGCGCGAAGTACACATTCATTAGTTTTCGCTCGTCGTCCCATTGGTTAAATGCAGCCACACGGTCAAAACTGGCCAACCAGTCTTCCACATCCTCTAACCGGTCACCATGAAATGATGGCGGTGATCGCGGTGCGAGAAGGACGAACGGTGGGGCGTTGCTGGAAGGCTGGCTTGTCTGGCTGCTCGTCGTGGATGTCATGGTTCGTAGCGGGGTGGACAGCGGTTCAAACTCAGGTTGTAGGCCTCGCAGGCGACGGCTGGCTTTATGGACAGGAGTCGCGTCCACGCGTTGATGAGCAGCGTCACTGACGTCCTCGGGGGCAACGTACATGGGATCTTATCCTGCACAATCCACCAAATGTCACCAACACACGTAGCAAGCAGCACAACAACCGAGCTGGCCCTTTTTAATCAAGCGAAAACTCGAGAGAGACGAGGAAGACGCTTAGCCACGTGCCAAGACATTCGGCCACTTGGTGGCGCCAGAAGGTGGTCAGTGGTGTGGCAATATATATATATATATATATATATATATATATATATATATATATATATATATATATATAATATATATATAAAGCTGTGCTAGAACCCTCTTATGCTACCTATGGCTTCAAGGTAGCGTAAGAGGGTTCTAGCACTGCTTTCGCCCTCGCTCTTGACCACGTCCTACGTGACGCTGGCGGTAACACAGGACGTTCCACGTCCACCGCTATGGTTATATATATATATATATATATATATATATATATATATATATATATATATATATATATATATATATATATATATATATATATATATATATATATATATATATATATATATATATATATATATATATATATATATATATATATATATATAACCGCAAGGCCGTGGAGTGGAGTCCACTCAATAATAGGTAATAACCCGCGGTTGGGGTGCCGGCCTTGCGGAAAGAGTAGATGTCAGGTGTGCAGCCACATGCAGACATCAAGCTGCGCAACAAGCACAGCGTCAAGTTTTAAGTGGAGAATAGATGGTAACTTTGATTGCGATGCCTCAAACGTTATATATCTCCTAGAATGCGGTGTATGCTGCATGCAGTATATTGGCCAGACAGCTACCCCTCTTCGAATGCGGTTTAATAATCACCGAGCTCATGTCCGCTCTCTGCCCAACCTTCCTTTTTCAAAACATATCAACCAGAAACAGCACTCATTCGACTCAGTCAAACTAACAGTTCTTCAGGGGGGATTCAATAATACACGGGAGCGGGAGCAGCGTGAGTCATACTTTATTTATAAGTTTAGGACAATTAATACTGGGATAAATGAAAACATTGGGGCAATGTCGTCCTTACGAGCCCTGCAAGCTTAATGCTATACATATATATCAACCATTATCCCTTTACAGTTTTTCCTCGGTTTCTTTTTTTTTTTTTTTCTCGCTTCTTTGATACCCTCCACATCCCACTTCTCGTAAAAACCTTCTTCATGCTTGGCGCTCACATCTTTTAGCGAAAACCTCAAAGTATTTCACCATTCTACTCACTTCTTTTTTTTTTTTTTATACTTTCTTTGAGGTTCATCTCCCGTCGCAAGTTGCTCGAACTTTACTCGCCGCTGTCAGGTTATTCTATCCAGCAGTGTCCACCTGGTCTTTCATCACGCTGGGCGCTCCCAGTGAGAACAAGAAAAATAATTTTCTCACCACCTGCAGCAAACACGTTCCCCCACCTGTTTTCTTCCTTTGCTTAGCCCTCACATCTGTTAGCGAAAACCTCAAAGTATTTCACCATTCTACTGTCCCACATATTTACTTACTTTTTTTTTTTTTATTCTTTCTTTGCGGTTCATCTCCCGTCGCAAGTTGCTCGAACTTTACTCGCCGCTGTCAGGTTCTTCTAACCAGCAGTGTCCACCTGGTTTTCTCATCACGCTGGGCGCTCCCATCTTTTAGTGAGAACAAGAAGAATAATTTTCTCACCACCTGCAGCAGACACCTTCCCCCACCTGTTTTCGTCTTCTTTTTTTTTTTTTTTTTTTTTTTTTTCCCTTCCAAGGTTGTTCCGCGGTTGCCTGTATTGTGTCTTGTACTGTATACAGATGACTCGCGGCGGCCGGTGCCTTGGGTTGATGGCCCATTGGGCCTAGCCTGCTCTCCGCAGCTGTGTGTGTATGTGTGTGTTGTGCGTGTCCAGCTGACTCACCTGTGTGTGCCCATATTGTTTGTATCAGCTCTGGCCAACCCTATAAGAAGACAAACAAGAATCATGTACCATCAGTCTTGAGAAAGGCAGGGCTCCTGCCGAAACGTCGACTACAAATAAACTTGGAAACAGTATGTAGCAATTTTTCACTTTTATGTAACCTCTAGCAACCAAGTACGTCTATTTACTTATCCTATATATATATATATATATATATATATATATATATATATATATATATATATATATATATATATATATATATATATATATATATATATATATATATATATATATATATATATATATATATATATGTGCGTGTGCGTGCGTGTGCGTGCGTGTGCGTGCGTGTGTGCGTGTGTGCGTAGCACTTCTGCCCGCAATCACGGATTTCGCTGGTGGTGGTCCGATGCTTGTTCTCTCGGTCTCTTCCTGTCTCTCTCTCTCTCTCCGTGAACTTGCGCGAAGGAGAGGTTGGCGAAGAGAAAGCCTTTTCGCGATGATGTTGCTATCCATGTAGCTGTTTTGTAACTGAAACCATGCATTAAAGATTATGCACTTGTTATGAATCTCTACACTGTCTTTATTCAAATGCATCATCTTAACTCCGCTGCAGCAGAGCCGGAGTACACGCACCCACTGTCATGCGTGGCAGCAGCAGCCACCTATCTCTCCCCCGCCATCGGGCCACTGGCTGACGGCTCCACGCCTTCCTTTCTGCAGCGCGCTTGCGGAAGGGGGAGCGGCGACTAGCCTCCCTAGCACAACGGTGGGCCTAGCCACCCAGCAAGGCTCAGTCTGGTCGGGCGCATCGTTCCAAAGGGCTACCGCGCTAGCTTCGCAGCCGAGTCCAACTCTACTAGGGCAACGGCGGCAATGCCTCCTTTCTGGGCTCCGAATGCTCCCTTGTGGTTTGACCTCTAGCTCATCTGAAGGTGAAAACCGCACGGTCGCCGACGGGCGAGGTTAACTCCTTTATTGCGCCCAAAAACAGGGGACCAGTCAAAGGACCGGTTGCGCTGACTTAGAGGAGGTCGGCGGGGATCCCTTGGGATGTCGTGGCCTCCACCGCGCGCTGGATAAGCCAACGTTGGTCTGCTGGCTCGGAAGTACGCAGAAGAGACTTCCACGTCTCTAGGGTGTTAGAGTTGTCGGTGTAGCAGTGTGTACAAGTACACGCCATGTGTTGAGAGTGGCCGCAGTCTAGCAGTGTTTACACATGGTGTCTATCTGTTTCGGAAAGATCCTGCTGTATAAGAGGTGGTGTGGGAAGCTGCCAGTTTGTTGTTTGCGCCATTGGATGGCCTCGCGTCTTGTTAGATCGCGGTATGCGGGAGTGTATGTGCATCTTTGGAGTCGGTAGTGCTGGATTATGTCCGTGTAAGGGGTGAGTAGAGAAGCGCGTGAGATATTAGTGTCAGCAGAAGCAGGGTGGCTGATCATACTCTCGGCTCGGCAGCTGAGATCTCGAGCGAGAATGTGCGCCTGGGCGTTTCCGCTGAGCGATTCGTGGGCTGAAGCCCAAAGAAGTAAGCGAGATCTGGAAGAGGGTGCTGTAGAACGTAGAATGTGTAACGCCTGGCAAGAGATCCGGCCAGCATCGTAGTTGAGGATAGCCTGTTGAGAATCACTGATGACGACTCTGGTATTAGGGTCGGCTAGCACTAGCGCAATGACAACCTCCTCAGCTGCGGTGACTGTTTCTGCATTTCGAATGCTGCAGGCTGTGTACCAGCTGCAGTGAGGGGCGAGAGCTACCGCCACAATCGCTGCCTTCAATGGATGGTACGAGGCGTCTGTATACGTAGCGTCCGGACGTGACCCTAAAAAAAAATAACAAAAGCCACTGACCTTCAAGGAGCCGGGTGGCAAAGCGTTGCTATAGATACACTGTGCCTTCCTTTACCCAAAATATCCGACCACTTGAAGTATAACCTTATGGACCACCTTGGTGTCGCACCGTGTGGTAATGAAGTTGACCTTTTGACATTTGGGTGACCTTTTACCTTTCAGACTTAGAGCGGAGGAGAGAGTGGAATGGGGTGAAGTACGTGATTAATCACGTGGGTGACGTCAAGTCGCGCCATCGCGTGATGGAAACAGCCATCAGTCGATAGGTATAAGGGCGAGGAGCAACAGTGCTTCGACTCGAAGCCAGTTATGAATGCTTGTTGCGATGATGCGCTAAGCGCGTCTTACCGATGCCAGTTAAGTCGGGCTAGGAAAGAGTTCTACCAAGCGCAACCGTGCTCTAAAGCTTTCGCTGAATATCATGTTCACCTATGTTAAACCCCAGATAATTTTTGGATATTAATTTCTGCTGCTCACCCGCACTTTGAGTGAAGCTGAATGTGAAATGAAATAAAATTTTAAAAATATCCCTGCTGGAGGCTGAGTAAGGACTACAAAATTTGGGTTGGCTCAGACGGAGAATAACTGTTGGTTCTTGTTTTAAGTTGGCTTTTTGTTATCATATTTCATTATCTGGCATATCTAACATGTGGGCAGTTCTGGGCAGTGCGACTGAAGAGCGAATTTTGGAAGCACAACATCGGGATCGCTGGAGCCGAGGTGACCGGAACTGCCAGACGAGCTCGCACTGCTGGCCATGATGGCCTGAGAGCGTTGTCAGCGCTTCGGCACCTCCGGTGGCGCTGATGTACCCTGAATTTGGCATGGATCATTCATAACTGCCACTTTTTTTTCTTTTTTTCCCCTGAAGATGGATAAAGGTCGGAAAGTATTTTCTTTTTTTTTTTTGTTTTAGCGTCAATATAACCTGTTTAGCAGAGGCGTAACTTGCCGCAAATACCATGCGTGGATATTAGTTCTATCTACGACTGGTTTCGTCGTTCATGATTTGCTTCACTAGCTTTGTCTGTCGGGCCGTTAAAATTAATTGATAAAGTGAGCTAAGCTGAGTAGACAATTTGCAGAAGAGGTCATACGTTCGTAGCAATGGAGATCAAGAGTTAACTGAAATAGCTGTGCTGACAAAAAAAAAATATTACTGCGCTTTCTTGCAGCTTGTTTCAAAACAACTATCGTATACCATCCCCAAGCGACAAAGGATCATTAATTTTCTGAGCTACTTTTCTGTCCGATTTAACTCCTTTCAGGTGAGTTCCTCTGCAAGCTAGAGGTGTTACTGTCATTTAGAGCTCGCCGCCGACTGCACAAATACACGGTTCGTTTTCGCACGGTGAATGACTTTTGGCATCGCTGCTTTGAACTGTGTATTACCCATCAAATCACATTTCACACCTAGGATTTTAAATAGATATTTCGCCTCATCTTTTTCGAAGGACACTTACTGGGAGACTGAATGGAAAGGGGACTGATTTTAAGAAGATAAATAAACCTTGAATATGACATTAACCTTTTTAAATGGTCTTTAAATGTCAGCGCAATGTGCCAAAAATGTGACCATCTTACATATTTAATATTTCCCGAAGCGACAGTGGCTATGCGGCACGCCACAGTAGAGGGCTCCAAAAATTTTGTCTGCATGTGGCTCTTGAACGTGCGACGACAGCGCACAGTACACAGACAAATCGTGTGTCATTGAAACGCGGCGGCCGCGACTAGCTGGGTTCGATCTCGCGCCCTCGGGATAAGCCGTAGAGTGTCGTAGCCATTCAGCCCTTGTTGTGTCCGGCTCAGTGTCTACGGCACAATATATCGGGTGTCCCCACAAACTTGGGCTTGGCGAAATATAATATTTGAGGCAGGCCAGGGGATCCAGTTATATATTGTTGCAGTCACATTGCACACCAGAGCCGATTTCTTGTTTTTTACATTAAATAAGTGTTTCATTTGGGTAATACACCTAAATTACTAAATAATGACTTTAGATAACGAATGTGATCTACCCGACCGCTGGCGACTGCGTTTCCATGAAGGCGAAACTGAATGGCTCCGTGTGCTGTGCGATGTCAGTGCATGTTAAAGAACCCTAGGTGGCCGAAATTTCCGGAGTCCTCCACTACAGCGTCTTTCATAGCATGAGTCGCTTTAGGACTTTAAACCCTACGAGCCAAATCAAATGTGATCTGCAAAGTTGGAGAACACCTTCACAAACTTCTATTCTATTATTTGCGCTAAACACTCGCGTGTGTATTTTTTCCTAGCCTTGAGGAAATTTGGCGAAATACAATCCAGTTATCGTGACTGACACATTCAAGTGTCATAACCGTCCTGTTGTCGACCGGGTTTTGAGCAGACAAGACCACCTGCGCCCGTGGCTCGACTCGACGGACTCGCCTTTCTTTGAAGCGGCGAAAAAGGATGCTCGTGAGGATTTCGTTATATCAAATTATGGAGTTGGGGTATTTGAAGATGCTCTTTAGTTTAGTAAATTCCATTTGTTGCCTAGGGTAATAGTTCAAAATTTCGGTAAATTAGGGTAAATTATTATAATGAAACGATTAATCAGAAAACAAAAATTGCATGCGGCGCGCAAGCGGGCTGGCAGCAATATACAAGTGATTTCTCCCGCCTGCCTCAAATATTTTACATTTTAGAATTTTGGCCCAAGATCGGGTGTTCCAAGTTAGCTGGGGCGTCCGATCTACTAGGTATCCCAGCTAAACGTAACCAAGGTTGCGATGTTGCCGAGCCCAGTGTAAACAACTGAAAGATTGGCTCGTCCTAGTCTACAGTATATATATATTTTTTTCATTTGGCTAGGCTAAAATATTAGTCAAGTCTAATTAGCGAACGTTTTATTTTCGTTTGGTCTGTGTCTGTGCAAAGTGTCTGTGCACACGTCTTAGAACGTCTCGACAAATCGCTAGCTATGTAGTTTCCACCAAGATATTAATTACGTAGTTTTGTTTATTGCCATTCAAATAAAGCTGTCACGTGACTAATGTCTAGCAAAAATCACTCGCCCTGTGAGCGCTCAAAGGTTCATAGAAAAGAGTGTGCAAAGAAAGGTGGATTCGGTAAATTGAGATGCGTCTCAGGACTTTAAGAGGCACCTCTGTAAGGCGGAGGCTTTTTTTGTTTTTATTGTGCGAGAAACCGATTACGGCTGGTAAAAAATGCTTCTCGTAACGTTAACTTGATGGAAACAATCCATCTAGCCGTTTTTAGAGACGATCTACAAAGTTTTCATCGTCCCTTTGTTCCTCATGACTATCATGAAACGTTAGCTAATTAATTAGATTTTACTACTGTACAGTAGAAGTCAAGCTAGTTGGTCAGCCGACATGATGCATCACGCAGCAGAGTAGCTGACGACACATAGGAGAGGCACACAACCACACACACAAAGATGAAGTGGTGTGTGTGCTTAGAAATAGAAAAGGAAGAGGATGTTGGTGTTCAATTAATCAGTGTCAGTGCAGCATCGTCCTTGTGTGTGTGCGTGCGTGCGTGTGTGCGTGTGTGTGTGCGCGCGCGCGCGCGCGTGTGTGTGTGTGTGTGTGTGTGTGTGTGGTGTGTGTGTGTGTGTGTGTGTGTGTGGTGTGTGTGTGTGTGTGTGTGTGTGTGAGTGTGTGAGTGTGTGAGTGTGTGTGTGTGTGTGTGTGTGTGTGTGTGTGTGTGTGTGTGTGTGTGTGTGTGTGTGCGTGCGTGCGTGCGTGCGTGTGCGTGCGTGTGTGCGTGTGTGCGTAGCACTTCTGCCCGCAATCACGGATTTCGCTGGTGGTGGTCCGATGCTTGTTCTCTCGGTCTCTTCCTGTCTCTCTCTCTCTCTCCGTGAACTTGCGCGAAGGAGAGGTTGGCGAAGAGAAAGCCTTTTCGCGATGATGTTGCTATCCATGTAGCTGTTTTGTAACTGAAACCATGCATTAAAGATTATGCACTTGTTATGAATCTCTACACTGTCTTTATTCAAATGCATCATCTTAACTCCGCTGCAGCAGAGCCGGAGTACACGCACCCACTGTCATGCGTGGCAGCAGCAGCCACCTATCTCTCCCCCCGCCATCGGGCCACTGGCTGACGGCTCCACGCCTTCCTTTCTGCAGCGCGCTTGCGGAAGGGGGAGCGGCGACTAGCCTCCCTAGCACGACGGTGGGCCTAGCCACCCAGCAAGGCTCAGTCTGGTCGGGCGCATCGTTCCAAAGGGCTACCGCGCTAGCTTCGCAGCCGAGTCCAACTCTACTAGGGCAACGGCGGCAATGCCTCCTTTCTGGGCTCCGAATGCTCCCTTGTGGTTTGACCTCTAGCTCATCTGAAGGTGAAAACCGCACGGTCGCCGACGGGCGAGGTTAACTCCTTTATTGCGCCCAAAAACAGGGGACCAGTCAAAGGACCGGTTGCGCTGACTTAGAGGAGGTCGGCGGGGATCCCTTGGGATGTCGTGGCCTCCACCGCGCGCTGGATAAGCCAACGTTGGTCTGCTGGCTCGGAAGTACGCAGAAGAGACTTCCACGTCTCTAGGGTGTTAGAGTTGTCGGTGTTGCAGTGTGTACAAGTCCACGCCATGTGTTGAGAGTGGCCGCAGTCTAGCAGTGTTTACACATGGTGTCTATCTGTTTCGGAAAGATCCTGCTGTATAAGAGGTGGTGTGGGAAGCTGCCAGTTTGTTGTTTGCGCCATTGGATGGCCTCGCGTCTTGTTAGATCGCGGTATGCGGGAGTGTATGTGCATCTTTGGAGTCGGTAGTGCTGGATTATGTCCGTGTAAGGGGTGAGTAGAGAAGCGCGTGAGATATTAGTGTCAGCAGAAGCAGGGTGGCTGATCATACTCTCGGCTCGGCAGCTGAGATCTCGAGCGAGAATGTGCGCCTGGGCGTTTCCGCTGAGCGATTCGTGGGCTGAAGCCCAAAGAAGTAAGCGAGATCTGGAAGAGGGTGCTGTAGAACGTAGAATGTGTAACGCCTGGCAAGAGATCCGGCCAGCATCGTAGTTGAGGATAGCCTGTTGAGAATCACTGATGACGACTCTGGTATTAGGGTCGGCTAGCACTAGCGCAATGACAACCTCCTCAGCTGCGGTGACTGTTTCTGCATTTCGAATGCTGCAGGCTGTGTACCAGCTGCAGTGAGGGGCGAGAGCTACCGCCACAATCGCTGCCTTCAATGGATGGTACGAGGCGTCTGTATACGTAGCGTCCGGACGTGACCCTAAAAAAAAATAACAAAAGCCACTGACCTTCAAGGAGCCGGGTGGCAAAGCGTTGCTATAGATACACTGTGCCTTCCTTTACCCAAAATATCCGACCACTTGAAGTATAACCTTATGGACCACCTTGGTGTCGCACCGTGTGGTAATGAAGTTGACCTTTTGATATTTGGGTGACCTTTTACCTTTCAGACTTAGAGCGGAGGAGAGAGTGGAATGGGGTGAAGTACGTGATTAATCACGTGGGTGACGTCAAGTCGCGCCATCGCGTGATGGAAACAGCCATCAGTCGATAGGTATAAGGGCGAGGAGCAACAGTGCTTCGACTCGAAGCCAGTTATGAATGCTTGTTGCGATGATGCGCTAAGCGCGTCTTACCGATGCCAGTTAAGTCGGGCTAGGAAAGAGTTCTACCAAGCGCAACCGTGCTCTAAAGCTTTCGCTGAATATCATGTTCACCTATGTTAAACCCCAGATAATTTTTGGATATTAATTTCTGCTGCTCACCCGCACTTTGAGTGAAGCTGAATGTGAAATGAAATAAAATTTTAAAAATATCCCTGCTGGAGGCTGAGTAAGGACTACAAAATTTGGGTTGGCTCAGACGGTGAATAACTGTTGGTTCTTGTTTTAAGTTGGCTTTTTGTTATCATATTTCATTATCTGGCATATCTAACATGTGGGCAGTTCTGGGCAGTGCGACTGAAGAGCGAATTTTGGAAGCACAACATCGGGATCGCTGGAGCCGAGGTGACCGGAACTGCCAGACGAGCTCGCACTGCTGGCCATGATGGCCTGAGAGCGTTGTCAGCGCTTCGGCACCTCCGGTGGCGCTGATGTACCCTGAATTTGGCATGGATCATTCATAACTGCCACTTTTTTTTCTTTTTTTCCCCTGAAGATGGATAAAGGTCGGAAAGTATTTTCTTTTTTTTTTGTTTGTTTTAGCGTCAATATAACCTGTTTAGCAGAGGCGTAACTTGCCGCAAATACCATGCGTGGATATTAGTTCTATCTACGACTGGTTTCGTCGTTCATGATTTGCTTCACTAGCTTTGTCTGTCGGGCCGTTAAAATTAATTGATAAAGTGAGCTAAGCTGAGTAGACAATTTGCAGAAGAGGTCATACGTTCGTAGCAATGGAGATCAAGAGTTAACTGAAATAGCTGTGCTGACAAAAAAAAAAAATATTACTGCGCTTTCTTGCAGCTTGTTTCAAAACAACTATCGTATACCATCCCCAAGCGACAAAGGATCATTAATTTTCTGAGCTACTTTTCTGTCCGATTTAACTCCTTTCAGGTGAGTTCCTCTGCAAGCTAGAGGTGTTACTGTCATTTAGAGCTCGCCGCCGACTGCACAAATACACGGTTCGTTTTCGCACGGTGAATGACTTTTGGCATCGCTGCTTTGAACTGTGTATTACCCATCAAATCACATTTCACACCTAGGATTTTAAATAGATATTTCGCCTCATCTTTTTCGAAGGACACTTACTGGGAGACTGAATGGAAAGGGGACTGATTTTAAGAAGATAAATAAACCTTGAATATGACATTAACCTTTTTAAATGGTCTTTAAATGTCAGCGCAATGTGCCAAAAATGTGACCATCTTACATATTTAATATTTCCCGAAGCGACAGTGGCTATGCGGCACGCCACAGTAGAGGGCTCCAAAAATTTTGTCTGCATGTGGCTCTTGAACGTGCGACGACAGCGCACAGTACACAGACAAATCGTGTGTCATTGAAACGCGGCGGCCGCGACTAGCTGGGTTCGATCTCGCGCCCTCGGGATAAGCCGTAGAGTGTCGTAGCCATTCAGCCCTTGTTGTGTCCGGCTCAGTGTCTACGGCACAATATATCGGGTGTCCCCACAAACTTGGGCTTGGCGAAATATAATATTTGAGGCAGGCCAGGGGATCCAGTTATATATTGTTGCAGTCACATTGCACACCAGAGCCGATTTCTTGTTTTTTACATTAAATAAGTGTTTCATTTGGGTAATACACCTAAATTACTAAATAATGACTTTAGATAACGAATGTGATCTACCCGACCGCTGGCGACTGCGTTTCCATGAAGGCGAAACTGAATGGCTCCGTGTGCTGTGCGATGTCAGTGCATGTTAAAGAACCCTAGGTGGCCGAAATTTCCGGAGTCCTCCACTACAGCGTCTTTCATAGCATGAGTCGCTTTAGGACTTTAAACCCTACGAGCCAAATCAAATGTGATCTGCAAAGTTGGAGAACACCTTCACAAACTTCTATTCTATTATTTGCGCTAAACACTCGCGTGTGTATTTTTTCCTAGCCTTGAGGAAATTTGGCGAAATACAATCCAGTTATCGTGACTGACACATTCAAGTGTCATAACCGTCCTGTTGTCGACCGGGTTTTGAGCAGACAAGACCACCTGCGCCCGTGGCTCGACTCGACGGACTCGCCTTTCTTTGAAGCGGCGAAAAAGGATGCTCGTGAGGATTTCGTTATATCAAATTATGGAGTTGGGGTATTTGAAGATGCTCTTTAGTTTAGTAAATTCCATTTGTTGCCTAGGGTAATAGTTCAAAATTTCGGTAAATTAGGGTAAATTATTATAATGAAACGATTAATCAGAAAACAAAAATTGCATGCGGCGCGCAAGCGGGCTGGCAGCAATATACAAGTGATTTCTCCCGCCTGCCTCAAATATTTTACATTTTAGAATTTTGGCCCAAGATCGGGTGTTCCAAGTTAGCTGGGGCGTCCGATCTACTAGGTATCCCAGCTAAACGTAACCAAGGTTGCGATGTTGCCGAGCCCAGTGTAAACAACTGAAAGATTGGCTCGTCCTAGTCTACAGTATATATATATTTTTTTCATTTGGCTAGGCTAAAATATTAGTCAAGTCTAATTAGCGAACGTTTTATTTTCGTTTGGTCTGTGTCTGTGCAAAGTGTCTGTGCACACGTCTTAGAACGTCTCGACAAATCGCTAGCTATGTAGTTTCCACCAAGATATTAATTACGTAGTTTTGTTTATTGCCATTCAAATAAAGCTGTCACGTGACTAATGTCTAGCAAAAATCACTCGCCCTGTGAGCGCTCAAAGGTTCATAGAAAAGAGTGTGCAAAGAAAGGTGGATTCGGTAAATTGAGATGCGTCTCAGGACTTTAAGAGGCACCTCTGTAAGGCGGAGGCTTTTTTTGTTTTTATTGTGCGAGAAACCGATTACGGCTGGTAAAAAATGCTTCTCGTAACGTTAACTTGATGGAAACAATCCATCTAGCCGTTTTTAGAGACGATCTACAAAGTTTTCATCGCCCCTTTGTTCCTCATGACTATCATGAAACGTTAGCTAATTAATTAGATTTTACTACTGTACAGTAGAAGTCAAGCTAGTTGGTCAGCCGACATGATGCATCACGCAGCAGAGTAGCTGACGACACATAGGAGAGGCACACAACCACACACACAAAGATGAAGTGGTGTGTGTGCTTAGAAATAGAAAAGGAAGAGGATGTTGGTGTTCAATTAATCAGTGTCAGTGCAGCATCGTCCTTGTGTGTGTGCGTGCGTGCGTGTGTGTGTGTGTGTGCGTGCGTGCGTGCGTGTGTGTGTGTGTGTGTGTGTGTGTGTGTGTGTGTGTGTGTGTGTGTGTGTGTGTGTGTGTGTGTGTGTGTGTGTGTGTGTGTGTGTGTGTGTGTGTGTGTGTGTGTGTGTGTGTGTGTGTGTGTGTGTGTGTGTGTGTGTGTGTGTGTGTGTGTGTGTGTGCGTGTGTGCGTGTGTGTGTGCGTGTGTGTGTGTGTGTGTGTGTGTGTGTGTGTGTGTGTGTGTGTGTGTGTGTGTGTGTGTGTGTGTGTGTGTGTGTGTGTGTGTGTGTGTGTGTGTGTGTGTGTGTGTGTGTGTGTGTGTGTGTGTGTGTGTGTGTGTGTGTGTGTGTGTGTGTGTGTGTGTGTGTGTGTGTGTGTGTGTGTGTGTGTGTGTGTGTGTGTGTGTGTGTGTGTGTGTGTGTGTGTGTGTGTGTGTGTGTGTGTGTGTGTGTGTGTGTGTGTGTGTGTGTGTGTGTGTGTGTGTGTGTGTGTGTGTGTGTGTGTGTGTGTGTGTGTGTGTGTGTGTGTGTGTGTGTGTGTGTGTGTGTGTGTGTGTGTGTGTGTGTGTGTGTGTGTGTGTGTGTGTGTGTGTGTGTGTGTGTGTGTGTGTGTGTGTGTGTGTGTGTGTGTGTGTGTGTGTGTGTGTGTGTGTGTGTGTGTGTGTGTGTGTGTGTGTGTGTGTGTGTGTGTGTGTGTGTGTGTGTGTGTGTGTGTGTGTGTGTGTGTGTGTGTGTGTGTGTGTGTGTGTGTGTGTGTGTGTGTGTGTGTGTGTGTGTGTGTGTGTGTGTGTGTGTGTGTGTGTGTGTGTGTGTGTGTGTGTGTGTGTGTGTGTGTGTGTGTGTGTGTGTGTGTGTGTGTGTGTGTGTGTGTGTGTGTGTGTGTGTGTGTGTGTGTGTGTGTGTGTGTGTGTGTGTGTGTGTGTGTGTGTGTGTGTGTGTGTGTGTGTGTGCTATCTTCAGGGTAATTTTTCCGCTTTTACAAGCATAAATGTGTACTCAAGATGTCTTCAGACATGCGCTCCGTGCTGAGTGGATAAAGCCGAGTGCGCACAAGTTTTTTTGTGCCTGACTGTATGTCATTTTGTATATTTCATCGTTGGCTGTAGCTTCGCATAATTTGCGCTTTCAGTTTCATACACGAGCCTGCCCCCTGGCAGCCCTTACTGACAGCGTATAGTTAACGAAGTACCATTCGGTGTTCTACTGCTAATTATTTTTTTATGTTTCCAACCACCTGTTTGTTCTGTATAGTGCATACCGTTTGTTCTGGAGCAAACAGGTTTCTCATTTTGCCGTTTCTGCCGTGTTCTATCTACACGCACTTTTAAAGCGAAATCTTTACTACATTTTGTTCCGCGATTTCTCGTTTTGACCACCTTCAAAGAGTCCTTCAGCTGCTCCGGAGGTGCGCTGGCTCGATTATGTGACCAGCCACGCCACTTGCCGCGGTGATTAGGTGATTCCGCCGCCGGCACGCGCTTTCTCTCTCCACCGCCGCTGCTGGAGCCGCCGCGCATGCTCTCTTCCGCTGTCAGATCACGTGAGTTGTCGCGTGCTTGACCACGGTTTAAATAGGAGCGCACTGCTCGCCTAGGCAGTGCGCGCTTCACCATGGTTTCGAGCGCAGCTGGGACATCTCGAAACGTTAGGGAGAGGGCACTGCAGCGTCGTCAGCAAGCGACAAGCTTTCGCTTTAACTAGGTTTAGAAGAGTTCCGCCTTCAGCAGTTTTATTTTTTGCTACCATTCCTGTGCGAGTGAATTTCCTGTCTAGTCATTGCATGAAGACTCAGTCACTGTTTTCCTTTAATGAATATTCCTGACCCCGCTCCTTGTCTCCGTCCAATCTGTTGCACTGCTCTTGCACGGCTCCTGTAAAGCGTGCTCTGCCTGTAAGACTAGTGAGCACAAGGAGAAGCAGGTTTAGCAAGTGCAACCTATTTCGGCAGCTTTCCTAAGAGTTGGATGAGCTGGAAGAAAGACGAAATTGTGAAAAACAACTGTTTAAAATAATAAAATCTATAGAAGATGCTCTGTAATCGTCGATAATATACCGGCCTATTATTAAGTGATCACCTTTTTTGCACTAATCTGATGTCTCGGATCACGAAGGGGAAATAACTAGAACAGACCGAATGGGTTGTGGCGCTTTCGGTAAGTACTATCAGATCATGAATGACAGGTTACTAGGATCGCTCAAGGGGGCGATATAGAAAAATAGCATCTTACGGGTGCTCCCCTGTGGAGCAGAAGCGTGGAGGATAGGGAAAAGCGCTCAACTTAAATTGTTGACCATGCAGATATCTATGTAATAAAAAATGGCAGGTGTAATATTGAGACAAGAAGCGAATCCCGGCGGAGGCGGCCGCTTCCCGACAGAGGCAAAGAGCAAGGCGCCCATGCACTGTGCGATGTTAATTCACGCTAAATAGCTCCAGGTGGTCGATATTTCCAAAGACCTCCACTACAGCGTTTCTCGTAGGCTGGATCTCTTTGCGACGTTGAACACCATAAACCAACCAACCTATATTTTCAGTAAATCAAACAAGTTTTAGAAAGCACAAAATAAAGTTACAAAATGCATAGGAAACCCAATACGAAGCCGTATTAAAAACATTGGTGCCAAGAAATTAATTTTGGGGTATTGAATATGCTTTTATGTATTGGTCACATTTCTAAAAATCTCTTCTTTTAGTGCTTTCATTTTCTGCAAGAAAAGGGGCCGTTGCACCTGAGTATAGCACCACTGCACCGGGCTATTACACTGTGAGCTAGCTCATCAGTAAACATTATTCAACAGTGTTTAGACCTTAGAGTACTAGGAGGACCATAGAGTGCGTGTCTGGTTCGATATATGGAAGCTACATTGGCGAAGCCTTGCGTCAGAGGGTTAAGTGCTGGCTGCGCGCTGTAGAGCGGAGCTGAAGCTGCTCGATCGACACACTCATTACCTGCCTCTGGTCGTTTCAATGAAATTCTAAAAACGCGCTAGATGAAAGCAAAGTCCTTCTTCGCGGAGATCGGGCTAATGAAAATAGATCACTTTTCTTAGATACCGATTAGCCAGGGCGCCTTTACCAGATTGCTCGGAGGCAACGAGTTTGCGCAATGTGTGCTAGGGACATTAGATTTGGGGAGCTGGGCTGGAGACCATTATTCTTTCGATAAAGTTTTGGTTTTTAGAGTATGTAAAACAAAATGCCGCATGGGATACTTAATGTTTTGAGCAACGGTAATATTTTTTTTCTTTTGACACTCTAACGACACAAATACTACAAGAATAGTGTAATTAGTCAAGGTGGGCAATATTAATCTGTAGCCCGCGTTATTCGAGGGTCCCTTTTTGGTTCGAGAGTCCCGGTGCAGTCTTATGCCTATGGGACCCTCGTCTGTATTTTTATGAACTTTGTAAATATGTTCAATCTAATGAACTTTCACTTTCACTTTCAAAAAAAAAAAAAGACCTATTTCCTTGTTTGTTAGTGTTCATTATTTGTCAGGAGCCTATCTGACCTGGCATTGTCTTAGGCGTAATGGCCTCATATTTTCGTAGTAATGCTACTAACATGACTGAAACGGTATGAGTTGCTCTTCGTCACGCACGCTCATGAGTTTCAAAGCTTTCTCCCTTGCCTGTAAGGACACTCATGATTAAAAAATGCTTAAAACATAACCATGCGTTCTGTTGGTTGCAGGCTCTGCACCAAATTAGCTCTTTTACTGGACGGAGAGCGCTTTTGTATTCGGGCCTCTGCTCACTCATCCTCACCACACCTGCCACAATACGCTGGCTCACTGGCGGTTCTGGTGAAAATACTGCTGTTTCCTCATTGTCTCTGCCCTCACCTTATCCCTGATCATTATACTTGAAATGTATACGCGTCCCGAGTCTTTGTCCTGAACCCAGTCTACAAATTGCGTTGTTAAACTTCTCATTCATACGCTGTTATAGTTCTTGTTCATCACTGGCAATCCTTCCTTTCGTTTCTTTCTTTCTTTCTTTCTTTCTTTCTTTCTTTCTTTCTTTCTTTCTTTCTTTCTTTCTTTCTTTCTTTCTTTCTTTCTTTCTTTCTTTCTTTCTTTCTTTCTTTCTTTCTTTCTTTCTTTCTTTCTTTCTTTCTTTCTTTCTTTCTTTCTTTCTTTCTTTCTTTCTTTCTTTCTTTCTTTCTTTCTTTCTTTCTTTCTTTCTTTCTTTCTTTCTTTCTTTCTTTCTATACAAAAGAACGCTTAAAATCATAAACACAGCGCGCCAATACAGAAATTTGGTTGCATGAAACTGAGTCACTCCAAATAACTATGGATAGAAAAAAAAATAGAAAAAGTTGACATTTTATTGCTGATTGCTGTGTAATAAACAAACTGCAATTAATGAAACAACTGAAACATACCTCTGTAGGCGATATTAATGAAACCGCTTGTTGAATTTAGTGATACAGTATAAAACACTTGTAAAATAATAATAAAGAAAAACACATGTATTCTCTGTGACAATAAAGAACACAAAACCGAAAAAAAAATGCAAACAATGCAATTGCGATGTTATGCTTGAGCAATAGGGCTTTAGGAAGCACATCGAAACCTTCTTAGTTGCCGGCAGTGAAAATATTTTGCTTTTATAAACTACTGAATGCGCTGTACGCTGGAATGCGCCTCTATTTCCTCCTGGGGATGGGCGGGGGCTTCGGTTCAAGGTAGGGAGGGTGGGGGAAGTTACTAGCAATAACGTTTCTTCTTTTCGTTTTTTTTTTTTAAGTTTGTACAATAACGACATTCTTTTTGAGATGTTTCGACATGTTCTCCTGCGTTTCAGCCTCGCGAATTTATGTCACGCTGGCGTGAGTGTTCGTGTTCAGAGGTCTACAGACGGCGAGTGCGAATAGCGTAGCGTCCTTTTCTTCCCGCATTTTTCTCGCAAACAAAGGGAGCAAGGCGTTTTTATTCCCTAAGCGTATACCAGCGACAGCGCATCCGGTGCGTGTGCGGCGAGCTAAGCGGAACTGCGTTGGCCCCCGTCTCCCGAGTGGGAACGTGTTTACTTCGCCGTCGCGCAGCATGGCTGGCGTGAAAAACAGCGCGGTCGTTCGAGCACCTCGTCGCTCCGTCGGCGGAAGGGCAGGAATTAATCAGACGTCAGCTCATCCGAGGAGTGTCGCCAGGCGACGCAGGGGAAGTTGCTCATTCTCCTGAAGCCTGTCGTTACGCGCGCCGCTATAGGCTCTCGTTGTATGGCCGAGGTAGGATCAGGCGCACTGATCCCCCAAAGAAGGAAATGGGAAACGCTTCCAAAAGGCTCCGGTCGATTTTAGTTTTTCTACTTCTCCTTACCAGAAGTCTAGAGCTGGTTCTGAATTCTCAGAGTAGGCGGATTTAATCGAACGACCCGAGTAAGAAACGTGCGCACGTATGATAAAGCCAGTACTTATGCACTCGAGAGAATTCCGACTCGTCTAGTTTATGTTGTTTCGATGCCCCTAAGTGTCTTTTCTCATTTTTTTTTTGTTTTTTGCATTTGTTTTTCTCGATGAAAAAGGTTGAGGGAAGCGGGAAAAGTTGAGCTAAGAGACTAGGACCGCCGATCAGATCTGGCGGACAAGTCAGTACGGAGCGTGGCCGCGACGACGCAAACAACAAAACAAAAAAACATCGAAAATTTATTTTCCCAGTTGGTAGAAAAGTGTTCAAATTATGATAAGAACTGATAAAATAAATTTGAAAAGTATATTATATGACTTTGGAAAAAAACAGGAGCGTGGAGGGGAGGTAGGGGCAACGAGAGCTATAGAGTCAGATCAAGCTGAAATTGGTCGTTTCCGAAGCGCACTGGCTCAACACAAAATTGAAAGGGAAACAGAAAAAAAGTTTTCTCTATGTACATGCTGAAAGAGAAAAGAATAATAATAGCATCGGCACGCAATGTCGTACCCCTTCTTGGCATTTATAAATGTTGTGGTTGAAATGAATCCCTCGTCTGCGGCTTCTTTCGCGTGTTCCGCTCAAATATTCCAACTGCTGCTTTATTTTCTGTATTTAATTTCTTATTTGACATTTCCTGGAACAACGTCGCTGTCGACGCAGTAGATGGGCCGGAATGGAGAGCGAAGTTTTTGAGAGCTTCGGCCGAGTTAAACAAATGTTGGCCTTTCTCTGAAGGATGAATAGGTAAAAAAAAAAAAGAAAAAAAGAGACTTAAACTGAGAAAGCTGGCTCATGTCTGCGTGTGAGTTTTCAAAGAAAACGATGCTGAGAATGCCTCGCGTGGTGCCTTCTCCATTTCTATATTCTCCCTGTAATGAGGAAAGACATGGAAGGAGCGAAGAGAGATAGGAGCTCTGCCACGAGCGCGCAGAACATCGATCGCAGCTGCGGCGCTGTATAAAGTGTGGCTGGAACGAAATCCGCAAACGAAACAAATCGTGCTTCGAAAAATCTCATCCTCTTCTTGAGAACGCT